>NC_073305.1:90563054-90881347 GCF_027595985.1 Sorex araneus | reverse complement strand
TCTTCCTGCACGGAAAGCGGCGGGCTGGCGGCACCCATGTGGCAGGCGCCATCTTCTGTGACTCCAAACCCACAGGTATTCGGATTTTACTTTGGGGGCTCCCAGGAACTCATGGGAAGGGGGCGTAACCGGCACACCCTCGGCCCAGATAAATCCGGAGCCGCTGAGCGCGAATCGGACCCTCTGCGCCTAAAGACTTTGAATTCAGAGACTTCTTACAGCAATGCACTGGGACTGTGAGCTGGGCTATGTAATTTCTGGCAGAATTTTCCCTGGACTTTATATAGAAATCCAAAACTGACTTAACATTTATAATTGTCAGCAATGTGAAACGGTTCCTTTTGAACAGGTCTGACTTGGGGGGGAAACTCCAAATAATAACAGTAAGTTTTTGTTGAAATATTGAAGGTTTTTAATGTAGCAGCCACCTCTGGACTGTGAACTAAGCAAAAGCCCCATGCTGGCCGACGCGGCGTGGCGTACACCAAACTATGAGGCGCAGGAAGGGGGATGAGGGGGAAAAAGAAAAAAAAAAAGGGAAAAGGAAAAAGGAAAAAAAAAAGAGAGAGATTGGGTTATGTACTTGTAGCAATGGGGCTACATATCTCTTCATTTCCAGCAATGAAAAACTAATTATCAAATGTAGTAGGTCTGTCTCTCTTGGTTGGAAACTCCAACAACTATAGTGAGTTTTGTGTTGAATTATGGAATGTAATCAAGGTAAAGAAAAAATGAAGTGAAATTCATTAGTTATACAGTAGGGGGTGGGGGGTGGGGGCAGGGGGTATACTGGGGTTTCTGGTGGTGGAATATGGGCACTGGTGAAGGGATGGGTGTTTGAATATTGTATAACTGACATATAAACCTGAGAACTTTGTAACTTTCCACATGGCGATTTAATAAAAATTTTAAAAAAATTAAAAAAAAAGAAGTAAATCAAAGATGATTGTTTATGGACTAAGGAAAGGAGAAGTATGCCCTTAGATGAAATTCTTCCCTTGAGCAGATCTCCTAGAAGGAGATCTTCGTCTTAGAAGAGCTTCCCTGGAAGGAAGGGAAGGCTTTACATATGTTGGTTGTGCTTCTGACCTACATGTAGTCACTACCCACAACCTGTGTGGTTGGGTTCTTGACTAAGACTGCGAGACTATGAGTGGAAAGAGTAGCATGGAGGAGGTAAGAGACGAGAATGAGGAGCAGTGTGAGACTGGAATGGGGCGTGCAGTGAGACTGGAACAGGTGCACCGGAAGAATGGACTAAACAGTGGGACTGAGATTGGAATAAGTGGCAACTAAGCACTAACCAGCCCGGCATCCCTGTTCCTTCCTTCATCCGTCAGTTGGCAGCAGCTGCAGGTCTAGGTGGGGATGTGGCTCATGGCCACTGAACTACATGGCAAGATGATCGCATTTATTTTGTGATTACACCCGTACTGAAATCCTTATAGAACTACTAGTGATTGCTTCCTCAGTGTCCCTTAGTCTGCAGAAAAATAATCTGTCTTAGATCACTTCCTCTTTCCTTAGTACCTAGAAACCCTATGGTTCATAGTCAGCTGCTCTCATGTTGAGGGCAAATGGTTCTCCATGCTGTCCTTTTGGACAACATCTACCGATACATACCCAGTCTACATCTAATGTACCAGAAATATTTATGCATTTATTTTAATTATTTTGTTTTGTTTTAGGGCCACATTCGGTGGTGTGCTCAGGAATCACTCCTGGTAGTGTCTGGGGACCATATGGGATACCAGGGATTGAACCCTCATCATCTGCATGCAAGGCAAGTACCTTATCCACTGTACTATCTCTCTGGCCCCAATGCATTTTTTTGAATGGGTATTAGAAATATGAGAGAGCTGGGGAAAATTTTCAATTGGATTTCAATTTGCCATCATTATTTCTAAGATTAGGAATAAGATGCCAAATAATTGTATTGCTCAAATTAAATCTTTTTTCTAGACTACGGGAAATGTGGAAGCATTCACACTCTTTCACATTGCATCTTGTAGAACACCAAATACTAGGACAGAAGTAAAATCTAATAAAAATGTGCTTCATCTTTAGAAGTCAGACACATATGCCAAATGTATATCCTCATCGAATTTACTTTGAAATTCCTATAACATTTCTTACCTAAAAAAATCATTTTGCACCTATTTTCACTAATGCAATTTCTAAAGTGACATCCTGCTTGTTAGAGAATTATTGCTTTTATTGGTAGGTGTTGGTGTGGGCTCAGGGAGCCTGAGATCAAACCAGGTTCGGCCATGTGCAAATCAAGTGCCTTTATTCCCCTAACCCAGCTCTCCAGCCCCACACTTACTACTTTATTTGGATTTCATTAAAACTATGCCATATGGGTACTTCTACCTATACTGTGGGAGATAAGAATTCTCTGGTTAAGCAATTTACTTAGATCATAAAGTTAGTCATAGTGCTAAAATTCATTTTCAGGTACTCTGTCTCCAAAGCCTTTACTTTTGTGCATCATTATTATTGTGTCTTCCAAATATCCAATTGGGAAGTAAAAGTATCAGAGTCTAATGTCATTTTTTATGTTAAATTTTTTTTTAAAGAATTCCGCACTACATCACTTTCAACATCAGTCCAAGTCCAAGGCACTGGTCATTTTAAAACTCAATTCAGTGAAATATGAAAGACAAAACTATACTTCTGTCAGCTAAGCTAATGGATTACAAAAGTGAACTGCTAACTTAGTTAACTTAAGTAAATCTGCTAAGTATAGGTTTTTCTCCTCAAGTGTTTAAAATACTTTAAAGACTTCACTTTTTAAAAATTCTGCAACTGTTAATTTATTCCTACTTTGTTTTTCTTTGTTGACTGAGCTGTTATAAATAAAAATTTTCATCTAGTTTTTGGCCATTATATTTAACTACTTGGATTTCTTCTGGTTAAATTTATTAATAGAGAATAAGTAACCTAGTACTGATTTTGTAGGAACCAATAAAGAGTTTAATACAACAAGCTTGTATTTTTCATTATAAGAAAATAGAATTGAAAATGTTCCAGAGTGCAAACAGAGTCCTGGAAGCTAAAAACCTCTACATTCCAGTCACCCTTATGCTCACGGCTGGACTCTACAGGCTCTGAACAGCCTCGTCTAGAAATGAATCTGCTGAAACACACAGGTAAGCCAGTTTTATGATTGAAATCTCCAGGCTCTTGTGGAGTTTGGGATGGCATACCTTCCCCTATCTCCCTATTCTTCCAAAAGCTTAGCAGTCATGCCCATGAACTGCCTCTGGCACCAAATAAGCTCATTTACCTGCCATGATCCAGAGAATCATATATAAATCTCAAAAATGAGCGACAAGTTGCAGAGATGCTTCAGGACACATGTCACAATCCAGTTAAAATTTAACTCTAGCTGCATCACTCCATTCAAAGTTTTTGAATTCTTGGAGTATGTGGCTGCAAATGCAGCCATGCAACATTTTTTTTTTCAATCTTTTGATCATTTTTACTGAATTATTTATGACAAGCAATATAAAAGAAATTATTCAGGGCCTGCTATACTGGCAGGCTTGACAGATGGTTGAGAAAATCGGAAATAATGTTAGTTGGAGGTTGTAATGTTGTGGGATTGGTGTTGGAATATTGAGTGTAACAAACCATCATAAAGAGCTTAATTAAAAGCACTGTAGCACTGCAGCACTGTCGTCCATTGTTCATCAATTTGCTCAAGGCACTGGTAATGTCTCCATTGTGAGACTTGTTGTTTCTGTTTTTGGCATATTGAGTATGCCAAATATGGACTGGAGTGATAGCACAGTGGGTAGGGCATTTGCCTTGCAAGTGGCCAACCTGGGTTCAATTCCTCTGTCTCTCTCGGAGAGCCTGGAAAGCTACCTAGAGTTTCCTACCCACACCACAGAGCCTGGCAAACTACCTGTGGCATATTCGATATGCCAAAAACAATAAAAAGTCTTATTAAAAATATATTTTTTAAAAGTTCTGGTTTGAGGGACTGAAGGTATAGTACAATAAGGAAAGTTCATGCCTTGCACACAGCCAACCTGAAATAGATACGCGGAGAATCACAGAAGTGATTCCTGAGCACAGAGGCAGGAGTAAGCCCTGAGCATAGTCTGGTGTGGCCCCAAAATAAACGATAAAAATATTCCAGATCCTGGTGATTACTATGCATTTTTAATATGAAACTTAGTCAATGGAATAAACTTTTCTAAGATGGAAAACCCATGGCCTTTCCAGATATGGATCTATAATTGAATATGCAAGTCAAACAATATAATTACCTTGAATCAAAGTATGTAATGGATATTTTGAAATACACTTGATTGAATTATTTATTTGATATTAAATCTTATTTGGATCTCAACAACATTTAGTACATTAAAATGATCTCAGGGCTGGAGCAATAGCACAGCAGATAGGTTTTTTTTTTTTTTTTTGGTTTTTGGATCTCACCCAGTAATACACAGAAGTTACTCCTGGCTCATGCACTCAGGAGTCACTCCTGGTGGTGCTCAGGGGACCATATGGGATGCTGAGAATGGAACCTGAGTCAACCGTGTGCAAGGCAAACACCCTACCCGCTATGCTATCACTCCAGCCCCAGCACAGCAGACAGGGTGTTTGCCTTGCACGTAGTCAACCTGGGTTTGATTCCCAGCATCACATATGGTCCCCCATGAGCCAGGATTAACCCCTGTGTATCATTGGATGTGACCCATAAAGCAAAGTAAATTAATTAATTAATTAAAATAATTTCATATTTTATACTAACACTATGAAAGAGAAGTCAATTTTTCATGTAACACTTAGGAAAATAGAATTATTTCTCATTAACAGTTTTCACAATTTGTGCTACCAAACTAAATAATTTTTGTATACTCTATTTGAAATCTCTAATAATATGAAATAAACATATTTAGTTTAGGATATTAAAGTTATGCAGGTAATGACACTTTTTATTTATATACACAAAACTCTTAAAAATAAGTAATCAGTTAACTCAGTTATTTGTGTTATTTTGTATTGCTGTGATACACTTTTAATGGTATTGTATTTCATCCTGCTTTGACTACTACTTATTTTATTGATATTATAATTTACTCTAGGTCAAATGTCCATTTTCATATCACAAAGGTTATAATCAAAATGTTAATTACTTGATGTAATCATAAATTACATTAGATATGTCGTTACCTAAGAACTTTGCTTCAAAGGCAAGTGAGAGAGAGAAAGAAAGAGACAGAAAGAGAGACAGAGGAATTTGTGATATAGAGAAGGAGGGAAGATAGTAAGGGGAGAAAAAGAGCAAGAGAGACAGAGGAGGGAAAGAAACAAGAAAGAAAATCACTACATTTTACTTTTTTTTTTTTTGGTTTTTGGGTCACACCTAGCGATGCACAGGGGTTCCTCCTGGTTTTGCACTCAGGAATTACTCCTGGCGGTGCTCAGAGGACCATATGGGATGCTGGGAATCGAACCCGGGTCAGCCACGTGCAAGGCAAACGCCCTACACCCTACCCTATTGCTCCAGCCCCTACATTTTGTTTTTTTATGAACAAAGCAAATTTAACATTTCAGCCTGACTGAAACTTAGCCTTCTTCTTGACAATGACCTCTTATCTCTTTTCTTAGAACTTTTATACTTAAGCACACATCCAAAAGAACAAAAGCAACCGCTGTTGGAGAGGATGTGGGGAGAAAGGGACCCTTCTTCACTGCTGGTGGGAATGCCGACTGGTTCAGCCCTTCTGGAAAACAATTTGGACGACTCTCAAAAAATTAGATATTGAATTCCCATTTGACCCAGCAATACCACTGCTGGGAATATATCCCAGAGAGGCAAAAAAGTACAATCGAAACAACATCTGCACATGTATGTTCATCGCAGCACTGTTTACAATAGCCAGAATCTGGAAAAAACCCGAATGCCCCAGAACGGATGACTGGTTGAGGAAACTTTGGTACATCTATACAATGGAATACTATGCAGCTTTTAGAAAAAAGGAGGTCAAGAATTTTGTATTTAAGTGGATGGGCATGAAAAGTTTCATGCTGAGTGAAATGAGTCAGAAAGAGAGAGACAGACATAGAAAGATTGCACTCATCTATGGTATATAGAATAACAGAGTGGGAGACTAACACCCAAGAACTGTAGAAATAAGTACCAGGAGGTTGACTCCATGGCTTCGAGGCTGGCCTCACGTTCCGGGGAAAGGTCAACTCAGAGAAGCGATCACCAACTACATTGTAGTCGAAGGCCATGTGGGGGAAGGGAGTTGCGGGCTGAATGAGGGCTAGAGACTGAGCACAGCGGCCACTCAACACCTTTATTGCAAACCACAACAGCTAATTAGAGAGAGAAAACAGAAGGGAATGCCTTGCCACAGTGGCAGGGTGGGGTGGGGGGGAGATGGGATTGGGGAGGGTGGGAGGGACACTGGGTTTATGGGTGGTGGAGAATGGGCACTGGTGAAGGGATGGGCTCCCAAACTTTGTATGAGGGAAGTATAAGCACAAAAGTGTATAAATCTGTAACTGTAAAAAAAAAAAAAAAAAGAACTTCCAATTTAAAAATATTTGTATTCTTTGTATTGTAAATCTTTCATGATATAGAAATGTCTTTTTCTTTCTTGATTGCTTGCTTTTGGGCAACACTCAGTGCTCAGGCCTTACGCCTGGTTCTGCCTCAGGGGTCACTCCTGGTGGGTGTAATGAACCATATGGGGTGCTCCAAGGTACTCAACCCAGGTCTGTGGGATGCAAGGCAAAGCCTTAACCACTACACTTTCTCTCTGGCCCCTAGAAATGTCTTTCTTAAGGACATGGATGCCCTCCCATTAAGGTGTAATCATCCTCAGGAGGCTAGGGGAGGAAACAGAGGAGCTAGTCCTTGGAAAAATGGTGGAGGAATCTTGAAACATTGGTGGAAGGATTGGTTTAGTAGTTCTGCAACTGCAAAAAGAAAAAATTACTTCAATAGTATTTTGAACTATGGTACCTCAATTAAAAATTAAAATAATTAAGATTTTAAAATAAGGGCCTGAGAGATAAGTGCAGTGTTTAAGGCTCTTACTTTGTATGCAGTCAACCCTGCCAGTTAGATACCTGCCACCACATATTGTCCATCAAGTGCTACCAAGAGTGATTCCTGAATGTAGAAACAAGAGGAAAACTCTAATCACATCCAGTGTGTCCTTGAAACCTACTTAAATACACCAATTAAGTGTAATCATGAAAGGAGATAGGGTACCTCTCTTCCTGTCTCTCTAGAGCGAAGGCAGGTTTCATCACTTATTTGTTCCCTAGCTGTGGTTCCATGAATATGAATAACTTCCCAAAGACATGGTCTGATTGACTCAAAAATCAGTGCAACCTTACCTATCAATTGTGAGCCTGACCTCAAAATCGAAAATACCAATACCACTCAACATTTATACAATAATCCCTTAAACTTTCTGATCTCATCTTTACTACTACAGCCCCCCCTTTGTTAAAAATCTAACATAAAAAATGAGTGGATATTTCTTTTCCTAACTTCAACTTTTTCACTCATGTATCACAGAGACAGTATTCTCAACTTCCAGGAACCACCTTCACCTTTAGAATGATCCAAATCACTGACATTTTTCATAAGGAGGAGGTACTTATCAGAGAATCATAAAATGATATGGACAAGAAATTGCTTAAGACAACAGAAGAAATAAATTTAAATCCATTACCATTAAGAAGGTAAGCCATTTTAAATTAGTACCACCAAGAGATGAAAACATTTTTGCACACCTTAAGGTTGAAAATAAATTTCTCTAATTTTTGTTCAATTCATTTTATTTTTAATTATTAAACACTTTCATAGACAAGAATTTAATCATTTCCAAACTTTGACAAAGAAATATGACAGGCAATTACTGAAATTTTCCTCAACCAATTTATAACAAAGTTATATATTTTTTTAATTTTTAATTTTTTTTATTTTATTGAATCATTGTCAGATATATTTACAGACATACAGACTTTCATGATTGCATTTCAGTCAAACAATGTTTAAGTACCCATCCCTCCACCAGTGCCCATTCTCCACCCACAATATTCCCAGTATCCCCCGCCAACCCTCATCCCTTACCACCTCCTTCCTTTGTGGCATGCACAATCCCTCTTAGTCTGTCCTTTTGGGTGTTATTAACCAAGTTATATTATAATAAAGAAGACGTTTGTTGGTGACCAGAAACCATGATTTGTGTCCACAACCAATAAGTTTATTAAAATTTTAAATGTCAAAGTGTATTTCACCAGGAACCATTAATAATGGTTAGGTGCTAAAGGTCAATCATGGAACTGCTAAAGTTTTTAGGTAATCTGACACTTTCAGATAAGTTGATAAGACTCTTTAGACAGAAAGTTGTCCTGTGGAGTCTTTTGTAATATTTGGAATTGGCCTTTCTGTTTTTTCCCTAAGCATTAAAAAGTAGATAATATTCTGTTACCGTTCTTAGGTAGTCATCATTTAAGAAAAATTAGTGTTGGTGTTCTTTGCACAGTTAAGTCAGGCTACTGAGTCTGTTGAGGAAAATGACTGTCAGTATACAGTTATTTCTCACCCAGAATTCTCAACATGGTAGCTAGAACAAGATGAAGTTTATCTGACTTAAAATAGATTTCATGGAACTGGAGTGATAATACAGCAGGTTGACCCAAATTTGGTCAGCACTCCATATGGTCCCTCTGAGTCTGCCAGGTGTAATCCTTAAATGCCTTGCTAGAATTAAGCCCTGAGCTGGTACCACTGGGTGTAGCCCCCATACAAACAAACAATAACAATAAAAGATTTCCTATTATCCAATAAACTGAATTGAGCTATCAATATCAAAGTTAGATAGGTGATGAGGCTGATTAGTGTTTTGAAAAATATTTTGACAGAATATATTTTGTCTTTGGCTAAAATATTAGCTGAGGTAATGATTTGTTTCCTCCAAAAGTTTTTCTGATAAACTTTTCATGGCATTAACAATAGAGGGAGAGAAATTGTGCTTATGCGACCTGACTTTATAGATCATGATATGAAAAATAAGATAGACTAGTGGCTCTAACAGACCATCCAATAGCAGTACCAGACTTTCTTTTCTCTCTTCTGCATGTTTCAAAACTTTAACAAGTAGTAGTGGAGAAGCGAACTCTTCATTTATGTGCAAATGACCTTCAAAATGCAATTTCATGTGCTACTGTGAGTTCCTTTAGTTCAAGTTAACTATCCTATTGCCTCTTACTGCTAACACACATTATGTAAAATATTTTCTATAAGAGGGTCTAAGTCATAAGAGCGTTAGAGTATCAATAGATACATTTTTACTGTGGATATTTTGAAACAGAGGTACAGCTGCCAGTCTGTTTAAAAAGAAATATTATTTGAAAGTACAAAAGTTTGTGGTTTAGATTACCTTCAATTCCTGAAAATCCATATTCTATTAACTATGAGCCTTATTTAGATTGTCTGTTCCTTTCTTCCATTGGCTAACATATTAAATTAATTCTATTGGTGTTTATCTTCATAGGGTATAAAGGTCAGTAATCTTAGATTTTAATCCAATATTAGCAATTAACATTTAACCCTTGAAACTATAATCACTTTAAGACTGAGAACTTTGAAGTTGTATTTTCTACATAAAATTAAAGGGGTTTTTAAAAATGCCTAACTGAAGAGTGTAAAGAGGAGGGGAATTCAGAGAAGCTATTTGCAGAACTTATTCTTTTTTGAACTATAACTTCCTGAGTTCCTGTTGTGGCCATTATGAAATACAGTTAAGAAAGTAGTAACTGTGAAGATTTCATTTTGAAAGCATGAGCTATTACTGACAAGAAAGTGAACCATCTGGGATCAAATGGTTCAGCAGACTAGCATTAAGAAAATAAAATTTAAAGCAATATAATTTTGCAACCCAGAAATTTTCTTCACAAAGATGAAGGGGGAGTCCCTTCATTTTTTCCGGAGTCCCCAAACCCAAAGAAGATAAATAACAAAATTATTTTTATTCTTAATCAACATTAAAGGAGAAATCACACACAAAAATAGATGTCACACTATACGGTTAAACAACCCTTTCTGCATATCTTCGAGGTGAACAATAGCTAGTATGCAAGTAAGTTTTGGCAGCACCATTTGTCACACATAGTTCATCCTACATTTATTGAATAATTGAGGTGAACGCCTGTGTTAATTGACTAACACCAGAATAAGACAGAACTTCTTATATTCTTATGACAGAAAGTAATTGTCCAACGTGGAGCCAGTGCCCACAAAAGTACGCTTGTCCCTTCCCACAACACTAGATGATAGGAAGCCATCTTCCATGATGTTTTACATTTCAGAGAGTTGTCTTTTCTGTCCTTAAGAAAAGCTTCCTGGATCTTAAAGCTGACAAATGACCTACTTAGCTTTCTATGGGATTTAAAACATATTAAAGATAAGCAATAGTATAAAGTTTTCTGAAGTAGACTCTAAGGGGAAAAGAAGGAGAGAACTCTCTGGCCTCATTTTCAAGAGACAAAATGAATTTGTGTTTGTCTGCCTGCCAGAAACAGATTTATAAACGAACCTGGGAGGAAGTCTCTGAAAAAACAGGCACAAGTACTGCCTTATTCACTAGGCTGCCTGAATCCCCCAAACCCAAACAAGATATATTAAGTTTCCTTCCTTTTTGGTTGTCCCCGATTTTGCTTTATATCAGGACCAACTAGCTGCACCATCCCATATTGTTGATTTGAAGAAAAACTATAAGCAATTTTAAGCCTTTCACTCCTGCACATGCACAAGAAAAGTTTACTGGATACACAAAGTCTGATTGCATTATGAAAATCAATGTTTGCAGGCATTCAAGAATATCAAGGTTTCTTTATAACTCATTAAGATGCAATCCTTTTGGTCATTTTATTGTACTTATAATTATCATATCTGTGAAATTATTATGCAACCTGTTTGCCAGGAAATAGTTGGGAGTATGTATTAGGAGGAAACATGAGTTTTTATTGGCATAGCACAGTATCTAAAGGCTAAAATGGTCAGACAGACTGTGGATGTGCAATTAGAACCAAATCTCTAGTAGAAAAAAACTGTAGAAAGCTTGTGTGTATTGGTACCACCATTAACAACTCAACCAATAACATTAGCAGTGCACAGTTATCACCTTAATGCAGAGCTCTTCCAAACCATAAATCTCCTAAGTGAAAGTTGCCTTTGAATTATAAAATACTTTATTCATTCTTTAGTCTTTTTATTAATCATTTTGCATTTTTTCAGATCAAAGCACTAGCCTCAAGGCTTAAATAGTAACTAAGAACAGAGCAAAGAGAGTTCATTGTTTCAAGTGTTATTCCTCTCCCAGCTGTGCTTATGTGGGAAAGATGATAAGGTAAAGGCCTTGACAAATTCTAGTTTCTGATTCTCCCACTGTAACTGAGTGATTGACAGCCCATAAAATGAACTGGACACTACACCAGATAAGAGACTAAGCAGTGAGTTATCAAGAATATTGGAAGGGAGACACTGCTCAGTGATGGAATATAGTGTACAAATTTCTTGCTAATTTTCACATGTGACTAACATTCTCTACTCCTCTCCCCAAACAATATTTTAGCTGCTGTTTGTGCATTTTTGTGAGAAAGGAGATGTGAGCAGAATAAGTGAGGAAAGAGAATTCTCTTAAGAAAAGACAATGCTATTGGCAGGGCCTCTGATGCTTGTTTCTGGATCTCAGTCTGGCTTGTACCACACTGAGAAATTATTTTAAACACCAATACTTGGAAACAATGTTGGATCAATTAGTTCAGAACCTATATGCAGTAAAGGCTTAGCAGATAATTCTAAAGTGCAGTTTGGGTACAATCAACTGCCCTCATTAAAACTTGTTTAAACTCCTATGTTTATTAATATATTTCAGTTGCAGTCCTATTCCCCAAAGATGTTTAATTTCTTTGTCAATCTGCTCAACTTAATAAGCATAAATTATGTTAGCCTTTATAGCCAATGGGCTAGGGATGATTCAGCAAGTCTAAAAGCACAACTTTTTAACACTAAACTAATTTAGTGACTCCAAATGAACAGAGAAGAAAAATGTATGCATCAACTCTGACTTTTCATTCCACAAAGAATTTATGCATCAATATTTTCAAGGAGACAAACACTCAAGTAGGAACTAAAGTGATGAATCTCACGCTGCAACAATGAACAAGAATTATAGGTTTAAAGAAACTAGACATGTAGGACTATTTCAGCATTTGAAAAGAGACTTCCACTGAGTTTTAGAGAGAGAGAGTATGAGGAATACTGTCTGCCATGGAGGCAGGGGGAGGGTGGGAAAGGGGGGGTTATACCGGGGATATAAGTGGGGGGGGGAATGGGTGTTCGATCATTGTGTGATTCTAACCCAAACATAAAAGCTTGTAAATATTTCATGGTGATTCATTAAAATAAAAAAAGTGGGAGAAAAAAAAGAGACAACTTCAATTAACTAGAAAATAAAACAATATTGAGGACAAACTAAAAAACAAAAAAAAAATGGAATGGATTGTCAAAATTCCTGAAATGTGATATATTTTATATTTGTGTTAGTGTTACATATGTATAGTAACTATATGCTAATAAGTGTCCTGAGATCATTAGGGCTTAAATTACCCTAATCCAGTTATCATAAACCTTGAGTCCATAAGAATGAACTGTGGGGGCCAGAGTGATAGTACAGTGGGTAGGCTGTTTGCCTTGCATATGATGGTCTGGGGTTGGAACCCCCAGCATCCCATATGATCCCCTGTGTACTGCCAGAAGTAATTCCTGGGTGCAGAATCAGGAATAGCCGCTCAACATCACCAGGTGTGAGCAAATAAGCCAATAAATAAATAAACCTGATCAATTGTGGATCATGGTGAAATAAGGATTTTTATGAAGTCTGAGGTGAGGCCAGAGATTCTGCATTTCCAACAGACTCCCCTCAAATGCATGTTTCAGTCCAAGCAATACATTTCATTTAGTAAGATAATCTTCAAAATTCTCACTAATAGGCACCAAGGGAGATGGCTCAATGGACTACTAAGAGCAGGCTTTGCATGAAAGAAGCCCAGGTTTAACCTCCTGTACCAAATGTTCCCTGAAGCACCAGAAGGAACAATTTCTAGCACAGGGCCAGCAGTAGCACTCAAACACTGCAGGTGATGGCTGATGAAGAAAACACGTGCCCCCCCCCCAAAAAAAAAAAACCAGCCCGGAGTAATAAGACCATAAGTAGGGAATTTGCCCTGCATGAGGTTGACCTGGGTTGATCCCTGGCAACACATAAGGTCCCCTGGGTACCACCACCTCCCCTGAGCACAGAGCAAGGAGTCAGCCCTGAACATCGTCTGATGTAGCCCAAAATTCATACACACAGAAAAACTCTCACTAAATAAAGTTATCCAGATGATGGTCAAATTCAAAATTTAAGGTGAATTATGTGAACCTCTTCTTCCAGAGCAGAAAATAGTCAACATTTTAAAAACTTTGTATAGATAACAGGCACTGTTATTTTCACATCCCAAGTTTCCAGGTTGCTGACTACTAGATCTAGAGAGGTCAAACAAACACAAAGCAAAAACAGATCCTGACATTTCATGGTCTCCTGATAATTTTTGGGTACAGTCCGCAAGGACTGGGCCCAGCCTAGCCCCAAAGCACTACTGGGTATGAACCAAACACAGTGAATAAATAAAATAACAGAAATAACTTGTCACTGATAATTTCATGATCCAAGAATGTGCTGGAATCAGTTCTTACATTCAAGAGAGTACAGATGACCTGTGTAGCATTTCTCAACTATAGCTCTGTATAGACTAATAGCAGCTTGGTAGAATAAAGGCTATAATAGTCAAAAGTTCAATTCAGGGTATTTGTTTTTCCAGAGTATGTTTGCCACCATTCTCTGGCATGTGGCTTCTGATTTACCACTTGATTCTAGAATAAAAGAAATATAACCAATGCCAAACCCATAGAAAAATGCAACAGCCTTAATAAATTGCTAAGACTTTCTTTCACCTAACAGTAAAAGAAGATTAAAGAGAGCATATACTTAGCTGATTAGAGAACAAAATTCAAATATGGGACATATGGAAGAATACAAAAGTGATGGATCAAAGTTTAACTCAGATTAATCATTAATTGGTTAATGGCATGATATCAAGTAATATGCTTTGATAGTTTTTTTTTGTAGCAGGGGTTCACAAACATTTGTTCTCAGGACTGTTTGATAGTCTTAAAAGTATTGAATTCTCCAGATGCTCTAGAGAACATGAGTCCATAAAAACCATTACAAGTATCTGAGTTCTTCAAAGGAGATATTCTGATGCCTGTCAGAACTCCCAGGATCACTGGATATTTGTTAAAATATATTTTTATGTTTATTTTAGTTTGCTATTGTCTACATTGTCTCAACTACCTTGCAGTTACTTAAGGAAAAACCTCAAATATATGTATATATATATATGCGTGTGTGTATATATATATATATATTTGCTTTTTGGATCACACCTGGTGATGCACAGGGGTTACTCCTGGCCCTGCACTCAGGAATCACCCCTAGCGGTGCTCAGGGGACCATATGGGATGCTGGGATTCGAACCTGGGTCAGCCACGTGCAAGGCAAATGCCCTACCCGCTGTGCTATTCCTCCAGCCCCCTCAAGTATATTTCTTAACTTTCTTGAAATTAATTTGTTTTTTGTCTCAAGTTTTTAATTAAAGTATTTATGTTGTGTTAATTTATGGTAATTCAAAGTAGAAACTTTAAATCCAAACTTTCAATGCTCAAATATAATTTCTACCATTAATAAATCTATAAACCTGAAAAAAGTATTGAATTCTCCAATGATATGATTATATCAATTAATAAACTAATTATTTGAAACTAAAATAGAGAAATTTTAAATTTCTCTATTGATATGATTGTATCAATTAATAAACTAATTATTTGAAACAAAATAGAGACATTTTAAAGCCCATTAAGCAACTCACAAATAACATTAATAAGTCAATGTATGTTGACATGAAAATACTTTATAAAAATGACTATTTTCCAATGTTAACAAAAATTCTGAATTTATAAGTATATATTACCATAAATTTTAATGCAAATCTATGGGTATGAGTGAGGATACACACACTATGTGCTAGAACATAACAAGCTTTTGCTGTTAGTTTTTGTCTTTCGGGGATATCTAACTGTGTTCAAGTTTACTTCAAGCTCTGTTCTCAGTGATTACTTCTGGCAGGTCAGGGGGATTTGATGTGGTACCCAGGATAAAACTCCCATCAGGTGCATGCAAGGCAAAGCACTTTCCCCACCATACTATCTCTCTAGCTCCCCAGCTCCTAAAACTCAAGCAATTTAATATCAGAAGTTCAATTTTTACGTGTTGTACTTTTGTCTAATACTTTATTTGATCATGATAATTTGAAATACCTTCAGTTCTTTTAAACTTATGTTCTCATTTTATTCCCTCAACAACCCAGTGAGACTGGACAATTTAACAATGATCCTTCTCCTTTTTTATCAGAAACTCTAATTTTAGTCTAAGTAGATTGTGTTTGGGGGTGGGATGGAGTAGGACTGTCCAAGTGGTACTCAATAGCTTTGACGGCCTCACCCAGTGATACTCGGGTAAACAGGATAGTGGTTCAATGCAAGGACCTGAAGATGCAGTTCTTCATGAGCGCTGGGAACTAGGGATGACCATGGCCATCTGTTGGGTACTCTAAAGCCTCCAGGGCTGCCTCTGGCTTTGCTAGAAGGATCAACGAAGGTCACACAGTCCCATGCAAGAGTGCACCTTAACCTCATGTACTCTTTCTACCTCCTTCTCAGTTTTTTTAAATTGTTTTGTTGTGTTCTATTTTGTTTTCGAGTCACACCATAATATGCTCCAGGCTTACTCTTGGGTCTGTGTTCAGGGATCACTGTTAACAGTGCTCAGGAGACTGTGTGTAGTACTGGTGGGATCGAATGCATGCATGCATGGCATCTTGTTTAATGTCCCTGCTGCCCCAGACTCAACATTCTTGAACTAGTCACACCGCTTTAGTTTGTCCTTATAGTTCCCGAATAATAAAAATATACTCCTTTTTGTTGTAGGCAATCAAATTAATTTCCTAATTGACATACGCAGTGTTATGAATTTATTATATAGATAATAAAACTGAGATAAATTTACTTTGTAGCTATATAGTTGGTACATGACAAAACTTAATTAGTGGGATTTTGTTTGTTTGTTTGTTTGTTTTTGGGTCACACCTGGCGATGCACAGAGGTTACTCCTGGCTCTGCACTCAGGAATTACTCCTGGCGGTGCTCAGGGGACCATATGGGATGCTGTGATTTGAACCCCGGTCGGCCGCGTGCAAGGCAAACGCCCTACCCGCTATGCTATCACTCCAGCCCCAATTAGTGGGATTTTTAAAAAGAGTAAAAATCAGTCCTGTATATTTAAAAGGCACACCAAAAAAGCTCATCTAATAAATGTTATTTTGAGAATTTATAAAAATTAAATCTAATCTGTTTCTGAAGCAAATTTTTACAGCTTTAATTTCACTTGTGTTAAAAAGGGGTATGAAAGCCAAGAAGAAATCCCTGATATATCTAATAGATGAATAGTTATTTGTGATGGATGGGTCATAACTTCCCCACCAATGTCTCTGTCCACTTGTCCTTAAGCCATTGCTTTTTTTCAAACCACTATAAACTTTAGTGCTGTTCATAATTTTCTTATGCAGTTCTCATTTACTTTTCAAAATCCTACTATTAATGATCATGATTTAGTTAAAGTATCACTTCCTTAGGGAAATCTTTACGGTGCTCTCTAAGTTTTATACCTATCCTACAGAAGCTATCTTTCTATGTTTCTTTTATATGGGTTATATAGTTACTAACCTTGGACTTCATAGATATCTTAATCTGTATAATTAGCTCAAAGCACCAAAGTTAAAATACACCTAGCACACAAAATATTTCTAATAAACTCTAATTACTTTTCATAAGAAAAAGGAACATATTTAAGGCTTAAAAATATTGTTTACACAGTCTCACATTTGCTAATAGATATTTTCAAATTTTAGGTCATGAAATTAATTTGGTGGGTCACAATTAGCATTTATAAAAATGCAGCAAAAAAGAATACAATAAAGTTTAACAGTGGAATCTGAGTACATAATCAGGCATTGTCAGTCAATATGTTCATTTATCAATTTAATAAATATTGTGGATCACCTATGTTTTGTTCTGTGTACAGGGATGTACTGGATTATTTAACCACATGTTTGTGTAATTTTAGTGGTGTTTATTTCAAGTGACTATGATTTATTTTTGTCAAGCCACTGCTTATGAGATAATTATATTCCCTGCCCCATTGTCATTAAGTTTGGCCCTATTATTTGACCAATTAAATATAAGTGAAGTGTAATATTTTTAAGCACAAGATTGATTTAAAAATCATCTTATGTTTTCACTTGTATTTCCTCTGTCAGAATTTTATAAGATTCCATGTAGGCACAAATGCATAAGTCTGAGTATTGAAGTAATGATTTTTTTTTAAATTGAATCATCGTGAGATAGTTACAGGGTTTCATGTTTGGGTTACAATCACACAATGATCAAACACCCATCCCTCCACCAGTGCACATTCCCCACCACCAATATCCCCTGTACACCCCTCACTTTCCCACCCTCCCCTGATCTCTTTTACATATGGGCCATAAAGAAACAGCATAGGAGTAATAAGTGGTCAAAGGCAATAGAACCTTAAAATTGCTTTAAAGAACTGGGATTAACATGATAAAGTGAGAAGATGTTGCTAAGAGGCTGAAACAATGGGGGAGGGAAGAGGACACTCTGATAGAAGGTGTGGTGTTAGATCATTTTACTCATGCAAACAACAGCATTATAAATAAAGTACTTAAAGAAAAAGAGTGTAAAACTATCCTTTCAGCTTCAATGAAAATATAATAGGATCAATAAATATTTTTCTCTAAGGAAAAAAAAAAGAAGACATGAGCTAGAAACAGCAAGATAGTCCAGAAATAAAGAGCTTGCGTTGTATACTATTGACCATGGTTTGATCCCAGCACCACACAGTCCATTGAGTATCACCAGGAGTAGCCTAAAAAAGTTTGGGGCTGAGAGACAGTTCAAGGATATAAGGCATTTTTCTCATTCAAGGATGAATGACCCAGTCTGATCTGAGGTACTGCCTATGGTCCCCTGGACACTGCCGGAAGTGGTCCCTGAGCACAGAGGTGGAAGAAGCTGCAGAGCCCCAGCAGGTGTTGCCCAAAATATAATTTAGTCTAATTCAAAAAAAGTTTTCTAAAAAAAAGGAACTTGGAAATAATTTGCAACTAAAACCTGCTGATAGTGGAGAACTCTGTGGTCCGAGGGCAAACCAGTATGAGTGTGTCTGAACAAAAAATGTAGGACTCCTATTCTCAGTAATTGGGACAGAATCCCAAGCAAAGTAAGTCCAGATATAAGGAATAAGGTAAACATAAATACGTTTTATGTAAGACTGTGGGGCTGGAGTGATAGCACGGTGGGTAGGGTGTTTGCCTTGCATGTGGCCCACTCAGGTTTGATTCCTTTGCCCCTCTCGGAGAGCCTGGCAAGCTACCCGTGGCATATTTGATATGCCAAAAAACAGTAACAAATCTCACAATAGAGATGTTACTGGTGCCCACTTGAGAAAATCCAGGAGCAACGGCATGAGAGTGACAGTGATACAGTGATACAAGAGTGTGATAAATATATGCCTTTATAATTCAGAGAGGCTCTTGCCTGCATGCCTGGCTGTCTTCCCCAGGGCCCCTTGGAGGGGATGGGCTCCAGCTTCCCTCCCGACCCCGAGCAGAGCTCCCGGCGGCCGAAGACCACTGGATCCTAGCCACAGCCATGCTCAAGGCCCCTCTCCACACGTTCAGACAGGCCTCACGCATGAAGGTACCAGCAGAGGAACCCAGGTGTGTGTAATCCCATCAACGGCCAACATCCAGAAACTTAAGAGCAAGCTCCCAGAAGCAATATCTTATAACCTACTTTTCCCTCTGGGAGAAACTAGCAAGCTACTGAGAGCTTCCTGCCCACATGGGACAGCCTCTCAAGCTTCCCATGGTGTATCCATATGCCAAAGCCAGTAACCAACTGAATCTTATTCCTCTGACCCTGAAAGAGCCTCCAATGCAGCATCGTTGGGAAGGCCGAGAAGAGAAAGGCTTGCTTCTAAAATCTCAGGGATAGGATGAATGTAGAGGTTACTGAGACCACTCGAGCAACTCGACGATCAATGGGATTTCGTGATTCGTGATTTGTGATAATTCTGGTAGTCATAAAGAAATATTCTTATCACCGATGTTAATTATGGGTATGTGAAAAAATGGGGAGAAAAGAGAACTGGCATCTGTTTGCATATAAAAATTCAAATTAAAGTTATTTATGTGATCATCTTATCTCTGCTACTAATCTTTCCACGCAACCATTATGTATATATTAGAAATGCCAGATTTACTTTATTTATGTTACTATCAAAACAAACTCTGAACATGTAAAATGTTGAACATAGTTTTTACAGTTTCTGTCTTGGATCATCTAATCTTTTGATTATAGTACAAAAACATCATAAGGGATAATTATTAGGCTGAAATTCCTCTAATACATAAAAAATCTACATTTCTTCTTTTTGGAACCTAGTAACATATGAATACTTATCAGGTTTACGAGGCCAACTCTATCAACCTGACAGGTCTCCAAATTTGCATTGATACAAGTATTAGTTAATGAAATGTAAAGCAACCTCATTTACATCTTTAAACACACACACACACACACACATGCACACACAAATTATGTATTAGAAATCTGGCAGAGTGTTCTGTCAAATTGAACTATTGAACTCAGGGCAGTAAAAGTCCCTCCCCAGGCAAGAGATTTAAATCATTTTCAAAGTTAATTTCCTGTTCCCAGATGGGGAACAAATCTAATCGGGTTTACTCCATTCTTCAGATGAACAGGAAAATGTCACTTGCATACACAAAAAGGGAAAAATGAAAATTTCAGGAAAGGCAGTTTCTGATCCACTTCACAACAAACAAACACGGTGATTTTTGTTTCAAATTTGTTTAAAGTTGAATAATGGGGTGATTTTGAAATATGAAAACACATCTGAATTTAATGTAGACAAGTCTTCAAACTTACACCCTACCTTGTTTTGTTCTGGTTATACCTGTTTACACTTGACATATACTTATCACTTTAAAATCATTCACCTTAAAAAGAGAGAGCAGTTTCCAGTTCTAAGAAGGATTCTGCATAAACAGTCTGAGTTTTATCTGTGTGATGAGGCTCAGACCTTCTCAAAGTCCTGTGAACTTTAGGATAAATTAATTAGAATAATTTTGCTCGCTATTGGTTAGTTATAATTTAAAAATACAATAGGATGAGTTAACGTTTATAGGTTAAATCACAGCACGATGGGACTATTTAAAAAATATAAAATAAGTATCCTTATTCTTGTTCTTAATTCAAGAAGTGTTAGATTCTATTTAAAGATTTGTTGCTATGTACCTGTTAGAAAGGATGCATGTCTGCTGTTAGATGGGGATTTCCTACATCTTTCAATTGTGTTGTTTCTTGGTAACAAAAGCAATCTCAGTAAAGAGGCAGGTATATCATTACATCTTCATGAGTCAGATTGACACTGGCTGAGCTTCTCTCAATTTACCGTACCGCATATGGCTTTGCAGGGCTTCCAATGAAAAGCAAAGCAGTAGGTTGCAATCTAAAATGGCAGACATTTTCCTAAGTAACCTATTTAACTTTATCTGTTTGAAGGACAAATTACCCCTGAAGTCAACGATACAAAGACATTCTTTCGAAAGGGTTTGCAATGGACTTGATATTAAAGTTCATCTTTTCTTATGAATATAAAGCAGGAAAACAGTTATGCTTCAAATTGATGTTAAGCAAAAGACCTTTAGAATTTAAAGGCGATTTCACTCTCCTTTGTTTTAAATGTCAGCTTAAGTCACAGGACTCCAATTTATTGTTTAAAATAAGTCTGTCTTACTCCATTGCTTAATCTAAAGCATGTCTAGGCAATTAAAGGAAAATTATGTCTACTGAGCCTAATAGTCAAAATCAAAACCAGAAAAATTGATATGGTAAAAAGAGGACAACAGGATCTTGACTCTCTTTTGAAATGCAGATACTGCTCTGTCAAAACAAGGTAAATTTTAAGGTATGCTCACAAGTCATGGATCGTCACAGGCACTTCATCAAACCAGAGGGAGAAAGCTAAGTAACGCACAAGAAGAATTTTTAAGAACCTCATTCTGTGCAAGGTAGGGGGTGAAGCACATTTTGCCTGCAAAATTTAATACTTATCTTATCGCAATCCCCAGTATGCGAAATTCACAGTCAGCAGCTCCAAGTTCATAAAATACTGAACAGTGAGAGCAGCCCAACTCCTTACTAAAAAAGTGCTAAGACTTTGTATGGCATTGTAACCTTTTACAAAGATCAAATCAGAATATTTCTGCTTTCCAAAATCAGTACAGAAATATACATGACATACTGAAAAATTAAAATAAAGGTGCTAAAGCAGCACACTGGTCAAGGTGCTTGCTATTTTTATTTTAGCACTGGAAAATTCTATAATTTATTTTAAATGAATAAAAAAATAAGACCACGATAAGATGTCACCTAATTTTATTTTGAATTTTTAACCAAATTTTAAAATCTTATTTTTTGCCCATTTATTGAGTGCTTATAGTATGACAGGCATTCCTCTAATAAAAATTAGAGCTCTCCTGCAGCCTATCCCCAGCAGAAGTGATGCCTGAGTAGAGAAAAGAGCATGACCTAAGCACAGCAGTGTGTAGCCCAATCCCCTCCAAGTATACTTAAATCTTAGTACTACACATCAGTTAGCAGCTGACAACTGACTGCCCTTGCTTGGACTTCTACTTGTGGATGCATTCAGTTATGATGGCTTCTCTAGCATGGCTGTAAATACGATATTAATAATAATATATTTAATCACATTTATATTTAAATAATATTAATATCACTATTACGTGATATTAACAGACATACCAAAGCATACCCATTTTTTAACTATTTTTTCTTTTGGATTTTTGGATCACAGCCAGCAATGCTTATATAAATGTTTCCCAGGGGCTCTCCTTGCTGGTAATAGTGCTTGCTATTTGTGCTACTTGCAGCACCGGCATCCCTTGGTTCTGGTGTGTTCACACCCCTGGTTGTGGTGAGGTGAGAGATAAATTATGGCTGCAGGGATCATTTACAGCAGAGCTGCCAGGTTCCAACTGCGAAGCTGCCAGGGTCATGCTCAGCACATATAGTCGCTCTGGGGAGTAGACTTACAACCCTGTGCTTCGAAGGCAGTTGTTCTATGCTACTGTACTATCACTCTTGGTCCCAAGTAAATTTTTAAACTGACACTTAATTTTCCCAATGGCCACATTCAAAATAATTTGCAAGTGATTTGGAATTATTGGTATCTGGTCAGAATAATTCTTTGGTGGTGTAGGTGGGAGATCCTGTAAATATTGTATAATATAAGATACAGTCAATTATGTATCATAAACTCTATATGCTAGATGATAGCAGCATCCCGTCTAATATGACATTCAAATTGTCTAACATTGCCAATTACAATCTTGCCCTGAGTTGAGAAACAGTACACTAGGTATTTAAAGGTTCTTCTACAGAATGATATGTGATCATTTAAAGTATATTTGTACATGACACATTAAAATATCTTTCTGAAATTTCCTAAAGTTTACATTTAAATAATATTTAGGAAGATGACATAGACTGTCTGGAGAACAGATTACATATATTTATGTCTCTTTTACTTAAAATAATATTGGCTCTATTGTCCATGTACTATAAATTATTTAAATATAGAAAAAATTGTTTTAAGTTTACAGCAAAATTATTTACCTAAAAAATCCTGAAAAGTATGTTCTTAGAAGTATCCAAGTATTAAATGTAATTCTGTGCTCCTTAGCAATCAGAGTGTATCCAAACTGTGCTTCATTATTCACTAAAATCCTTAGACATGAGGCCTTTTCTAGTTCTTTCTCTTTGCTACTGTGCTGGCTTTTATCCTCATACCTGGTCAAAAGATGGCTGCTGTACCAGATTCCTATTAGAGGAGTGTAAGGGGCTATGCCAAGCACATATTTTACAAAGTATTTAAACTCACAGAAACCTCATAAGATGACTCTTTATCTATTTATTGCTGTTTGGGTAGCTCTGCACTCAGGAATTACCCATGACGGTGCTCAGGGGACCATGTGGGATGCTAGGAATTGAATCTGGTTCGGCCACATGCAAGGCAAATGCCCTTCCCACTCTGCTATTGCTCCATCACCTCCATCAGAAAACTCTTCATATCTTACTGGTTTTTCTTGAGTGCATCGGCTGCACAGTATGACAGGAATTTGGGGAAATGAAAGGGAAAAAAATAAGGCATTTTTACTATGACTAATAATAAACACTGACTTTGATTTCAAGTGAAACTTCTGTTTTCCAGGAAGAAAGGGGAAATCTGTAGCAATTAACCAAACATGATAACACAAATAGCGAATAAAAAAGTACTATTAATTTCCTTAGTATCAGAGCACATTTATTGAGTGCTAGTAATATGACAGTCATTTCTCTAATAAGAAATGTTAGATTGTATAATCTCTTTCATTTTACAAATACAGATAACAAAGATATTACTAGAGCAAATTGTGTAATTTGTGTGATTTGTCCACTTAGAATTCTTTGTCTTTTATGAAGAATTAGTTTTGGTGCTTCATTACTAATAAACTACTTATGTTAGCCAGTAATAAACAGCTTAATCATTTATATAAAATACATATTTAATTTGCACAGCGGGTAGGGCGTTTGCCTTGCATGCGGCTGACCCAGGTTCGATTCCTCTTCCCTCTCAGAGAAACCAGCAAGCTACCTAGAGTATCCTGCACACATGGCAGAGCCTGGCAAGCTACCCATAGTGTATTTGATATGCTAAAAACAGTAACAACAAGTCTCACAATGGAGACTTTACTGGTGCCCGCTCAAACAAATCAATGAACAATGGGATGACAGTGCAACAGTGCTACCATGTGTTTTAGGAAAATACATGTGACAATTTGATGTAAGCCATCAATATATAATACCCAGTTATATTATAATAATACATATATATTTTATTAATACTATTAAAATGATTTTTGGTATTCTTATTATGTGCACTAAAAAAGAAAAAATTTTAATAAAGATTAGCATCTTAGGTTGATGTTCCAAGATGTAAAACTGCTGAATTGTACTTTTTGCATATAATTCATTGGTGATTAAATATGAGTCAAGAGCTAATTAAGTATGAATAACAGCCACCATGTGTGGCATTGGAGTAACACAAGATGTTTTTAAAAAATTCTTCCCAATCATAAAAAAGATAAATATGAGAAATAAGTAAACAATTCTTGCAGCAAAAACACATTGATTCAGAGTAAAAGACCTTTTTGAACTGAAGAAATCTTACCTAAATGAAGAAGGCTAGCTTAGGGTTCTATTCTATTTTGCTAGAGCTGATTAATAGAAAATCAATTGTGCCAATGGGAAATGTAACATGATGAAATTTAAAAGAATTAAATGCAACATTCTGTATTTAGGTATAAAGAAAATTGAACAAAACAACCCATAAAATCTTGAACACATGGAATCAGAATGGGAAATTGGTCTCAGACCATGATGAAGACAATATACATGAAAGTGAGGGACTTGGCTCACAAACTTTCTAATAGTCAAAAGAATGGAGAGGAATAAAACAAAACGGGCAATATCCAAGGATAGCAGTAGAGTTTGTGGGATCCAGTAGAAAATGAACATGGGAGACTTCTTATTCAAGACAGGAAAAGGTGGTGTAAGTATATAGATAACATAAAGTATTTTCTCTTTCCTCAAAAGTCCAAAGGATTCTCATGTTTTTAAAATTTCATTAATTTGCTTTTGGTGTTATTTTAAGTAAAAAATAGGAATTTGTATTATGGACACTAATTTTACCACTCATTGAGCAGTACCAGATTTAAATGCAAATATAAGACAATTTAATTTGAAAAGTAGGATCATGAAAATTACACTATATATATTTCTGTTTCTTCATGCATATGTATTTTGCTTTATGAAACAGTGGAAATTACATGAAATAAACACTATGAAACTGCATTAAAATAAACTCAATTGTTTTCATTTCTTGATATCACATATTTGAACAAATCTACTTCAGGGGTATTATTAAATAAGGAAGAACTGAAAGAATATCTCTCCCCATTTTCTTCTAATATATATTATGGCAATTTTTGTTTGTTTGGGGGCAACACCCAGAAATGTTTGGGATTATTCCTGGCTCTGTGCTCAGGAATTACTTCTGGCAGTGGTCAAGGAACCATATGGGATGCTCGAACTGAACCAGAGTTGACCACATGCAAGGCAAGTGCTCTAACTGCTGTACTATGTTTCCGGCCCCAATATCATAACAATTTTTACATATTTACATTGAGATAACACCACTTTTTATCATACGTTCAAAAATCTATTTCCTAATACAGGAAATTAATAAAATTAAGAAATGATATAGCAGCATTTCATGATGTTTGAATGTCATTTGCCTTCTTTCTTCATTTGAAACAAATTTTAGTCCAAACAGAAATCATGACCTCTTAGAACCTTTACAGCCACCAATTACTCAGTTGTTGATGTAAAATACTTACTTTATATTTCCTTGAGCACTTTCTAAATTTTTATGTTTCCTTGTTCACCAGGATTCTCTACTTGTGGGGCAAAAGTAAGGCAACAAAGAATGCAATCGGGATGGGAGATGTGCCGAAAGTAGATTATGGACCAAACATGATGACCTCTCAGTGTCTGTGTTGCAAGCCATAATTCCCAAAAGTAGAGAGAGAGTATGGGGAATATTGTCTGCCATAGAGGCAGGGGGAGGGTGGGAAAGGGGGGTATACCGGGGATATTGGTGGTGGGGAATGTGCACTGGTAGAGGGATTGGTATTGGATCATTGTGTAATTGTAATCCAAACATGAAAGCTTGTATCTCATGGTGATTCAATGAAATTTAAAAAAAAGAGAGAGAGAGAGAGACAGAATAAAAAAAAAAATGTGTGTCTCTTCTACTGACTTTCCATTATCCTAGCCAATTTCACTTACAAAAGGCATTTAAAAATGACTAAAACTTTCAAGACATTATTAGCAGAGCAATAAACCCAGGGTAAGAGTCTTCTTAGCATAGGACTGGCCCTGTTGAGTTACAACGTGCTCATAAAGCTAGCTTTGATAAAATCTTAATGTAAGAAAATTAATTTTTATCTGATAATATTAATATCCAGTAGTAATATAGAAAAGGTTAATGCTCTTTGCTATTATAATATTTTATTTTAGAAAATTTAATGGTTTTCAAACAAATGTTAAATGTCAAGGTTTTATTCTTCTGTATGTTTTTGACTCGGGGGTCACACCCAGCAGTGCTCAAAAGCTATTCCCAGCATGTTTCTCATGGTGTATGTGTGTGTGGGGGTTCCTGCTGATGCTCAGATCCTAGGCATATGTGGTGCCTAGGATCAACCTGGGCCACATGGATGCAAAGCATGTGCTTGGCCCATTGGGCTCTTTCTCCAGCAGTGCTTCAGATCCATCTGGGGAATCTAGGCTGGAACCTGAGTGGACAGGCCACATGCAAGGTGAGTTCATTAACCCCTTTAATATCTCTCACCTCACTCCACTGCTTTTGTTTTCCTCAACATAACTTTACAAAGCTGCTCCATTATATGCAGAGTAATTTGAGTTCTCAGAAAAATCCTTATTTCTAGAAAATAATGGTTAAAACATGGTAAGGGTCTAAAGGAGGAGTTCAGAGTCATGCCTTATAAATTATAATCTTGTAATTTTAATGTCTTTCTACTTCATCAATTGGACTTTTTAATGCTATATCTATCACTGTACTTTAAATATCTTTAAAAGTATTATGCATTATAATTTCCGAAGTGCATACAGATTTCATATCCAAAGTTTATGAAAGAGTCACGATGAGAACTTACACTTCATACTAATAAACTGTATGTGAATCTAAACTATACAATAATAATAGATGCATTCTGAAGCAATTGATTGATTGGTTTGTATTTCATATAGTGTTCTTTTAAAAATATGCCTGCTCCCTGTCTTATTGTAAAAGCACTAATTGATACATTATGTTCAATTTATTTCTGCTCTGTCACAGCTACCTTCTAAGGAGGCTCTAATAAGAGAGAATGGCTAAGTTTTTAAGAATTTTTATCCACTGTGTTTTATTCACTGTGTTTCAGTGAAATAAAAGACTCTCCTTCCTGTAACGGCAATGCCATGAAAGGACTGGAGTTTTCTTAGTGTTTTAATTCAAAGGTAGTTATAAAACTTTTACTTTACTAAGGAAACATTAAAATTAAATCAAAACTAAAAATAAAAGTGAGTTATGAAATTGGAATGCTCAATATATAATTTAGAACTCCATGAATATAAGTATTATTTAAATATGCAAGACAGAAGAATCTTTATCAATATCTAAAAATATAACAAGTCATTTTAATACTTTACATATATCTAAAGACATATTTTCTAGAAATAAGGATTTTTTTGAGAACTTGTAAAGCAACAGTAACAAATAGGATAAGAAAATATATAGCAATAGCTTTTCATATGGAATTATACTTCCCATGGAGAATTATACCCAATGAGACCATAAGAGGGTGATAGAGTGGAAAATCAGTAAATATGAAAAAAAAAAAAAAACCAGACACACCGAGGCATCCACAAAGCACTGTGGTGGGTGGGTGTGATGTTGGATAATTGCATGCCTGAATACTGTTATCACAGTGCATTAATAAAAATAAAAAATAAAGGTCTATACTTTGCATTTGTTCCTCCAATTATGTATCTTTATGATTGTTTTCTGGAGTCTTTTTCTTTTCTCTGAGGAATTTATTCTCAGTTTTTAGTTGTCCGATGGCAACTTTTTGCTCAGGCCCCTTGGTTAGATTTATGGGTGATGCTGTAGCTTCAGTATTGGAATTATTCTTTGACTGCAATAGTGAGGGGGTTGTAGGGGAGAAGCTTCAAGTGAGCAACATTCTTCCTCTAGATCTCTGATTCCATTCCTAATCCCTATTCATGAGAAAAGTCTGCATTACAGTTCTCTTCTTCTGAACCACAGCTAATCTCTTGGATCTTCCTTGAAGGGCTGCAGAAAAGGATTCAGCTAGCCCCGTCTGTTAGCCTAAAACACTACGATTTCATTTTATTCTTATCTCAACAGTTATACAACTGCAGTCTTTCACCCCTATCTGCAATGTCACTATTTTATGGAGTATTATTTTCAGTCTTGTTTCTTCCCCAGTGGGCCAGCTCTTCTTACAGCCATTACGACTGACGTGTACCATGCATACCTCACTGTGCTACAGATCTATTCACTAACTTATCATCCTCCAATTCAATGTTGTGTTCATCTGTCTTTAGATATATGTAAACATGTGCCTCTCAAGCAAATCAAGCTGAACTATTAAGGTTTTCATATATGTAGTTGATGTCTGGTTGTACTTTAATGAGGAGAGTTGCTGATTGCTTCTAGTATGTTGTTTCTCCAGATGTCCTGATTGATTTTTTTTTTAAAGAAACTTAGACTTTATTTTAAGGATTTCAACTGATTAGATGACATACAATTTATCTAGGGTAATCTGCTTGACTTAAATTCAACTGACTGCATATATTAATTACATCTATATGTACCTTCAGAGCAACACATAGATTCTTGCTTGATTTAATTAATGACTGCAAAAAACCAAGTTGACACATATAATTTACCATAACCCAATAAAGAGAAAGTAATATATAATTAATGATTATATACTTGCCCTAGGAAAACATTCCAGTAGAACTAAGATTGAACTGCATTGCATTACAATAAAAAATAAATAGCAATTTCTTAGGACATTGTTTTTAATTTAGTAAATAAAAATATAGATCAATATTTATCCATTTATAACAATAGCAACTGTGGAGTGACAAGAAAAAAGTATTCAATTTGATATATGGTTCTATACCTCATACCAAATCATAACCAGCTAAACATTTTCCTCAAGATTTGAACTATGTTATACAAAATATGGGAAAAAATTGTATTATCATGAGAAGAGAACAACCTACTCATAAAAAGATGATATTATTCAAATAGCAGATATACAACAGAGTGTACAAGCAAAAGACAGAATTATGGATCAATTAGAAACATCATAGTCCTCACCTCTATACTTCTACCTTCACTCCATGTTTTCCTTAGTTCCGTAAGTAGAATATAGATTTTGAAACCTATCTTCTCAATCACTAGTGAATCATTACTCTAAAATAAAGAGAATTCAATGTCATATCCCATTTAAAACCCATCAGCAACTATGACAATTCTCTTCCAATTTTGGTTTGGGGGTCACATCCAACAGTGCTCAATCTTATTCCTGGCTCTGTACACAGAAATCATTCCTAAAAGCACTCAAGAGACCAAACATGGTGCGAGGAAGTGAACTAGGGTCTGGCACATGCAAAGTAAACAGCTTAATTCCTGCACGCTCTTTCCAGGACCCCAAACCTTTTGACATGTAAAGTTGGAAGCTGGAGAGATAGTATAGTAAGTAAGGTGCTTGACTTGCATGAGGTTGACCCAAATTTCTTCCCCAGCACCCATATGAGTCCCACTAAAAGTGATCCCCAAGCAAAGAGCCAGAAGTAAGCTCTGATCATAGTCTGGTGAGGCCCTGAACTAAATAAAATAAAATGTGAAGTCTATAGCCATCCAGTCCAGCCCTGCCTATTTTGCTTCATTTTCAGCTGTTTCTCTTTCCTTTTGCATTCTAACATATATTGAATTCATTTTTACTTCTACAAAATATTCTCCATCAATTTTGATTGTTTCTCCTTCAACATGCTTGTATTTTCCCTTCCCTAATATAATGCTCTACTAACATTTAAACTGCTTAAGGCAAACACTATTTTTTTCTCACTGTATCTCTAATGCCTACATACAGGTGCATAACAATGCTCTCCTTCCCTTTCACATACTAAATTCTCTGAGTATACAGAACCAGATCTATTTCATCCTTTATAACTCTCATGGTGTCACTACTAATGTATGCTGTATTTAGTTTCTTCAATAAATTTTTTGCTAAATTCAGTAGAATTCATAATAGAACTATAAATCCCCATGATCATTTAAAATAGGGATGTTATATTCAAGTATTACAAAATGGGTATAAGTGAACCATATGGACTGATTATATAAGGGTACTTAATATGCTATAAAGTGTACATATGGTAACAAGAACACAACTCAACTGTAATATTCAATATGTATAACGTAAAACTAATATGCTTGAAATAAATGTTAATTAAACATTCAATAAACAATTTTCATGTCATTTTGAAACAGAATGAATGGTTTGAAGGGAGTTATTTGGGTCTCTTAAAGGCTCTTTCTTACAAATTTAAATTGGTGTTTTTATTCTCTTCATTAATTTTTGTAAACTGTAGAGACAGCACAATTATATTGACCTTAAAGATTGTTTCATTTTAAAAGGCTTACATGGTATTTAGAGTAAAGTCTACACATAATCACACACAATCTCTAATTTCAAAAGGTCTTAAATTTTTGTTCCTCGGCTAGAATTCTGTGTAATTCTGGTCACCCTTAATATAACTAAATATATATATAGATTTATGCATATATTTACATATACTCACACATAAATACAACACCAAGGCTATCTGGCAGAAATTAGTATTTCAGTGAATTAATTGGGAATGTTTTTATGCTAGCATTCTTCCAAATCAGTTATTATGTGATCAGCATTCATAGAAACTTTCTATTGGGTCAGAAATGATGTGTTTGTTCATAGTATTATATATCATAGCCAGGAAGTGCTCAGATAAGCATGCATTCACTGCAAAAGAGAGTATATAGAGATAAGTAAGGTTTAAAATATGCAAACTATTAATTTTAATAACTCTCAAGAATGCTCTGAAGAATACGGACTTTGATGTCTTTTTAGGAAAAAATAAAAAAAAATTCAAACTAATCCTGCCATAGTTTTTTATCATCCGTAGAAAGGAATGCAATCTAGAGTCAGAAAGACAGTACAGCAACAGTTTGACTCCTGACATTCCATGTGGTCCTCAAGCTCCTCCAGAAGTGATCCCTGAGGGCAGAGCCAGGAATAAGCACTGCCAGATGCGGACATAAAAAGGCAGTTTAATCCAAAGAACTATATATGGACAGAGTTTCAGTAAGGATTTTATTCATGACTTAAGCTAGATAAAATGAATAGAAAGAAGGAAAAATCAAATGACAGGCAACTGCACGAATTCTAAGATGTGATGTCACCTGCAACTTGGCATTTGCTCCCTTAAAGAAAAACTGATTTTATATTAGTATTTATTGAATCAACAAGGTCTGAAGGAATAAAAGTGTATTCCTTAGAAACAAGGTCACTGTCACTGCCATCCCGTTGCTTATCAATTTGCTCGAGTGGGCACCAGTAACATCTCCATGTGAGACTTCTTGTTACTGTTTTTTGGTATATTGAATACTCCACAGGTAGCTTGCCAGGCTCTGCGATGGGGGCGAGATTCTCTCGGCAGCTTGCCAGGGTCTCTGAGAGGGGTGAAGGAATCGAACCCTGATCGGCCGCGTGCAAGGCAAACGCCCTACCCTCTGTGCTATCGCTCCAACCCAGAAACAACGTACCGGGGAATAGAGAAACTTTGAATTACTTCAAAGTTCTTATGCAAGGATGTCATTTTTAGGACTTTTTGCATCTTTTTCTTGGTATAGGGGAGCTGAGATACAGAACTATTTTGTAACAAGTAATCAAAAGTTGAGAACAGCTAGAAGTTTTAAGTTTCTACTATACATGTAGAGAGCTTTCTATTACACAGAGTATAGTGTATGTTTGCTGTAATTAAAAGTTAATAAGTTCATAGGGGCCCCACAGTTTTCCTAGAGAAAAACAGAAGTGGTTTTTCTCAGTACGTTTCTTTATCTCAGGATAATGCTAATCCAGGTGGAATTTTTCCAGCTGGTGTGGATAAGCTTTAGGAAAGTGTTAAAAGAATTGAGGATTTAACGTAAAAATCATACTTTTTCCTACAACATGAGTGGGTCTTGAAAAATTTATACCAAGTGAAAAGTGTTGGGCAGAGAATCAACTGTAGGATGATGGCTAGAAATTAGATTTTTGGTGCTGATAATAGAAGTAGGGGTAAAACAGTTGTCAAAACATATGCAGCATTACAAACCAAGATTGCTTAAAATTTAAAAAGCATTTAAAAAACATTATCATATAAAATAAAAGATAAAGATGTTTCCAGAAATTGTTGACAGCTTACTGTCTTTCTCAGTCAGGTGCCAGTAATGATAAAGTGGCATAACTGCTACATAAACAAACTTGACCATAGGTATTCATATTATCATTTAAATTGAGTTATGTTAATACTCCAGGTGGTATGGTGAATTATCACTTAAAATGCCTTTATTAAACACATAAATTGCCCAACGGATGACTAAAATATGATTTCTAAAATGTGTGTATACACACACACACACATATATATGTATGTATATATATATATTCAGTGGGATGCTGCACAACTATTTTCTATAATATTTAAACAATTAAATTGTAGCACAGTACAATAAGTAAGGCGCTTATCTTTCACACAGTGATAGGATTTGATCTCTGTGACTACATATGGTCCCCTGAACACTGTAAGGAGTGATCTCTGAGCACAGAACCGGGAGCAGTACCATGTGTGCCCACCTTACCCCCAAAAGGAAAAAAAAGTGTAGAAAGTGTTTCCTTTGCAACAAGATGAGCAGAACTTGAGTAATTATACTAAGTGAGTCAGGAAGTGAAAAAATTGTCAAATAGTTTCACTCCTACATGGCATATAATGAAAGAAATGAACTGACCGAAAACAACGGAAGTACCTCTGAGCTTCTGTGAAAAGTAAGGTGATTACCTGAGGGGGAAGAGGAAAGAGGGTGCAAGTATAGCCAAAGGGTCACTTGAGAGTGGAATGACACTATGCTAGAATTTGGTAGTTGGTAGGGTGAGGATTATTTACATATAGGGGTGCAAAACTGATACTAAATTTGGTTTGGTTTTGTTTGGGGGCCACATGCTTAGGGGTTACTCCTGGCAATGTTTGGGGGACCATATCAAAAGCCAGGGTTTGAACTCAGTGGTCTGTGTGCAAGGGAAGTGCCCTGCCTACTATATTATCGCTCCAGCCCTAATCCTAAAATTTTAAGTACTAAAAATCAAGTGTAAATCAGCACAGTTTGAATGCAAAAGATAAGATTCTTCCTAAAATGAAAAGTTGTATTCATAAAATCAGAGAACGCATGTGATAGGACATATATTTAATAATCCAGAAGAAAAATTTCTTCCTAAAATTAATGAGAGCATGGGGCAGCTGATAATACAAGAATAGGGTACATACCTTTCATGGCTGACCTTGGGTTCTCTCGCCAGCACTACATATGGTTTCCCCAAGCACCACCAGGAGTGATCCCTGATCACAGAGCCAAGAGTAAACCCTGATAACTGTCATGTGTGGTCCAGATTACTGTCCCTGCTATATGCGTGCATTTGCATACACACACACTACCCCTGCTATATGCACACACAACACACACATACGCATGCATGCACGAATGCACACACAAACAAGGAATGAGAGCAACTAGTATTTTCAGGTAAAAATTAAGTGATTTATAACTGCTAAGAAGAAAGCCCTATAAGACAGAGAAGTGTTATTTTATTGCTTCCAGTGACTATTACATGCCAAGCAAGAGTTTATCAGAAACAAATTTTGTAGCTTTTGAGAAAACAGTAACTTATTTTCTTATTTTCATAAAAAAAAAACCCTTATTTTTCTCTGATTTTTTTTTTAAGAATCACTCACTTCCTTTTGTAGGTGTTATGATGAGCATGGGGTACCATGCATTTGGCTGTGGAGGTTGGACACTTGGTTGTGGAACTCCTGCAGGTATAGTTGTGTGTCTTGTATGTCAGAGATTCCACACTCTGTTGCAGTGTCAGACAGAGCTGCTGGGGCATCACTTGGTGCATGTGGACAGCAGCAAGGAATGAAGTGGTCTCACACACTTGTAAAGCAGATGCTCTGGTTAGTAATCCATCTCTCAGACACCTTACTTTTGCTATTGTTGTGATAATAATAGCAACGGTAGATGGTGTTCAGGAACTACTAAGGCTTCACTTGACAGTGCTGTGTGGTGGGCCAAAAAGGACAAGAATCAAACCTGAGGCCTCACACGTAAGGCCTCTTAGTATCCTGGTCCTTGAGCATTTTTAAGGAAATACTGTTGGAGCTGGAGGGATAGCACAGCAGGTAGGGCTCTGCTCTTGACTTGTATGCCAGCCGACCCGGGTTTGATTCCCAGCATCCCATATGGTCCCCGAGCACTGTCAGTAGTAACTCCTGAGTGCATGAACGACAAGGAACTCCTGTGCATCGCCGGGTGTGACCCCAAAAAAGCAAAAAAGAAATCTGTAGGTTTTGGAGAAATAATATAGCTGGTAAGGCATGAGGCCAACTCAATTCAGAGCCCTGGCATCCCATACGGTCCCCAGAGCACCACCAGGAGAGATTCCTGTACACTAGGAGTAAACCCCACGCATTGTTCAGTATGACCTAAAACCAAAATAAACCAATAACTAAGAAATTTGTATCACTAATGATCTTTCTGGCACAGAGATCATATTTTTTGACAAACCACAGACATATGAACAACTCGAGCTTTAAAAAAGTTTGAAATAGAACTGTGCTTGGAATATGAGAATATTTCATGACTCTTAAGCAATTTATTTCACCAACTTTAGAATATACAAAGACATAATTAATGTTAAGACATCTATAGCCCCAAATTTTTAAGCTACCTCAATAAGCATAAGATTAAAATTCTAAAGATAAAATAACATGTATAATTTTATGAGAAGCATGTGGTTTTCTTTCTGAGTCATAATGATGGGATATGAATAAACTTACATTTCATTTTATATTAATGCTGTTTGGTTCCTGAACTAACTGGAATATCTGGGTGTAAAGTGGAAAAGAAATTGCATCATAAATGCCAAATTAATTCTGGTTTTAAGAGAAGTGGATGAATTAGAAAAGGCATTTAAAAGAAACATTTCATGTGACCTAAAAAACCAACCATTACCAGTAATGAAAATTAAATAAACAGGAGCTGGTCCCCAAAGCATTTTCAATTTTGTAATTATACTTTGTATGTATTTACCCTAAAAACAGCCTACTTTAAAACTTATCTGCTTTTTTTGGGGGGGGGGCTTTGGAAGAGACATATAAGACAAAAAGGGATGTTCATATCTAGGCAGCTGGATCATGTAAAGCAACCCTCTGATTTCTTGGACTTGGAAAAGCTGCAACCATATAGTAACCCTTTCTGTTTTAAACAGTTGTTTTGGCCTTGTATTGGATTTATAGGAGACTAGACTTCATTGACATTAGTGATGGTATGTGAAGAGGTGAACCATTTTAAAAGTAACAGAACATATCTATTGCAGTGCTTTTAAACCCTGCCCCGTACCTAGGACAGTACTTGACTGTACTACAAAATTAACTCATATTGACTTTCATGACTCCACATTTTTCACTTCCTTTTCGGTTGCCACACCCTCTGGGAATCTGTAGCTCGAAATGACTAGAGCAATGAGGCTTCCATTTCTTTCCCTGGGGAGCTAATGTACAGTCTAATAGGCTGTTAGGAAATTGTTTCTGATATTCAGACTACATTTTATTTTTTCTAATTGCATCTCATTACTACAATCTAAACAATTTTTCTTTCTCCTTTATACCCTGCAGATTCTTGTCTAGGACCATTCCAATTTGGCCAAGTGTTATAAATTGAATTGTTTCATTCTTTGTTTCTATTGGAATCCAAATGTACTTGTTTCCAGTTACTTGTTTGACAGTCTGCAAATCCCCTTGCTGATGGCTGTTACTGCCATTGTCAAAAGTCTATCACTTAGGAGGTATGGTCTGACCAGACAAGCATAGAAAACAGTTTGCCTTCTATTGTGTACATAGACATTCAGTTGAAGTGTTGTTTTACGTTACCATTTCTATTTTCAAACCAGTCTACTACTAAGCCATCTTTTCTATCTACATATAGGCCTTTAAAGTTGATATTCTAATTATTCATCTTCTAAATAATTTTACTTCTTATACACTCTTGTGTTATACTATTATTCTATGTCTCTGTATGCATTTTAATAGGCCATGGTTTACAATACACACCATACATTTTTAAAAATCCATGTTTGAGCCCAATAGTACATTGAGATAGTATGATGGGTAGGGTAATTGCTTTTCATGCGGCTGACCTGGGTTTGATTCCCAGTACCCCATATGGACCCCAGAGTGCTACCAGAAGTGAATCCCAAGCACAGAAGAAGGAATAACCACTGAACATAATCAAGTGTGGTCCCCACCACCCCCTGCAAATAATTATAAAATAAAAAATGTTTTTAAAAGTCCAGTTTTATATTAAAAATCTATAAAAATAAAAATATGCCATGAATAAGTACTGCTAATCCAAAAGCTTCTTTTTGCTAAATGCTAATTTTCCTTTTTTTTGAGAAGGGGATAAATATAAATTTAAAACTTCCATAGCACTTTTTAATATCTATAACCACTTTTACCTTAATATAGACCTTAACTTTATTATTGATTTTTATGTGCCACAAAAGTTAGCCAGTAGCCATGCTGATTTTCAGAGATGTGTGCATACTGCTAGAAGCAAAACAAAAAAGTACCTTTCTCTACATCTTGCCTTCTAATAATGCATTAAATATAATTTATTAGACGCTAACTTGAAATTTGGTTACTATAAATAATGGGTAAAGAGTATTCCAGATTCCAGTCATCCTCCAAAATTGAAATAGAGAAAAAAATACTAATGAAAAAGACTCATCCACTGCAGAGAGAAAAATATCCCAAGGGAAGATTTGTTATGTGTTGTTAATAGAACTACCGTTTCTTCAGAATCTCATTAAGAAGAAAGGGGATACTTCTGAAAAATCTCCCACTTACTAAATAATATTGTAAAGTGCCAAAGATAAATGTGTGCTTGTAACTGAAGGCTAATTATCTGACTTAAGTCTAGAAATACTGATATATGAGCATTTTCTCCTCAGAATTTGAAATATTGTTTGAAATATTGACTGCAGTATTCATGACACAAAACTTCCCATTATGCTTTCTCAGTGTCTCTGATTACTTTTGTTGCCTAGTAATGGGAGAGAACCTTAGAAGCACAATCCTATGAACCACATTTGCCAAAATGGTCTCAGAGCAGTAAGAGCACCATATTGCAGCTTGAAAATAATCATAGATTGTTTTTTAGTTTTTAAAGTTGTAAGGGCGGAAGACTTTTTGGATTGGAGAGATAGTATAGCAGTTAAGGCTCTTGCTTTATCTGCAGCCAACCCTGATGTGAATCTCTGACATTATGTAGATGTGCCATGGTTTCTTTATCCATTCATTTGTTCTCAGGCACTTAGGTTGTTTCCAGATTCTGGCTATTGTGAATAGTCCTGCAATGAACATATGCAGTTGTTAGAAAAAATTAAGTCATGAAATTTACCTAAAAATGGATGGACTTGGAGACTATCATGTTGAGTGAAATGAATCAGAAAGAGAGGAACAGATATAGAATGACTGCATGCATTCATTTGTGGTATATATATATATATATATATATATATCTTATATGTGTGTGTATTAGAAGACAAATATCTATGGCCAGGGAAAACAGGGGCTAGGAGGACTGGTCAATGGTTGGGATCAATCACAAGTGTGTGTGGCACAGAGGGTAAGATAGAGAAGGGACCAGTATGACAATAATAGCTGAAAATGATCACACAGGACAGGAATGGAGTATAAAAGTAGGTAAGGGGATATACTGACTAACCTTTCAGTATCTGTATAGCAAACCACCATGTCCAAAATGGGGAAAAGGGAGAGAGAGGAAGAGAGAGGAGAGACACACAGACAGAGAAGTTGGGGGTGGGAGGGGGACAGAGGGAGAGGGAGAGGGAGAGGGAGAGAGAGGGAGAAGAGAGAGAGAGAGAGAGAGAGAGAGAGAGAGAGAGAGAGAGAGAGAGAGAGAGAGAGAGAGAGAGAGAGAGAGAGAGAGAGAGATGCCTGCCATGGGGGGAAACTGGGGACACTGAGCTGGGAGACGTACACTGGTGTTGGAACACTGAATGACTGAAACCTAATCATGAACAGCTTTGTAAGAGTCTAACTCACAGTGATTCAGTTAAAAAATATTTAAAAAAAAAGTGAATCCTTGACACTGAATTTGAGTCTCTGACCTCTGAGCAATTTCAAAGTTCACTCCTGTGCACAGAGCCAAAAATAGTCAAAAATAGACCAAAAATAGCACCACTGGATGTGACCCAAACCTAGAAGTAAAAAAATAAATCTACATTTAACTAAGCATTAATAAGATATTACAGAATCAAAAATAGATAAGGTAATTTGTACATGTTGTTTTTTCTAATCCTCAAAATAAGCCAAATAAATAGATATTTCACCTATTTATTGGGGGGATGGTTAGCACTGCTCAGAGTTTACTCCTGGTTCTATTCAATGCTTGGGAAATCATATATGCTTTTGGGGTAAATGGGGATTGTCACATACAAAGCACATGCTTTAACCACCATACTCTCTCTTCAACCCCTATTTTGTCTATTGGTTTTATTGAAAACATTACACTATAATATTGTTTTATATTTTCATCTCTAAAAATAAAAATCTGTAAATTCTACATTTAGTTCACCACTAAAAGTTCAGTTCTATTCCTTAAAAATTCCGTTCTACTCCTTAACAAATACAATTGTCCCTTTCCGTAATTTACCAATTTTCCTTTGCCCTCCCATTCTGATAATCACTACTCTTCTAGTCTATAAGTTTACTTTTATTTAGTTCATTCATTTGCTTGTCTTCTCTATAAATAATATATTAATCAAATCATAAGATTTTTATCTTTCTCTTTTGGATTTTTTAAATTAAGCATATTACACTTTAGGTACGATAGCACAGTGGTTGGGCATTCGCCTTTCACGCAGCTGACCAGTGTTCGATTCCTCTATCCCTCTCGGAGAGCCTGGCAAGCTACCAAGAGTATGGAGCCTGTACAGCAGAGCCTGGTAAGCTACCCGTGCATATTGTATATGCCAAAAACAGTAACAATAAGTGTCTCAATGAGAGACGTTACTGGTGCCTGCTCGAACGAATCGATGAGCAACGGGATGACAGTGACAGTGATACTTTAGGTACTTCCAGGTAGCAGCAATTGGAAAGTTTTTTGTTTATTCAAACTTTTTGAGTAGTATTCCATATCTTCTTTAGCTATAAATGTCTCGGACTGTTAAACTGTTTACCTCTCCTGTTTATGTAATTCTGCACCACTATCAACCCTCACCACCTCTGGCCCCAATAGCTGTGTTCCAGTGTGGCGAGCAATTAGACCATAAAATTCAGTTTTATACTTGGACTCATGTAATTGTAAAAAGTCTTAAGAACTCTTAAAGTAGATAAAGGACAAAACATTATAACCTCTCAGTATCTGTATTGTAAACCATAACACCCAAAAGTAGCGAGACAGTATGGGGAAAATTGTTTGCTATAGAGGCAGTGGGAGGGTGGGAAAGGGGAGATATATTGGGGATATGGTGGTGGGGAATGTGCACTGGTGGAGGGATAGATGTTTGATCATTGTGTAATTGTAACTCAAACATGGAACCTTGTAACTATATCTTATGGTGATTCAATAAAATTTTTTAAAAATTTTAAAAGAATTGTTAAATCCAACAAATGGTGTTGGCAGACCTGCCTTGGATTAGAAGCAATTATTTCTGAGGTGGGCCCCATTAAGCAGGGCCATAGTCTCAGCCATGTCCTAACAGAGCCACAGCCTAGTCACACCTATAGCTTATGTACACATATATACATATATGTATTTGTACATGTATATATACATCATATGTATGTACCTGTATGCGTACTTTATTTATGTACATGAATATGTATATATGCACATGTGCTATCTTGCAATTTAAAAATCACACATAAACATGTACATACATACCTATACATATGTACATATATATGTACATTTTTGGAGCCACACCCACAATATTCAGGGGTTACTCCAGTCTCTATGCTCAGGAATTTCTCCCGGCAGTGCTTGGAGTACCATATGGGATGCTGGGGATCTAACCTGGGTTCATTTGCATGCAAAGCAAGTGCCCTACAACTGTACTGTGTACCTAACCACAAAAGAATTATATCTTGTGGTTACACTTTATCCTAAAGTCTTCCTCACCTGTTTCATTCTCCTGGGATTTAATTTGTTCAGCTTAGCTATTTTTTTTTCAGTTTCTTTTTCCTTCTTAAGGAACATTTATTAGATGCTTTTGAACTCTTTATGGCTTAGGTTCTTCCCTAGTTCTAGATTCTAAGAAAGTGCTTAATGATTTTGTATCGATTTATTCTCTACTCTGAAGAATAGGTTGTGTAGAATTTTCTGTTTCAATGATTCTTCCTTATTTTACTAGTCTTCTGTGTTGAATGTTGCTAAAACCCCTGAAATGTGAAGTTTGTGGTATTCTGTTCAAGTTTAGGTGAAAAAAAATCATCCATGTGGTTTTATTTTTACAAACCTAATTAAATTTAAAGTTTTTCATAAGATTAATTTTTAATGTCACTTTCACTGCTGTCATATTCTTTCTGTCAGAGTCAATTTATGCTTTTTAATTTAAAAAATATAGTTGGTCTATAGAATTAGAAGCATGATGTCCATGAATTTGATGATTGGGTGAATCAAAATTACCTTCCTAATTAAAAATTAATTTAAAATATGCAATATTGGAGAATACTCAATTTAATTAAATCAAAGGAGAATTTGTCAATATACACAAGAAGAGTTAATAAAAGATTAGATTTTCATAAACCATAATGTCACTCTTCAAATTCCTTATATTTTAAGAGATCCACTAAAACACACTATAGACAATTCATGACAGGTTATTAGAGATCATTCTAGGTATCTTTAAATGAACATCTTATGTAAGAAAAAATTACTTTTACCAGAAGAAGAAAGAGGGATTAGAGGGATGACTAACATTTCAATAATTTCACTTCAATAACCTTAAGAATTAGTAAAAGATAAAATTTTGGCTTTAGAATATAAGTAGTAATTCCAAGAGCAGAGGCAAAGAAATACAAAATAAAATATGGCTGTGATTCTTTTGTAGTTTGTAGCAGTGCGTAGACATAACTTGTTGAGGGTAAGAGAATCCTTTAAAACATGTTATTTGAAGTATTTCAGAGAAACATTTCCCAAAATATTGCATCAAAAATTATTTGGATAAGTACCATTGCATTGAACAACTCCAGCTAGATATGGTGTAATATTTTATTAGACATCAATTGTAGCACTGTTGTAGCACTGTCATCCCATTATTCATCGATTTTCTTGAGCAGGCACCAGTAACGTCTCCATTGTGAGACTTCTTGTTATTGTTTTTTTTTTCTTTTTGGGTCACACCCAGCAATGCACAGGGGTTACTCCTGGCTCATGCACTCAGGAATTACTCCTGGCGGTACCCAGGGGACCATATGGGATGCTGGGAATTGAACCCGGGTCGGCCGTGTGCAAGGTAAACGCCCTACCTGCTGTGCTATTACTCCAGCCCCTTGTTATTGTTTTTGGCATATCAAATACACCACAGGGAGCTTGCCAGGCTCTGCCATGCGGACGGGATACTCTTGGTAGCTTACCAAGCTCTCGGAGAGGGACAGAGGAATCGAGCCCAGGGTCGGCTGCATGAAGGCAAATGCCCTATCTGCTGTGCTATCGCTAAAATTTTATTTTTATTTGGGCACCATGTGAGTAGGCCACACCCAGTGTTGCACTGGAGCTACTTTTGGCTCTATGATCAAGAGTGACCCCCGTGGGTGTGGTGCTGGGGGTTTTAATCAGGGCTGGGGCCTCTGCAGCTGAATTCGAAGCAAGGGACCCAACTCCCGTACATTTCTCTCTAGACTCATCCCCAATGTAAAAATTTCTATGGAAATTTCTTTTTCACCTTAAGAGTTCACAAGAAATCATTGTGAGATTCAGAGTTTCTGTATGTCTTTAGAGGATTGAATAGATAAACATTTATCCTCAACTTTAAATGTCATTTATGAAATAAGTATGTATGAAATGCTCACTATTTTGAGGGGAGATGGATGCCTCCAGGATGATGGCAAGGAGGTTTTTCCATGAATTCTTGAATAACCAAGTCAATCAAAAATTGTTTGATTCTGGGACTGGAGCAATAGTACAGTGGCTAGGCCGTTTGCTTTGCTTTCAGCCAACTCGGGTTCAATCCCCGGCATCCCATATGGTCCCCCAAATGCTAGGAGTTATTCCTGAGTGCATGAGCCAGGAATAACCCTTGAGCATCACTGAGCGTGACCCAAAAAGAAAAAAAAATTCTGATTCCTCAGCTGTGTATTAATTCACAACATTCAGAGATGGAATCCAGATTAGATTGTTCATAAAAATTTTGTACAATGGTGCTAATATGAAGCAAGGAATAAGGCTCTTTTTATAAAAAAAAAGACAAACAAAAAAACCCTGGAAAGACACAGAACCTATGTGGATGTATTTATTAGGGTAACTTTTATCAGTACTAATTTTTAGTCCTGCTTTTTAAAACAACAACAACAACAACAACAACAACACAAAAAACTACACCTCTTGAGCAAAAGAGATAGTGCAGTACTTAACAGGCGCTGACCTTGCATTTGGCCTATAAGGGTTTGCTCCCCAGCACCACATAAGGTCCCCTGAGTACAGACAATAGTGATCCCTAAAGCACAGAGCAAGAAATAAGCCTTGAGCACCACAGGATGTGGCCCTAAAGACAAACAAAATAAAGTACATCTATTCCTCACATAGCCATGACAGATATTTCTGAAGCAGCAGTTTAGGAGTGCAATCTACAGTCATGGCACAGGAAAAGGACTATTGGCTTGATCTTCATCAAATAAATGAGTGGATTAAAAAAATCCAGACTTAGGACACAGAGGTAATAAGACCATAGTCACAATTTTACAAAGGATCATTGACATTAATCTAGCTCATCATCACAATATTCCCCAATCTTTCCTTTTGTCCCTTAAAAATATCTGGTAATGAGTAGCGACTAACACTGCAAATCTATCCTAAAAAAGAGTTATTAGTCAAGAGCATTATTTTCACCTGTGAGGTACAATGCAAACTCGAAGGTTGATAAAGTGGAATCAAGCATCTAAGATATTCACTCAGGTAAAAATCAAGTACAAATGATCTATAAGTCAGAATAAGCACTTAGGAAGTATAATTTTCCTGTATCTTCCTACCCAAAGCATCATGCATATATCAAATGTATTGAAGTTATTTGAAATTTGATTCAAAATGAAGTTCAGATTGCATTCCAGATATGCTAAATCAAAATTTGACTTAATCAGAATTGGATGGTGATCTGAATGTACAATGTAAAATCTGAGTAGTAGGTCAGATCTTTGCAACATTTGCAAATTTGCAATTTTATCTTTCATGTATTTGCCAAACTTTGAGATTGCTTAATCTATCTTTTTTATTAAGGCAATATAGTTTTTTGAACAAAACTTTCTTAGAAAGATGTGAAAGGAGATTAAGAGGAAATACACACTCAAAGAGAGAACATTGGCTTCTCCAGATTAGAAAAAGCAAGCAAAGAGACATAGAGTAAAACAAGTAAGAGTTCAAGGGAGAATACAGGCTTGAAGAGCAAGCCTCAAAGTTTTATACTGTACTAATAAAAGAAAAATCTAGGTCAAATGGGAGCTCAATTTCTAACTTTTTGAGAATCGTCCATATTGTTTTCCAAAAGGGCTGAACTAGTCGGCATTCCCACCAGCAGTGAAGGAGAGTCCCTTTCTCCCCACATCCACGCAAACACCGGTTGCTTTTGTTTTTGGGGATGTGGGCCAGTCTCTGTGGTGTGAGATGATATCTCATTGTTGTTTTGATCTGCATCTCCCTGATGATTAGTGATGTTGAACATTTTCTCATGTGCCTCTTAGCCATTCGGATTTCTTCTTTGGAAAAGTTTCTGTTCATTTCATCAGCCCATTTTTTGATCGGGTTGGCAGTTTTCTTCTTGTGGAGTTCAACCAGTGCATTGTATATCCTTGGTAATATATTCCGGAGAGGCAAAAAGGTATAGTAGAGATGACATCTGCATTTCCATGTTCATTGCCGCTCTATTCACAATAGCCACAATACGGAAAAAACCAGAGTGCCCGAAAACAGATGATTGGCTAAAGAAACTCTGGTATATTTACACAATGGAATACTATGTAGCTGTCAGAAAACATGAAGTCATGAAATTTGCATATAAGTGGATCAACATGGAAAGTATCATGCTGAGTGAAATGAGTCAGAAAGAAAGAGACAGACATAGAAAGATCGCACTCATATGTGGAATATAAAGTAGCTGAAAGGTACAAGCTTACAATATTGTGATTCCTGGCAGACATTTCACTAGACTTAGTTACTAAAATACAGAAATCCAAAACTATGCTGCTGCTAGTGCGGCCTCCTGACCTCATATCTCTTCATTCTCAGCAATGGAAAACAAATTACCAAATGCTTTCTTTTCAGCAGATCGACTTTAGAGGGGAGAAACTCCAAATCAATAATAGTGAATTTTTTTTATTGAAATATTGAATGTAATCAAAGTAGAGTGAAAGTAAAGTGAAATTTACCAGTTACACATGCGGGGTGGGGGGTTGGGGAAGTGGGGGAAAGGGGGGAGGTATATTATGATTCTTGGTGGTGGAATATGTGCACTGGTGAAGGGACGGGTGTTTGAGCATTGTATAACTGAGACTTAAACCTGAAAGCTTTGTAACTTTCCACATGGTGAATTAATAAAAGAAAAAAAAAACTAAAATAAAAATAAAAATAAAAAAAAGAAAAATCTATAAGCTACAGTGTTGAGTGAAGTAAGCCAGAGGAAGACAAATACATGATGCTCGCACAGTTCTGTGGTATATATAATAAAATGGACAAGGGTGTACAAGATAGTGGAGGAGACATACCTGTATCACCATTGACCCGAGTCTGGAGAAGAAAAAGAAAGAGAAGGAAAGGAATCAATAGGGAGAGTAAGATGAGGAGGAAGGGAAATAATGGGTGAGCAGGGGTCAGGGGTCTCAGGTACCTCAGTAATGTGGGGGACTGGTATAGTTAAATACCCAAGCCGCAGACTCAACAATATTAAAAACATGAGACCAAAAAGACAACAACCAAATTTTAAAATGTTCCTGTCAAGGTGACAGGCTAGTGGTGTGGAAGGGAACTTGGGAACACTGGCGGAAGTAAGCTTGCATTTGTGGTGGGCTTCGTGCTAGAATATGCTATGGATTTTCTCCTAATACTTCAAGACTTAAGAAAACAATTGGCAGATGTCTTAGTTTACTCTGTTGCTTAGTTCTTTTAAGTATTTAGTTATATTGTAGAGCTTTGGTTGCTCTTGTGGTGCCTGATATTGCAAGAACCTAAAATTACCACTTCCCCAGACTTTCAATATGGAACTTGATGACCAAATTGGCTAAGAATCACAAGGAGTAGCCCTGGGCCTACTGAGCAACACTTCAAGTAAACTCTACTCCCTTTCCTTGGCAAGAGAATGAGACAGGAACACTATCTCTTATCATTTACAAATCACTGTCACTGTATTACTGTCATGCCGTTGCTCATGGATTTGCTTGAGCAGGCACCAGTAACGTCTCTGTTGTAAGACTTGTTACTGTTTTTGGCATATCAAATACGTCACGGCTAGCTTGCCAGGATGTGCCATGAGGGCGAGATACTCTTGGTAGATTGCTTGGCTCTCCAAGAGGGCGGGGGAATTGAACCCGGGTCTGTGGCGTGCAAGGTCCTACCCGCTGTGCTATCATTCCAGCCCAAGCATGTACAAAGTTAGCTTGAAATGAAGACCATGATATTAAACCAAAATCCATAAAATACTCGAAGAAAATACACATACAAAACTCCATGATATTGATTTCAGATTTGTCACAGCCTGTAGTGAACATGTTTTAGTTTTTGTGAATGGCAAATAAGATTACCCTGCTGACCACTGGAGCTGTTCCGTGTTAACAGTTCTTTTATTTATACTTGAGTTGGTATATTTCTGCTGGCTGGAAGAATGGCAGAAACGGGAATATGTCCATTCTGGACAGCACTTCTGTCTTCTACATTTAGGCACCTCCCTTCCTCTATTCTATAGACACATCCCCAACCTCCAAGCCTCATTAGACAGTGACCTGGCTTTAGATTCTGTATCTACATCATTTGCTTATTTCTCTCATTGGATTGATTGTGAGTGTGTGTAGAGGGAGTGGGGAGAGGGGGTGTTTTAAGAGAAATTCTCAGCTGCCATAACTGTCACTTCTATCCTACAATGGCTGGAAATCTCCATCCCTAGTTATTTTTGCTATTTGATTGGTTTGTGAGACTATCAAATTAGATTATAGGAAACTAACTTAAGGCTTAGATTATCCAGCCCCTCCTCCTCCTTTCTTCCTTATATGACCTCTCCCTTCTTGCTTTGTCCTTATGTGATCCCTCCATATTTTCCTCCTAATATGACCCCTCCCTTATTATTTTCTCTTAACAGTCCCTTCTCTAAGTAAGTAAGCAGTGAACGATCTAACTACTTTTGGGAATATGGGTAAAGATCTGGCTCCTGAAACTACTTTCTGCTCAAAATGGACATTGATTTCCTCTGTTTTCTGTCAGAAGTGTCATTGCAGGGAGAGTAAGATTGTAGGATGGTCACTCCAGAAGGTTATAGCAGATGAAGTAGTTGGTAACGTGGTTGAAGGAGCAGTATCCCTTTTGAAGAACTTGAATTATGAGTAGACAATTGTTGCTATACAAATATTATTCTGAAAATGGCAGCAAAATAGTAGAAGATATATATCTCTGCTAGGAAGGTTGCCATTTTTTAGTATAAAGTAGATTGAGAGATTATCCACCAAGCCCATGGCAGAACAACAACAAAACCCACCTATTTACTTCAAAGTGACTTAAGCCACCAACAATTTAGTGGTTGATCTTGCATGCCATGTCCCTGGAAAAACCTCCCAGGCAATGGTATTCAAGCTGAGATAAAGGGAGCAATCATTCCTGAGACAAGTCAAGGCATTAGGGTTTTTAGCTCTGCCCTAAGGCAAGGAGGGTGAACTACTGACCCCACCCTGGCATGAGAATGAAGGACCCTCAGCTGCACCCTGGTTCAAGAAACTCAAGTCTAGACTATTCCCCTGAACCAAGCATGGCAACTTTTGCCTTTGAATTTGCAAAAGTGTTGGTAACTTTTGACCCTAACACTGCAAAAAAGTGGGACAGGGTTTGAGAGATAGCACAGTGGGTAGGGCATTTTCCTTGCATGCAGCCAACCCGGGTTCAATTCCCAGCATCCCATATGTCCCCTGAGCACTGCTGGGAGTAATTCCTGAGTGCATGATCCAGGAGTAACTCCAGGCTGGGTGTGACCCAAAAACCAAAAAGTGGGGCAGCTTTAGGTTCAACATCCACCTAGGGGACCTCTGGCTCAATTTTGGATGCATAATGCCCTGATGCCATGTGCTTCAAAGCAATGATGGCTTCATCATCACTTGCACACCCGGTGAAAACAACTTCCTGGCCATATGTGTGCCTGGAGAAGTGGCAGTTTTCTGAGTTGGCCTCTGGATGGTAGCTCTAGGCCAGGTCCAAGCATGCAGGTCTGAAGAAGTGAGACTTCTCACTAGAGAGCCTTTTCTGCTTGGGGACTTGGATTAGCAACTTGGCAGAGGATGGTTCGGAGAGAGTCTCCACATAGTGTTACTCTTCCAGTAGGACAAAGGCAGGGGACACCCCCTAAAATCTAAGTTTTAAGATTATTTTCTAGGGGCTCAATGGCATCTAGTCAGACCCAATGAAACACAGAAGTACCTCATCCATGAGATGCATGCCAATGGGTTCTCACCCATTTGGTGGAAAGTCCCAAGTAGAGGTGGCAAACTTCAACATAAGGATGCCTCTTCCGCAGAAGCTGGGTTAAAAGAAGTGGTTTAAAGATGTAAGCCCTGGGTGTGGCTCCCAAACAAAAACAAAACAAACAGAAAATCCCCAAGAAGTTGGTTTAGAAGAGTGCCACTATCTATAGCTTCCTTGGGTATACTGTAGGCAAGGGATGTCCCCTCCATTTCAGACCTTGGGCCCACACTCAGCCCTGAAAAATTACTTTAGGTAGCAGACTGCCCTCAGGGTTTCATGCAGGGTGATATCTCTGCTTGAAGCCCATGGATTTCCACCACTAGTGGTGATTCTCTGCATCACACCAATTGGTCATTATCCACAGAATAATGGTTCTATGTGTCACTTGCATGGGGTTTCACCCATGAGGCACCAGCTCTTTGGCTTATGCTTTCAGCCACTTGGTAGGGACTTGCTGACCTAGGAGGTACAGAAGCACCTTGTTCATGGGTTCTCACCCATTCAGAAATGGTCTTGAGGTGAGAAAGGGTTGACACCAAAGACACCTTTTGTCCTTGTGTGTTTCAAGTGGTAACCATGAATCAGTTCCTGTTTATTCATGCTTAAAGTGTGTAGTGAAAAAATGGGGAGAAAAGTTATTCATGCTTTCCTAATAAGGAAGCATCTTATCCATACATGTACCAAGCCTTGGCCACACAATAAGATTTGAAACTTCCCAAGGAGTGGAAAACAAATGGAAACTTAAATTACAATACAATATGGAAATGGGTCAATCTTGCAGAAAGACTGGCAAGGATATATAAGTCCCAAATATAAACTTATTCTTTTCCCCCAGGGTTGGGGTGGACAAAATTGTCTTGCTAATGTTGAAGTCTGTATCCAGATTTATGGGCAGCTGGTCAAAACAAGGATATTCTCATCTAGAGCCTAAAGAGCCAACTTAACCTCCTTCTCATCAGGGCATGTAAACACCCAGTAAGAAGGAGAGTGCAAAGCCAAGACCTTTTTGCTCCCTGCAGAAATCATGCCCAGAAGAACTTGGGATAACTAGACTTCTCTTATCCTTGAAAAATTTAAAACAGATAAAATAAGACCTATGAAAATTTTCAGCTGACCAGATTAATGCACAGAAAAATTCCAAAGTCTGGCATAACCATTTGAAATGACAGAGAAAGACCTAATGCTCATATTGAGTCCAACCTTAATGATAAATGAGAAACAGTGTTGGAAAATTCAGAGGTCCTTGGAGACCAGTTACATTTGACAAATGTTATTTCTCCAACAGGGGCTATAGCACTACTCCAAATAGATCCAGAATAGACTCACAACAGGGAAGATGACAAAAGTCTTTGAAACATTTTCAGACTTGTCAAGTGGAGAGGTTTATAGGAATTAGGGCAAAACCCCTTGATTATACAAAATTCAACAGTATTGAATGAAAATGTAATGAAAAACCTACTTTTGGCAGGGGGGAGCACATTACTGAGGAAGATGATCAGGAAAGATAGCATTTAATCCTAATTCTGCAGAGTTTATTCGTAGGGATAAGTTTATAAGGCAGGCTGCTGGACATTAGATAAAATGCTTCAAAAACGGACCCTAGTTCCCAAAGTTAGCCTAGGAAAGATAATATTAGTAACTTCCTTGGTTTATTAAAACTCAGAAGGAAGATCAAAGGATCTTACAAAGGGACAAAGGGAGGGAGGATATCATATAGTAGCTCTAAGAACCAATGCAGGTAATTCTGGTATTCTGCAGGGTCTTTAAAAAGAAAAAGGCTACCATTTCCACTAAGAAAGTCATTGGAGAAGCAGGTACCCAAATTAGTCCCCACTACTAGTACCCTGCAAATGGTGTGGGAAGGATCATTGGTTGTAAGACTGCTCTCCAGATCAAAAATGCAGAAGAGAACAATTGTTATCGAGAGAATTTTGCCAAAGATTAATATAGCTTCCACTAGCACCTAAACTGTCAGTATTATACTGATATGGAAGGCAACCTAGGTAATAGTAGAGATAGAAGGCAAGAGAATGAAAATCAATTTCCTCTTTGACAATGCAATGGCTTGCTCCATTTAAAATTCTCACTTAAGACCTTTATCATCCAAGACCAGTCATCAGACACAAAACTATGCCCATCCCCTTTCTGTTTGTAAAATCTCCTTTTTCATCACTCCTTTTTAGAAATAGATACATGCTTACAAAATTTGTTAAAGAAAGACATTCCGAAACACATGAAGTCTTCAGTCTCCTTCAGAAAACTTGGGACAACCATGAGTTTGTCCAAACTGAGGAATCAGGTGTTGAAATAGACCTTCCATTTGGGCAAGGATCACTCCAAGGAGAGCCATAGAGGCAAAACCAGTGAGCATCATCCAAGGGAACCCAGCTATTTCCCAAATATACATGCCAGCATCTCTTAAAATCAAAAGCAAAGAGAGTCCTGAAACCCATCATCCACAAGTGTTATGCATCTGAAATCCCCATGTAAGTCTCTGAGACTGGTGATAAAAACAAAACAAAACAAAACAAAAATCACTTAGAAGGGAATGAAGGATAGCCCACTGGAATGGTGGATGGTATCACTGTCATCCTCTTGTTTATCGATTTACTCAAGTGGTGCCAGTAACATCTCCATTCATCCCAGCCCTGAGATTTTAGCAGCCTCTCCTTTCTCCAGCTATCTTTCCCAATAGCTGGAGGCTCTTTTAGGATCAGAGGAATGAGACATGTTATTGTTACTGTTTTTGACATATCAAATATGCCACCAGTAGCTTGCCAGACTCTGCTGTGTGGGCAAGATACTCTCAATAGCTTTCTGGGCTCTCCAAGAGGAGAAATATATATAATTATATATATTGCATATATATAATTCCCCCCTATGATTTTATAGAAAATCGGTAGGGAGTGTCTTATGATGTGTCTTCGCGGCTGTGCAGTCCAAAAATATGTTCACTCATGCATAAAGCTTGGCCTGAGTATGTGGAAAGCAGCCTTGAATGTGATGGCAGTTGGGTAGTGGAGTCGGCTGCTGGGGCTGGGTCCCTTGGGGCAGGGAGGGCTCTCACCCGCCCCCCTATGGGGTGCCCCAAGTGGAAAAAGCCTCTGGCACACAGTCAGGTGCCATGGTTATGGGAGCCTCAATTTATGCTCCCTTCCAGGAAAAGCAGCCATGAGTTCTGAAGAGTGGCTGATGAGATTATCTGAAACCAGCAGGAGATGGCTTATGGGTATCACCCGGTCTTAACTTATAGTTAAGCATTAGGCACTTTGGCCAGGCCCATCTCGATGCCAGGGTAGCACACAACTCACCGCTTGCCCTGGGTCCTTCTCCTTCCACGTTGTCGGGACCCTGCTCTGGGGATGCTAGGAGCAAAGGCAGCTGAGGCTTAGGTCAAGAGAACAGATGCCCTGGAGGAAAATATCATGTAGAGTCAAATGACCCCCAGGTTACAAAAGCATAACATTTGTTAAGTCTTCCTGTGTCCATACAAAAAGGACTTGCTATGAATAAACTATGCAAAGGACTCAAGGAGAAGAGAAAAACATTATTTACAAGTCAACAGAACACTAAGAAAGAAGCTACAAACAAACAAAGAGGAATAGGAGCACTGTAATGGGTGTAACCCAATAAACCTAAACTACCTGAGGCTATGTTATCCTACAACCCCTGGGTAGCTGGAGACTGGGGGAAGCAGGTAGAGGATCTCTGCTCCTGGGTCCCATTTAGCCCAGAGCCCAAGATCACAAAGTTCCACATTACCTGGGTTCCATGGCACTTCACTCATGCTTGAGGCTCCACCTGAGCATGTGGAAAGCGTTCTGGAGTGTGGTGGCATCTAGGTAGTGGAGGTCGGCTGCCAGGGATGGGTCCCTTGGGGCGGGGAGGGCTCTCACCCACCCCAACAACCCATCATCGACAAGTGTTAGGCATCTGAAATCACCATGTAAGTCTCTGACATTGGTGATAACACTTAGCAGGAAATGGAGGATGGCCCAAGATTCGAGGGCAATAAATAAAATTGTTGTAATAATCTTTCTCATATTACCAAACCCATAAATCCTCTTGGGAAATATATATGGTGGCTCAGTATTTTGGGTCTACTGAATGCTTTCTTTGCATATCAGTAGGAAAAGTCTCCCGATACTTGTTTATCTTTGAGTGAGATATAGGAAAATGGCCCACACATTTCACCCAACTATACATCTGTAAGGTTTTCACAGCACAGCCTATTTTAAACAAGCTCTTAGTAGAGATTTTGATAATATGCCTTTAAAAGGGCAAACCAGGAATTATCCAATATGTAGATAATCTGTTAATATGCTTACCTATGGAAGAAAATTCACAAGATAATTGTTGAGATGCACAATTTACTAATTTTTAGAGTATATAAAATTACAAGGAAGAAAACTCATCCTACAGCAAGCCCAGCAACAAGAAAAGTACCTGGGAGTGATTTTAACTTTGGGAAGTAAGAAAAGAATTCAAACTATACTTGACATTCCCATATCCACAAACAAAAGAAAACTCCCAGCATTATGGAGAAGAGTAGCTAATAATGGGATCTTGATAATTGTGGAATATAAAATATGGAGAAATATCTGTTGGAAACCTACAGGATGCAGTAGACAACATCTTATTCTTTGGGGAACATAAACAGGAGACTCTCGTTTAAGTCTTAAAAATAAAAAGCCTTTAACATAAGACCCAGCATAGGCTTTGCCACAGCCCTATTGAGTCATTCCAGCTATTTTGGAAAGGGTAGGCATAGCTTTGGGGGGGTCTTAGCTTAGTTGCTATTATGCAAAGGAAAGAAACCATTGTTATTTGAGTAAAAAGATCTGGTCACAGCACAATGTACTAGTTGCTTGATAGCAATAGCTCTTATTGCTTCATTGGCATAGGAGGTTCATAAATTGCTTGGAAGGACTTTAATCATCTATACCTCTCACCAAATAATGCCACTCCTAGAAAACAAGGACAACTCTTAGTAGACAATGGTTCTCTCAGGCATCATGATTCTTTTTCAGATGATCCAGACCAGACTTTGAATTCAGGCACTAATTTAAACCCAGCCACTTCACTGTCCATGCAAGAACTCCACAAAATTACAAGAATCTACTCTCCAAGTACATATGGCAGGAGACCTGATCTGTCCAATATTCCTTTGGAAAATGCAGACTGCATTCTGTTTAAGGATGGCAGTTTCTCTGTAGTAACAAAGCCCCGGGTAAACCTTGGCATATGATGGCCAGCTCTACTGCAGTGCTGAAGAGTGAACCCAGGATATTCAGCCCAACTAATTGTACTTATAGCTGAAACCTAAGACTTAGAACTAAGTTAAGGCAATTATGCTATTATCTACACAGCCTCCATGTCCTTTTGGTACTCAAGCTCATTCTGCCATTTGGAAGCAAAGGAGATATTTGAGTACCAAAGAATACTCCATAAAGCATAATATACAGATATTAAAACTACTTAAAGCTACATATATTCCTACAAGAATTATGTGACTGTCAACATCATCAACTAGACAATAAGTGGCTTTGGGAAATAAAAGATCAGGAAGACAAAAGGGCAGTAAAAAAAAAAAAAAACCACAAATAGTGCAGTTTTAGCTTAAATCCCTTAACCAGGCCTCAGAAACATGTGTTCTTTCTACAAAGAGGAGAATCAGTCTTAAAAGAGGACATGAGAAGAAGAGACCCAGGAAAGGACTGGGCAGCTTTAGCAAAGTGAAGACTTTGCATCTTCCCCAATCTTTACCTTTGAACCCTACCAAGGGCCCGTCAAGGACCTGCATGACATAATTCTTGTCATTTATGGATAGAAAAACTCCATTATCCTAAGTCTTGCTGTCTTTACTGAAAGGGACCTAAGGCTGTGAAACAGGTATGCAGGAGATGGGAAAATTGTGCAGTGACTGTCAGGGAACTCAAACTCACACCACACTATTGCACAAAGACATGGCACATATCCTTGAGGAAACAGCTAAACTTTATGCAATTATCCCCCCCCCAAGTTGGTTCAAGTATTTGGTCCTGGTGGATACCAGATGGATAGAGGCATTCCCCATCAAGACAGAACATAAAGTGACTAAGGAAACAATTCACAGATTTGGGCTGACCTGCAAAATGAAAAAGGCCTCTCTCTCACTGCAGAGGTAGCTCAGTAGATGATCAAAGCTCTGAGAATTCACTTTTTTCCATGTTTTTTCCCCTGGAGGACTCAATCATCAGGAAATGTGATAACAGTAAATCATACCATAAGGTACAAGTCAGAAGGTTAAGTCAGGAAACACCTTAAAATGGAGGATAGATTCCTCCTTTGTCTTTGCTCTGAATGGGCTTTATCCCATCCAGTCACTTGTATATTAACATCTTGCAAGTCCTAGATGGGCAACTTGAGTTTTCCTTGCTGCAAGGGCCCATTCTCCTTCAGTTCTATTCAACATGTTCTCAGAGTTTGGCCAGCAGGTATTCTAAGAACCCCAGTGTCCTCTTGGGAAACTTTCTTTTCCCAGTGCAACTTGGTATTAGTTCACTGAGATGGAGAAGTTTCACAATATTTACAAATCATCTGAAGGGCCTATTCCTTGTCCTTGTCCCTACCTCCACATCCATCAAGTTTCCTTAGTCAGAGTCTCATGTAAAGAGATGGCCAGGCCCCACACCTAGAAGGTAATGGCCCAAACTCTGAGGGTCAGAGGGCTCTACATAATTGAAGGTGAGAACCCGGACTCTAATGGTGACAGAAAGGACAAAGGTATCAACCCCAAGATTTGAAAAACATGCATTATCTCTTCAAAATTTCTATTTAAAGTATATGAGCGGTGGCCTCTTCTGATTTGTAATACCTACAATTCCCACATTCCCTCTACCTGTAGTCATGAAAAATGGACCCCTTCCTAGTGGAGATGGGTACAGTCACTACTGTTCTACTGCAATTGTCAGTATTACAGCTCTTACAATCAACACCTCCAATAGCTCAACTTATTATATCTCTACTGGCTGGAACAACTGCAAGATCAGGAATCTGTGTTGACTGTCTCCCCACCCTCTGTTTGTTCTCTATCCATTTGGCTCTGGTCCAGTTAGTCATTTATACTCAGTAAGATCGTGTGTTTATGATGAACTAACTGAACTAACTGCCTGTCTTGTCACTTCAATATTACAGTGACCTTAAAAAAGGCCCTTTGTTATTTCTGCATTTGATTGGTTTATAGGACAAACCAATTAGACTGAGTATCAGGAGCTAATTGAAGGCATGGTTATCCAGTCCTTTCCCATCTCATTTCCTTTGTATTTGACCTCTTTCTCTTTAAGCAGACCCTTCTTTATAATTTTCTCTGTAAAAACTTCAGTTCCATTGACAAGGACAATAAAACTAAATATAAACAAATCAAACTCCACACTAAAAAGCTTCTGTACTACAAAGAAAACTATTGCTAAGATAAAAAGATACTCTGTTTAGTAGGATAAAACATTCATTCAACAAAGGGCTAACACATAATAAAATGCAAAATTTAACAACAACAACAAAAAAACAATAGAAGTGGAAAGATCTACTTCAGATACTTTAAAGAAGACATTCATATAACTTACAGGGCTTTTGAGTAATACCTATTAATGCTCAAGGGGTCACTCCTGACTCTGAACTCAGGAACTTCTCCTGACAGTGTTTGGGAGACCATGTGGAATGCTGGGGATTTGAACCTGGATTAGCTTCTTGCAAGGTAAAAACCATAATCACTGCATATCTTGTCTTGTTAGGGATCCCTAATAGTCACGTTAAAAATACTCAGCATCACTATCAGAGAAATGTAAATCAAAATGACAATATGATAACACATCTCATCTGTTATCTTATATCAGTATTAGCTTATATTGGAAAGACAAAAACCAATACGTGCTGTGAAAAAGGGATCCTCATTCACTATTGGTAATAATGTAAATTCTCCAAAAAGCACAGTATTTCCGGAAATAATAGAAGTAGAACATAATCCAACAATTTTATTTCTTAATATATAATCCAACCATATATTCTAACAATACTTACACAAAAATCCACTAATTTGAATATATATACATATATACAGCATATATATATATATATACATATATATATAAAGCTATGCTGAAAGCAGCAATATTTACAACAGCCAAAATCTGGAAAAAGTGTCCAACAACAGATGGGTGGATAAAGAAATCATGGCCTTACATACATATGGAATACTACTCAGTTACAAGAAAAGATAAAATACTGCACTTTACTACAACAATGGAACTGGAAGGGTCATATTATCAAAACAATACAGAAGGAGAAAGAAACATTCCAGATGATTGCATTCATAACTGCTGGTTAAAAAAAAAAATCAGGAACCTTGACAATGTCTATTGGAAATAAGCCCTTAGACTCTTTTTTTAATGGTCTAAATTGATCAAACAGAAACATTTTATTAGGGGAAAATCATATGCTACAGCATATTCTCTCTCTCTATATATATATATATGCATGTACAAGTGCTACACACTAGTAAATTATTATGATAGAAATTCACTAAAATTCATATATGTTAGATAACATAACATTGACATTTTTGAGAATGATAGTCTGGGATTCTAATGAAACTTGGCTTATACTGAATAATTCCAAAGCCCTGCAAAATGTAAGCTGCTGCTGCACACAGGCTGATTTTGCAAATCTCCACCATCTGGGAATTTGCAAGCCTAACCCTTAGATTCTTTAGAACAGAAGTGAGGTTCCCTATATTGCCACAAATGTTACCTCACAACAAAAGTTACTTGGTTTTTTAAAAATCTCACCTTAATCTAGAACACACCTGTTTTGATGTTTAAGTATCATATGTATATATATATACAATGAAATATATGTTTTATTTGTGACCCAATGTGTGTGCTTTTTTTCCTGTTTATTTTTGGTTATGTATTTTTTCCAAAGGAATTTGAAGTGTGGGTACTGATCAGATAGCTAAAAAGTTGAGAAAATAAAATGTCTGGAACTGTTTTACCAGTGATCACCTTACTTAAAATCGTTTGGTCATTCTCAGTTCTTAATTTACTCATTCAGTTGCATTTAGTACATTTTACAATTTCTTGATTGCTGAATCATAATTTCCTCTTCTAAATAAATTTCTTCTACATCCAGAAGTGTCAGACTTGTTGCTAGCTCTGTATTTAGGAGTGTTTTCTGCCAATGCTTAGATAGGGGATCATATATAGTGGCAGGATTTGAACCAGGGTGACAATAGGCTACAAATAAAGCATGTCTTACTTCCTGTGCTATCTCTCTGCCCCATTACTCCACACCCACCTCATTTCCCTTCAATAATACTTGTTTGGGGCTCTTCTTTTTATGCTTGATTCTCCTAGTATATGAATTACCATTTATGGCATAAGTTAAGAAATTTCTCAAACCTCACACAATCTTTAAGATAGAGAAATTCTTTTGGAGCTAGAGAGATAGTACAGAGATTAAGGCAACTGCCATGAGTACAACTAACCCTGGTTCAATCTCTGGCATCCAAGCATCTCAGACAAATCCAGGAATTATCTCTCAGTAAGGTAGTAAACTCTGATCTGTCCTGAAATTCAAAACAAAACAAAACAAAGCAAAACAAAACCCTAAAAGTATGATGCCAATAGTGGCCTTACTATTTCTAAAACTTCATACCATGTTCTCATTATTGCCTCCCTCAACCCCTCCAATTCTGTATCTTCTGAACTATTCCACTGGTATGCCAAGCATGCTCCACGCTCAGAACTTATGCATTTGTTCTATTTTTTCTTGTCCAAATGCCTTCAATTTACTCATTTAAAGTTTCTGTTCAAATACTCATTTTTTAGAATCACTTTGATGTACTGTCTCTTCATTACCACAAAATAGTTATGTTTTTCCTCAATTGGTATATGAAGCTTTGCAAGAATCTAAATGTGTTCAAGTTTCGGGTTTACTATATCATGCCTGCCATCAAAGTGCAATATCCCTCATTTATTATCCTAGGGACCCTTCTCTTAGAATCCTGTTATCCTAATTTGTTGTCCTTCTTAGCCCTTATCACTAATGATATATTATGGCCTTAATTGCTTATTTCCCAAATTTCCAACAGAAAGAATGTGTTTTCAACAGAATGAAAGAGAAGTTCCTATGCCTTCCTCACGACTATTCTAGAACTGTAGAGAACCCCTGAAAAAAAATATAAAGAAAATTCTGAATAGTGTGAAGTATGAAGTGAACATAAAAACCTTAGCTGAGGGACCAGAGACAAAGTACAGCAAGTAGGGCATTTGCCTTGCACATGTCCTATTCTCAGCAGCACATGTGGTCCCGTCCCCAGAGTCTTTCTGGCAGTGATCCCTTAGTGGAGAGTAATAGTAAGCCCTGAGCACCACTGAGTGTGGCCCTCAACGCCCACTCACACAAAAAAACCAAACCAAAAAACCTCCTCTGAAATTCATGTGTAGAGTGTAAGTTATGTCACATTAGTGTACTAGTTATGATTAGTGAATTTCTGTAAATATGTCTTAAGTCCTTGTACTTTCTCTTAAAGTATACACTAGTACGACAGAATTACATTTAAAAAAATAGACCAAATTTAGTATAAAGTAACTACAAATTACTGATTATACAAATATCGGTTAAGTTTGTGTGTGTGTGTCATTTATTTTCTCTGTTCTTATTACTGTTTCTCTGACATGCCAAGCATGCTCCACTCTCTGAGCCTATGCATTTGTTCTATTTTTTTCCTGTCCAAATGCATTATTATTACAAGTAAGGAAGCTGAGTTCATCTGACAATAAATTGGGATGGGTAACATAAGTTTAAAAATAGCTAAAAAAATAAATTGACTTTGTGGGGCCAGAGAGATTGTACAGTGTTTTTCAGAGATGCACCTCTATAAAATTTGATCACACTTGCCACCAGTATCGTTTATCTAGCAATGCAATGGATCTTCTGCCATTATTTTTATATTACCTGAGTTGTGTCTCATCATATTGCATGAGAACTGGAGGGTATGTGTTGGCATGGTAACTAGATAAGCTAGTATTCAATATATTATTGTTGCTTAGTTTGAATTAGGAACTTGAGAAAAATAACTAGTATAGCCATAAACAACATTCTGAGCCAATAATATCATCAGTTGACTTTTCTCCTATTATTTAGTTTTTCATAATATCTTACCCATGGGAGTAAGCACTTTTTATAGAGCAAAATATCAACAGAAGACAAAACTAGAATTATTATTTTTTTTCCCAACCAAGTGTTAACATGAGTCAAGAACATGCACGTGTCAAAATGATATGTTGGATATGGACTTCAAGTAATATTGTACTCTCATATTTATCTCTAACATCATCCTCCCATTTTAGACTTTCAGTGAAAGTTGGGGATGCAAAATTGCTCATTCATATTTTAATTCAGTTAAAGAGATGGAGTTATTCTAAATCTTCACTTACAGTTGTGTTATGAATTTGTAACAGCAGCCTCATAATTTATATAGGTTTCCAGGATGAATTTCCAAAAACAACATGGCATGACTAATAAAACTGTGTCACAGTTCAGCAACTGAGTAGGTAAAGTTGCTACAGAGCTTGATTTCTAAATCACTGTACCTACGGTGATAGGTGATTAGATAAGTGATAAGATAAGGGACATATGGTATAAACTCCAAGAGCATTAAGTTTGAGTAGTATGTATCAAATGTCCATATACGTTTGAGGAGATATCAAAGAGAATATTAGAAGAGACACAAAGCAAATAAAACACCCACATAGATTTGTGTCTAGGATAACTCTAGGAGTTCTCAGAATAGAGGCAGACAGCGTCCCCTGCACTCTGCTGTGGACCAGCAGTTCCACCCATACCCCATATCCTCCAGCATATAAGCCTCCAGCTTTACAGCTTCAAGACTAATCATGGAAAATATGCCAAGCTACTGAGTCATCTAGGACTACTGTCACTGTCATCCCGTTGCTCATTGATTTGCTTGAGCAGGTACCAGTAACGTCTCGGTAGCTTACCGGGCTTTCTGAGGGGGCGGAGGAATCGAACCCTGGTCGGCCACGTGCAAGGAAAACGCCTTACCCACTATACTATCGCTTCAGCCCATCTAGGACCACAGCCCCTGGAAACCTTCCAATTTCTCAATATTGACAGTCCAGTTAATATTTGGAGGAGCACACACACTTCCAAATTTCACAATACTGACAACCCAGTCGGAGCACAGCAAGTTAGATTAGAAAGTTGCATTGAATCCCACTAAGCTCAATAAGTTTTGAAAATGGTGACACAGACGGCTCAATTAGTACCAAACAGTTCATAAAATCCTCAGAGAACAACTTTAATAACACCACTGTGCTATATTACAATTTTCACAAATTTCCTTTTACTGAACTATTTTTGGAGAATTCTATTTTCCTTTTTTTTGTATCAAGCAATATAAAGTGAATAAATTTGTGCCTGACTCGGGGACAGGTTTGGGGGATAGGGTGGGAAACTGGGAACATCAACATCGGTGGAGGGAAGGTCATATGTCAAATTGGTAGTGGCATTGGTATTGGAATATTGAATGGCTAAAATGAAAACTTTTGTAAACCATGGTTTCAAAAAACTTTAAAAATAGATCAAATAAGCCTTTTTTAAATTTTGATTTTGGCAAATGTTATTCCGGGACAGGTTGTCATGATGGAAACTTACATGTATCTTTGGTTTTATAATTGACTTGTAGTATGTACTCTTAGAGATGATATTGCTTGTGGATGGAAAACTCTAAGATACCCATTCTGGCTGTACTGAGGATGAACTTCCCTGCTCCAAGCAAACACAATGCTGATTGTAGGAAACTCCCTGTAGCCATACCAATAAAATGTCATGATATACATGTGTCCCTGTGTTGCTTGAGCAGAAAGCAAAGTAATAGCAAGTTTGCAGTAATGCCCTATAAATACAGGCATTTTGACCCCTGATTTTTATCTAAGGTTTCAGGGGATTCCCTATTCTAGACCCACTGATCTGATCAACTAGTGCAATCAAGATCTACCTATTCTCCTGCCACAGATTGTCCCGGTGTGCTTGATTAAGTGAACGCCCATTACAACATTTCAAAACTCCAGAAAGATCTCCAAGACATTGAGGAACCCCTGGAACCCCTGGTTCAATGGGTGTATGGGAACCTGGATCTGTAGGGGAGAAGAGCTCCCGCAGATTCGATCCCTGAGGAAACAAGGTTCCCTGACACTGCACTGCCTTCAGGAAAGGCTTTAGCTGATGGAGAAAAAGCAAAGTTCAATTATTGCAAGATTATTACAATATTAATCAAAAAATGGTAATATTGACTCATCAGCTGAGCATTTATTAGATGTCAAGAACTTTAAGATTACTAACAAATATATTCTGGTGCTCAAAAAAGAACAGCAAGGTATTAATAACTCCTGATTCATCTTTAAAGAAAACTCCTGCAATTGAACAAGTTGAACAACTTCTCTTCCATTCACATATTTAAGTCATTGTCATTGACCTTGATATTATTACGGCATTAATTGATTTTTTTTCTAACTTCACATCACTTTCTGATTTCTAGCTTTTACTACTTCTTTCCTTTTCCTGGCAACTTCGACCTTTATTATCTTTGAATCCCCATTAGTAATAAGCAGATTATACATAATTTTGCCAATAGGGAATTCTCAAATTAACAATAATTTGAAAGATGATGTTTTCCAGTTTGAATGTAGGAAGTACATAAATTTAAAAAGTATTTCTCATCCAAGACATTTCCAAGAAAAAGAAAATAGCATAGGCTCTCTGGTTTCAAAGTTATCCCATACCCTGAAGCTAGAATCTTTGTAAACAAATACATATACCTTTCAAACAAGCCCTATGAGGATCATTGAAGATAGAAATCTTCAAATTAATTTGTTCTCCCATTTAGGCCATATATGGAAATTATTACTTTTTTTAAGGGTGGTGGAACAAATAACATCTGTCATCAGGAAAACAAAATATTCCCTGGATGGGGACACTTAAATAATCACTCTCTAGTGATGTTTTTAATCTAACTTTGAGCTGGTCAGCATTTGAAGAAGTGAGCAGAAGAAATCAGACATTAGATTCTTTTCGTATGTTCTTTAGATTCTTATACTTAAAATTGAGCTGATAGGAACAGCTGTTTAATCAGTGAGAGGCTAAGAGTTTCAACAAAAATATCTCCTCTCATTTACATGTAGAAAATGATTGGTTTAGTGGCACATAAATTTTAAAAATATGCCTAAAAGAGGCTTCTTTTTTCTTTAATCAGAAGAAACATATGAATTAATCTACCAAAGAAGAACTAATCATAAAATAATTTTTATTAATAACAATTTTATTAAATTGTTTTGCCCAAAAACTCCAAATGCATGGTCCTCATGGTCAAGTCAACAGAAATAAAGTTCATAAACCAGACCAGACAGCATATGCAGAATTAATCTAGATTAATGTTCAAATTAATCATAAGCTATTCAGCATTGGAAAATAATTAAAATGAGATATTTGGATTAAAATACAATTTTTTCATATGTCTATTTGAATAATCAACAGTTATATAAAGCACTGGAGAGGTCAAAAGATTCAGTCTAAGACAAGAGAAATAATCTATTTTTCAAATTTTATGGACATGATTAAAAAATGAAGTTTTGTAATGAAATTAAATTTCTGATATTGTCAAAATTGCAAAAATTGTAGATAATATGAAAATTAATTAAAACAATTAAAATCACATGTGTTAGACACTATGATTGCTTCTTTCCATTCATATTATCTAAAAATGGACATACAGGGCGAGTAACATTTTTATGTTGGCTAGAGATAAGAAAACAAAGTACGGCATAAGGAATAGCTGCAGTAATCAAATGTTCTGTATCTTCAGCATATTACTGAAGATGTTAGAATCCTGTGATGAGTATACATGATCTCAGCAATTATGTAAATCTTAAATTGTTTCAAAATTAAAGGTATAAAATGAAAGGTCTATGTAAGGGTCTCCTATCTTCTCATCAATAGTTAAGTCAATGACCAGAGAGATAATACAAGATTAAAGTCTTTGCCTTGCACATGGCAGACCATGGTTAGATCTCTGGCACTGCATATGGTATCCCACACTGCCAGGACTGATTCCTGAGCAGAACCAGGAGTTAGCCCTGAGAACCACTGGGTATTGGCTCCAGAAAACAACAGCTAAGTCTATAAGAACACAAAAATTCTCAGAAAACTTTCCAGAGAATATATTTTTCATCACTAATAAGGTGATAATTTATGCTAATTTTAAAACATGGGGCCAGAGAGACAGTTCAGTGGCTATGGCAATGGCTTTGCACACAGCAGACCTGGGTTTGCACAAATATGATTCTCCAAGCCCCACCAGAAAGGAGCCAGGAGTAAGAATTGAGCTACAGTTGGGTGTAGCCCAAATTCTAAAAGGGAGAAAAAAACCCACATTACTTTAAAACAACCCACTAAATAAGCTTTACAGAGTACTAACCATTTTACAGTTGAGTAGTAAACTTACAATAAACTTATATATACTAGTCCTTACTACACATGCTAAGGTTGTATCCATTAACTTACGATTTTCTGCATGGTTTAGAACACAAATAAAATTTATCTTATAAAACATAAGAAAATAGAAGTCAAAAGAATTCAAACAGGTTGGCCTCCTGGGAGAAATTTGAAGCATAACTAATTTTTCTCTTTGACCTATAGTTGTAAAAATTGACTGTATAGTTTTATGCCACATATTTGCAGTTTTTCTATGTTTCTTTGGTGATTTATTTCTTATTTCACCATTCTGTGATCAGAAAAGATATGTCAAATGATTTGAACAATTTAAAATGTACCTGCATTGGTTTGATAACCTAATATACTATTTATCCTAGACAATGATGTTTGATATTTTGAGAAAAAAAGTATACTCTGCTGTTGTTGGATATAGTTATGTCTGTTAGGTTCAATAGGTCTAATGTTGGATAAAATTCTGGATATACCTATTAGGTTTGATTGGTTTTCATTTCTGTACTCCTTTAGTGATCTTCTGATTGCTTTGCATATTGATTATTTTAAATGGGATCTAAAATTCTGTTATCATAGAAGTAGACTTTAATTATGTAAGTGGTTCATCACACAATTTTGTATAATCTTTCTATTTCTCTTTTGGAAGATTTTCATTTAATTTTTTTAGAAGGTAACATGATTTACAACAGTTTATGTTTTTGTTATACAATGTCACAGAAGCAGCACCACCCCAGAGTATCACAAAACCTCCACTGCTATCCTTAATACTAATCCTATGATTATGTATTATTTTCTTAAGGTGTGAATGTGGGTATGCTGTGTCATGCTTTTAACACATGAAGTATAGAAGCTGAAAATCTATTCACAACTTTGGTGGTTATGTAGGTGTCTCATTGCCAGAAGAAACAAAGTTCACTGGCAAACTCAGTTGCTGTTCCTTTAGATTTTTCAGTGAACAAACTTCCTTGGGCAGTCCCCATCCAGTTAACTGAATACTGTAAGCATGCTAGAGCTAAAATTTGTAAAATTTAGGGTTCCTTCAATGATTAGCTTTTACTTAGGGATTCTGAAATAATTTGGTTGGGGCTTTCTCATTAATGCCCTATAACCTGAAGCTATACTTATCCAAATCTCCTTGTATTTTTCTTTTCACAAATATCAAGCCTACATTGTAATCAGAAAGTCTTCCTTCACTAATCCTGCCCCATTTTTCTTTTATAGGTGCAGCACTCAATTAATCTCCTGCACTAAAATCCTGTCTTAAGAGTTTTCTTCTGAGGATTTGAAATGATACAGATTCTCACTCAGAAATGAGAAAAACAGTGGCTTTCTATAGTGAATGTAATATTTTGTTACAAGACCTTGATTCTTATTTCTCAGTATAAAAAGGATAGGAGAAAGGCTTAGGCTTAACCTTATCTGTTTCTTACGTTTATAATATTTGTTCTAGTTGAGAGTTAAGTCCTTAACTGGGTTTCCTTAAATAAAAATTTATAAATGATTCAATCTTTCTAAATAAAAAAGACTTCCATACTCTCTCCTCCAAAATAATATTGCCAGAATGCATTAGTACTTTGTTTTTATTCTAGTAGAGATAATAATAATGAAAAAATAGCGATCATGGTAGTAGTGTTAATAACATTTATTCAGATATTTCTAAGATTCCCCAAACCATTTTAACTGATTTACTACTTGTAATTATCCCATGATATATGTTCCTTGGAACTCAGCTTATTCAGTGCTTTTATTTTTTTTGCAGATTAAAAAGACAAGGATGTCAGGCGCAATGCACTGAGTGCATGCTTTGCAAGCACGAGCTTTGGATTTAATCCTCTCTACCCTAAGGTCTTTTCCTAAGCATGGTTGGGAGAAACTTATGAACATAAAGCCAGGAGTAGCCCCTGAACACCACTGTGCATGGTCTAAGAACCAAATTAAGCATCAAAAGACAAAATATCTGGTCCTTTCTAAAATAAGTTACTTCCATATGTCATAATACTATTGTTGTATATTGATTTCCTTAGAATAAGACAAAGTACTGCCATTTGTTAGGGCCTTCTTGTAAAATAAATATATAAACTATATTGTTTTTAATTGAATGGAGACTTTCTTGATATGACAACCTCATGCAGTCTACTATGTAAACATGGACATAGTGGCCTTAAGCTAGCAACTAATACTTCCTAGCAGAGCATTTTCTCTTCTGTTGTTGTGATTGCAGTGGTGGTTGAGAGCTAGGGAGTGTTTTTTGTCAAGAAATGAAAACCACATAATCATAGTGGTTTCAAAATATTGTGCCAATTACATATGCTTAATTAACTTATTGGTTTTGACTCTGGTGTGAGTAAATAGTTTCTTATTTACTAGTTCTTCATTTTAGAAAAGTTTTAGCTTAAATAAATGCTTGCACTGCAGCATATTCATATATCTTACAAATTTGATCAATTTCCAAATTAAAGTACGATGAGTTCTATTTCGTCAGAACTATTTTAAAAAAGGAATAAGACGGCAATTTTTATTATGCAAGTTATCAAATATGACCGCATTCTCCACACATGAATGACCAGTTTAGAAAGCAATTGAGCACAAGTATACTGGACATAATTTAATTTGTTGCTTATACTTCCAGAGACACTTGAGTAGCATATTTTCCCCCAAATCATGTTTATTTACCAAAAAATATGAAATTAAATCTATGTTTAAAATACTGTGTTTGCGTTTTATGACTATTAGGGACTATACCATATTCCTTCCATTTATAACTATATCCCTTTAATTTGTAACTATAATCCTTAGCTTCCAATGTTGGAACAGAGCCTTTAAAGAGATATTAAAGCAACATGATACTGTGAGGGTGAGGTCTTAAGTCAACAGAATTGTTGATCTTATAAGATGAGGAAGAAAGAAATACTAGGCTCATAAAGAAGAAATCATGTGAGCACACAGAGAAGGTAGTCATCTGCTATTCAAGGAATAGCTTTCACCAAATACCAATTCTCCTGGGACCTATTTATTTAACTGCTAGTTTTCAGAGCTGTCAGAGAAATCCATAGTGGTGAAGCTATCTTATATCTAGTGCTTTCGTTATGGTAGCCCGAGCACATTTTTCTTATTTAAATTTGAATCAATGAGATTTTACTATTCACTTTACCTAGAAATTTGTTTCCATTTTACTTTTGAGACAGATATCTGATATGGATAAATTTAAAATTTAAAAGAACTTTTTATTTCAATCAATATTTTTAAATTGTATATCAAGAAAATATGAGATATATGTAAAAATACATCCATGTCTAGAATTTATTGATTTTTAAAATATGTATCAAATGCAATGTTACAACTCACATTTAAATAGAAGCATTTATCTGAAATAAATATAATATTTTCCAGGACAATATTTTGACTAATAGGGAGAAATATACAAACAATAAATATACAAATCTAGTTAGCCTTAATAGGCTCCTAACTTAATTTCTTAGTCTGCTGAAATTTTAGCATCACCTCACTGATGACCTCTTTCTCCCTCCATCCCTATTCTTAAAATACAATTTTGTTTACTTTATGGGAGAAGAATATGACATGTATTCCCATGGTTTAAGACATCATTGTCATGCATGGATTCTAATATTATATTAATATATGGTGGTCTTGCTATAATACATACTTTCTCATTGTATGTTGGCAGACATCCGTTGGTCTGTGAGGTAATGTCCATTGACAGCCAAGTGAGTAGATGTCCTATTGGCATTCTATGTTGAATTCAATTGATTACTCATGACTCTTTCTGAAGCCCGGTGAAGCTTCCAGAGGTTTTCCTCTTTGAAGTTGATAGTAACTCTGTTGTGTGCTCTAATTTTGAGTCTCATTATTTTTAGCTCAAGGCATCTTTTCCATGCCACTCTCTAGAGTTTTATAAAAACAGATTTCTCCTCTCTAAATATTCCTAGCCAACTCTGTTACTTTTGGGTATGTTTAGTGCCACTTAGAAAACCAAGGCAAGCTCAATGAAGCTAAACATATCTTATCACTCTATGTCTTACTATAGCTGAATAGCATATGCAAAGCTACAATAACTGGCACTGCTAATATTAACTTTCTCATTGAACCACCAAGGAATAATACTTTTAAATAAAAATACAATAATGTAGAAATTGTATATATTCACAATAATCACAATAAAAACTATAGAATTTAAAAAATTCACAACAGTTCTTTTATAACCCCCAAATTGAAAATACTTTCCCTGTATGAACTTTATTTCAAGTCACTTAAATTTACTCTAAAAAAATAAAAAATAAGTCATCTGGTTAAAAAGAGGAAACCAATAATATGCAATTCTGCTCACAATGGATTTTTACAAGCCTCACTGAAATAATAACTGAAAATATGTACTTCAAAGTAATTAATTGTATGGTATTCAGTATCATCTATAGATATTTTCATTCAGTATAATTAATATAAATCATATTGTATAATTGATATAAAATTAAAATTTTAAATTTTAAGAAAGCAAAAATCTTTAGATCTTTGTTTTATATTATACAATTATACAATGAACTTACACATTTATAAAAGTTTAAAATTCCACTGAATTAACTTTAAAATTCATGTCAAGATTAAACCAAAACTCTTAATATTGACCTCTACCTCCAAAGATTATTTAAACCTATTTTAGGTTGCACTGCAGCATTGCACTGTAGCACTGTCATCTGTAGTTCATTGATTTGCTCTAGTGGGTACCAGTAACGTCTCCATTGCCATCCAGCTAAAATACTATATAGAGAATTCAAAACTCCAAGACTTACACTTTTCTACAACTTACAAAGTTGTATTATTTTCATTCAGTATTAACAGTTTCTAGCTACCATTCCTACAATGCTGATGTATGGAAATATCAGTATTCTTTTCATGCTTATATTCTCTATAGTCTGTTCCCTAGACCTTGATTTAAAAAACAAAAAGTAATCAAAGAGAGTATTAAGGGAAGTAAAATATATTACTCTTTTCTGAGGTTTCATGCCTGATCTTTATTAGTTCCGTTGTGTCTTGTGAGACTTTCCTAATTTATTTAATACTGTAGGCATATTAATTAGTACTCTACCATATAAATACTAACCAGACCAATACTAGGAAGCTTTCAAGACCAGACAAAATATGTTGTGTTAAGGCTGTTTTTACTGTAGACAAGGTTTAGTGCTCTGGCTTCACAACTGACAAGTATGCAGGTAGACCTTGCTAGACCACAATCCACCCTACGGAGAATTATCAGAGTGTAGATAGGTCTATGGCCTCATTTAAAAACTGTAACAAAACAGTTGAAGATCAAGGACATGATTGGAATACTATGCAGCACCAGAAAAAATGAAGTCATGGAATTTGCTTATAAATGAGTAGACATAGAGAATACTATGCTAAGTGAAATGAGTCAGAAGGAGAGGGACTGGCATAGAATGATTGAACTTGTCTGTGGGATATAAAAAAACATAATTTGAGACTAACACCCATGTACAGTAGAAAGAAGGGCCAGAAGGACTGGTTCACCATTTCAAGCCTGCTTCAAGCGCTGTGGGAGAAGGCACTGGGACAGAGAAAGAACCACTAGGACAGAGACAGTTAGAAAGATCACTCAAATAAGTACTGAGTCCTGAAAGTAGGTAAAGGAGCAAACATGATAACCTCTCAGTATCTGTTGCAAACCATAATGCCCAAAAGGAGAGAGAAAGGGAAAGATAAGTGCCTACCATAGAAACAGGCTGAGGGTGGGGATTGGGCAGGCGGAAAAGTGGGAAGACTGGTGTTAGGACATGTAATCTGGTGGGGGGGTGGGAGTTGGGAGTGTGTGTGACTGAAACCCAACCATGAACAGCTTTGTAACTGTGTATCGCATGGTGATTCAATTAAAAAAATAAGAGATCAAAGATGTGGAATTGTGTTGCTCCATGTCTCTCTTAAAGGACAGTAAATCCTCTGCTAAAGATTCAGAAACATCTCATCCACAGAAAGAAAAAAAGACCCATTTTCATTCATGTACTTAAAATCATTAAGTGGTAGAAAAGTTGTGTTGTCGCATGGCAAAGCATAAGACCCACTGTAATATGTTCTTACCTGTTCTTCCCTTAAGGGAACAAATGTATGTGCGTTTGGAGAAAAACGATATTCTTAAGTGAAGCAGAAAGTGTTTTTCTTAAACTAGTATCATTCACTACTGCAAAAGTGTTTTAAATCCTTTACAGGCAGACACACACATTTTTATAGGTATAACACATATCGCTTTATAAAAAAATCCTAACCTTTAACAGTACAAATATATGATTGGCTTATGAATTTTTTCATATATATATTTTCATCACTTTTTTGCTGTAGGGGAACTCCTAATCAGAGTTTACTGGGACTAATCTCAGCAAAGCCAAATCATTAAACCAAGGCAAATGGTTCCATGCTAGGTTCCAGCAATGTGCCACTGCTGGCGATTACAGTGCTCAAGGGTTGGGGGAGTATTTAGTATTTTAGTTTAGTATTTAGTATTTTATTTAGCATTTATTTAGTATTTAGTATTTTATTTGCTTTTGGTCTCTTACCTGTGTATATTCTGTTAGAATTACTTATCTTCATACACTCTGGAGTGAGTTGGCATAAAGTAAAAACCATGAGTGTTTCCTTTTTTTCTTAAAAAAAAAACCAACTAATTAGGAAAACCATATAAGCCATATCTTTGTGATAGGGAGAGAAAATAATGAAAATTAAATGATTAGATATGAGATAATTTTTGTTAAAGGGTTATTAATAACTTCCTCACTATTTACATGGCTGATGTATCTGTGAACTTTCAAATCATTTTAATTAAAGAAATATTCATAAAAATATAAAGGTGAGAACAGAACAAATTCTAGGGCTCTGCATGTAATTTAGTCTGATGGGCGAAGTAATTCATAGCAATTCTAATGCCACTCTTTGTAACAGAAAATCATGTTGTTGTAGACATTTATTTAACTGACATTTATGGTAGGAAATTTCGCCTAGAAACCTTAGAAATGTGAAAACATGATAACTCATCCATTTCTCTTTCTCGTACAGGTAATTTGATCTTTATCTCATTCTTTCACACTTGAACACCAGAATGAAGTCTTTGTACTTTTTAAACTAAATGATAAGACTGAAGGAAACAAAGTCAAAAGGCTCATGAAGGCCAATTCCTGTGAGAGTGATAAAATCATCCAAAACTAAATGTTGTTACTGAACTAACCTGACACAATTTAACACTGATTTTGGCATTAGGAGACTAAAGTTCATGAAATATTTTATGCTTTAAGGAACAAATCTATGATCTTTGCTGAAAAACAGTTTGATTTTCTTTTTATCAGTGTTGTATGGACCCATTTATTTATTTTAAATGGTAAACTATAGCTGTAAACACTGGTTACAAATTTTAATTTGCATGATTTACCTTACAACTTTTTTTTCAGCACATGAAAATCATTCCATAGGCCATATTTTGAAATGAAAATGTTCGTATAGATATTGTCTAAAGTATTTCTAAGCAAGAGAAATGCTAAAAAATGCTATTTCAAAAATAATATTCATGGATTTGAGATTATCTTGCCTTTTGTGCTTTGACATGTTAACAGTGAAGTAATATGAGTATAAAAATAGATTCCCATTAAATGTGGCAAACATATCCCTCTTTCTCTCCCCAAGAGTTCCAGGAAAATGAAAGTAAATAACTAAAATAGATATAAGCCCTCAAGGATGAGAGAACAGAAGAGTCAGCATGAGATGTCAAGAACATTTTGGAAGATGGAAAACTCAGAGATAACTGCAATAACAGAGCAAAGGAAGTTGAAAATCAAGTATTTGTAGAAAGAAGCATACCATCAATTACCAGTGTTTGCCACTGATCTATTTGTCACCTCAGAATGCCCAAAGAACAAAGTTGAAGGCTGTGGCAGCTACTACAGAAGACAAGAGTAAAACAAGATGGTCAAGAACTGGAATGGAATACCCCCCAGGCCGTGTCAGTCCTCTCCTTGACCCCAGTTAGCAGGTTGCTACTACTTTCTTGAACTGGAGTGATAGCACAGCAGGTAGGGCTTTTGCTTTGCATGTGGCTGACATGGGTTCGATTCCTCTGCCCCTCTCTGAGAGCCCTACAAGCTACCAACACGGCAGAGCCTAGCAAGGTACCCATGGTGTATGGGATATGCCAAAAGCAGTAACAAGTCTCACAATGGAGACGTTACTGGTGCCCGCTCAAGCAAATTGATGAACAACGGGATGACAGTGCTACAGTGCTACTATTTTCTTCTATTAGAAAAGACAGAGAATCTCTCTTCTGAATTATTTGAATAAAATAGGTGATGGACTCAGGGACACCAAGTCCAGCAGAGGTGTCAATAACAAGAACTAAAATGTGATATTCACCGGATGATTCCGTATTCAGTGTTGAGACGCCCGCACCCCCACCATCTTCCCTAGCTGTAATCATCCTGTTCCTAATACAGAAGATTTAAAGAAAGTTTTCTTGAATTGAAAGGTTCCAGAGATAGAAATGGAGAGATAGTACTCTTTGTGAGTTTGTTGGAGGACAAAATATAGCAAAAATGCCCACACTGTTCTCATAATTCTCTACTATATGTAAATTCCTAGGCATACAACTTCCAGCCATCATCTCGGTTAACAGGCTATTAACAGGTATTAAAATCTACCAGACATTTGACAGTGGTCCTTAAATGAAGGAAATACACCAACATTAACCAAAATATGAGAAATTGTAAGACAAAAAGAAACAATATAAAATGATCACAAGAAAATGATTGGTCACATATTAACTTCTGAAACCAAAAATAATTTTATCTGTATAAAAAAAATGAAGTGCTATTTAAAATAAAATGTTATAAAAATATAGATGGCATATACTCAATAGAAAGAGTAGATATTGAGAAAATCTCACAAATAATAGCAAAATAAAATGTAAGAAAACTAGAAAGAAAATACTTATGTAATTAAACAATTTAACACTTGATTAGTAGCAATCAGTGAAAGATAACAGAAGATAAAATGATAAAATATAAAAATGTATAAAAGTAATCCATGATAAAGTAAGAAATTTTATGTACTAAAGGGCTCACTCAGGTCATCAAATCTAAAAGGTCTATTGAGAACAACATAAATATAAAGTCAGTGGAACATATTTTATTACAATTCCATAATATCAAAGATAAAGAAAACACTGGCAGAAAATTATGTGTGTGCACAAAAATTATTACTCAAATTTTAGATAAGAACTACCTCCAAGCATTGACCATTTTTGAAAGCTACTATGAAAGATCTATCATTACATTTTTGAATCTAAAACCAAGAGAAATAATGGATATAAGTATTCAGTTAACAAAAAAAAAAAAGGTTGAGAGCCATTCCCAAGACAGGCAAAGTTTAAAACATGTCTAAACGTCAGTTGATATAAGACTAGTTTACCAGAAAAAGAAATGAAGGAACATAATTGATCATAAAGTGGACAGATAACTCTGACTATTGTTAGGTGCATCAATAGATTCAATCTTCTAGAAAATGTTAAGCTACTGCAAAAAAATTAAAATCGAATTAAAAAACTAGTGAATACAAAATAAAGAAATATAAACAAAAATTATATTTTTAAAAGTTTAATAAAATAAATGGGCTTGATTGTTAATAGTATCCACTTAGTTCTAGAACTGCAATATTATTGAGGACTAATATTATAAGTGCCTTCCTAATCTCATAGGCAAGGATCCATGAGAATAGTTAAAGAAAATTTGTCTTGGATATAAATGTTTTTAATATTTGTCTTCTTAAGTAATGTGCATGCATTGTTGTTATAAATAAATATTTTGGGGCCATAAGAGATAGTACAGCTTGTAAGGTAATTATCTTGTACATTGCTTGATCCCAGTTTTCCAAGCCCATCAGGAGTGATCCCTGAGCACCTAGATGTGGCCCCAAAATTTAAAAAAAAGTTAAGGGCCAGAAGATAGTATAGGAGTTAAGGTCTTAAATATAATCTAGAATCTATACAAGCAAGACTAAGTTATCAGTATCATGAAAAAGCAACCTATATTTTAAAAGTGCGTGAACTATATTTAAATATAATCTTTCTCAAGTCAGTAACACTAAAACTTTTGCTAAAAGTGTATCTGAGGAAAATATGTTAATTTCAGGTTTATAAATTCTTGGAATAGAGAACAATATAGAATGAGTTTGATGGTTAGATAGTTAAAAATAGGCATGAAAGTGATTTGAACACAAACTGGAGATTTTCAAAATAATAAAGTAATACTGCCCAGTTACATATTTTGGATTTTCTGTAGCAACATCTCCAAACTCCACAACACTGACATCCCAGTGGTAACACACTAGATTAGACAGGATATACTATAAAAAGCCAACCAATCTTGACTAACAAAAATATTAACACAGAAGGTTCAACTTGTCACATCTTTGTAAACCTTCAGCCAAGGACTTAATGTCCACATAGTGAGATACAAAAATTTTCACTCACTTTCTTCCATGGAAATATTTTTTGATCATTCCATTAGCCATTTACTGATAATAAGCAATATAAAATAATTTGCTGTGGGCCTGCTACAGAGGTAGGCTTGAAGGGTGGTTGGGAAAATGGAGACAATGATCGAGGGAAAGTCACAGTGGTGGTGGAATTAGTGTTGAAATTCTGAATGCCTCTAAGAAATCAACATGTACGTCTTGCAAACCATAGTGTTTAAATAATGGGGGTGGAGAGAAGGGGAGAAGAAATTACTTGAGTGGCACTGTGGTATAATTTCCCACCATTATTATTTTTGCTGAAGGATAAAAACAAATACAAATAAATGAAAGGAGAAATTTCTTATTAAATACTTCTGAAATTTAGAGAGAAAATGAGTATGGCTTTCTGGTATAGAAAATTTTAAAATAAAAGTTAATTTCTTCAAAATCTGAAATTCATTGTACTTTATCGAAAATCACCTTCATGGTGATGGGGAAAATATACATAAATATAGAGAGAGTGAGAGAGAGAGCAATGAAAGCAAAGACATTTATGAATTCCACCAATTCTCACAAAAAAATGATCCCCAGAATAAGACATGAAATAGGAGAAATTACTTTAAGCTTTACACACATCTATTTTTATAGATATTGCAAAGAAAATAGGCTAAAATAAGCCACATTCCATCACATCAAATTTTATCAAATCCCTCAATCTTCAAGTAGACTGTGAAAGTGTTTAGTAGAATTATTTATTATTTATGTGTATGAGATATGATTGTACACATTTCTACTTTTTGTTTCTGTAATTCCCCTTGTTTACCTGGTGGCATGGTATTTCAGTTTTACTGAAGAGAAATACAAACTCAGATACACTAAAAGACTTAAATAAAATCATATAAAGCTACTAAGTGAGCAGAATTAAAGCTCAAACCAGATCATCAAACATTTAAATCTAATTTTCTTTTCACTACATTCTCTGAAAGTTTGAATATGGGTACCCACCTCCAATTGTATAGTCATATAGGTCATAGAGCTATTTGGTTACTCATGTATTTTTTCATACAGTAGTTAGAATTCCTACCCAATTATATTAAAAAATTTGATACAATGTATATAGATTTCTGGTACCGTAGCACTCATTAAAATTAACACCTAAATATGAAAAATACTCAAATATGCCCTCCTTCAACCATAGTTTTCATCCTTTTTTTTTTTTTTGGCTTTTTGTGTCACACTCAGCAATGCTCAGGGAGTACTCCTAGCTCTGGACTCAGGAATCACTCCAGGAGGTGCTCGGGGGACTATATGGCATTCCAGAGATCAAACCCAGGTTGGCAGGATGTAGGGCAAATGCCCTACCCACTGTACTATCACTCTGGTTCCAAGTTTTCAACTTGAATTGCTTCTGCTACTTAATGGCAAGATTATTACTTACATAAAAATAATTCTTAGTATCTGCTGCATGCTTTATACAGAAAATCAAATATTGAATTTCTGGTTTGTTTCTTTGATTAAGGTCTTGCTGAGTTTAGACAAATGAGAAAAAATAAAAGTTAGCTAATATGCTTCATGACATAATGAGTAAAATGGATGTTTCTACTTGAATTTGACTTTAAATTGTAATATAAAATCTAGTTATTGTTCTCTAGGTTTTCTACTGCAGTTCATATTTTATATGTTTTTAATAGACTAGTTCATTTGGTTCAAAGATGTTCTCAGCTTGAAGTAATACCTTTGATTACCATATACTCCAGTTAACTCTATTCCATGAGTTAATTTCATACATGTTAACTTTATATTTAACTTCATATTACTTCATTTGTAGCTGGCAGACGTACTTCTAGTAATCAGTTCAGACATGTAAGACACGTCATTATTATCTCATCTTGATGTTACTGAAATATTTTGTCAAAACTAATAGGCTACAAAATTTCTAGGTACCTGAAAACAAAATAAATCCATATCTTTCTATCAACATTAACTCTGACAAAATGCTCTTATAATCTATAAGGCTCATAGTTTCATTTGATAAAACTTTTTGGCAAACTAGGCATTTGAATAACGTATCATTTGTAGGGTACTGAATAAAACCTAACCCGGATGGACTGTGTGGAAGGCAAATACTCTATCTGCCATATATTGCTCTGTGCCTGAATTTTAGTTTTTAATATTTGTTACACTTGTATTATTATTTACTGGCTGTCATACAATTCAGAAACAATTTAAATTTCAATTATGGTGCTAATTTATACTGTATTTTAATCACTTTTTAAGCACATGCATTCCTGCCTTTGTATGCTGGAATTCCCGAAATGCACAATCCACTCTCCTGCCAACAGCTAAGGTTTGTCATTAGAGTTGACCACTGACAAGTTATGACTTGCATTTTCTGTGTTTCTATGAAAAATAAAGGATCCAACTTTAATTTTATATTACATAACAGATATAACATGAACACAGTTTTTTCATAATTTTCATTTCTCTATGCTTTCACTATACCCTTATATTTATTCAGTACCCCTTAATTACACTCAATGCCACAACCACCATCATTGTTCCAGTTCCCCTCAGGTAACACATTTTGGGAAGCTCTACCTATAACATTGGTAGCAGAGGAAGAAAGAAGAAAAATTAATTTAAATGAAATAGGTTGAAATTTGGAATAGACACTGAATGTAAATACGTATTTTAATAGACTTGGAGGCAGAATCTCCTGTCCCTGCACCAGGCTGTCTTCACCAGGGCTCCCTTGGTAGGGGGCAGGTTGAGTTCCCCTCCTCACTCCAAGCAGAGCCCTGGCAGCCAAAAACCTCCAGAACCCAGCCAAGCCATGTTCAAGGTCACTCTCCACACGCTTGGACGAGCCTCACCCATGAGGGAACCGACAAAGGAACCCAGGCATGTGGGACCTGTAGCTGAGATCTCCAAGCCTGGACTGGGCCTCCTCCACCAAGATCCCCAGTTTTCCAGTAGCTTGGCAGTCACGCCCACAAACTGCCCCTGACTCCATGTAATCTCATCAAGGCCAAGATCCAGAGACTATAAAACAAAACTCCCAGAAGAGAACAACACAGTTTTTCCTGGAGCTCACAACCTCTTATAATCTAACCCACTGATGTACATAAAGCAGCACACATGTGTTTGGTTTTAACATACTTCCTTGTATCCTCTTATATACCGGCTTAAAGGGCACCAGAATGAAATCAACAACCTTCACACTTCCCTCTTATTGTGACTGGAAGATGCTTGCTGGTTGGGTAGGTGTTTGAATATTATCTGTAATGAACTATTGTGAACTACTTAATGAAAATTAAATGTATAAAAATTGCAAAAATGAAAAAAATAAAGGACTTGGAATAGTGTAGTTTCTTTTGATGATTTAAATCCCCACATATTTTTTTCTAAAGTTCTGAAAAATTTCATGAGTAACTTTCAAACTGGTTATTTTTTTTTAAATTTATTTATTTTTAATTAGAGAATCACCGTGAGGGTACAGTTACAGATTTATACACTTTTGTGCTTATACTTCCCTCATACAAAGTTCGGGAACCCATCCCTTCACCAGTGCCCATTCTCCACCACCCGTAAACCCAGTGTCCCTCCCACCCTCCCCAATCCCATCTCCCCCCAACCCCACCCTGCCACTGTGGCAAGGCATTCCCTTCTGTTTTCTCTCTCTAATTAGCTGTTGTGGTTTGCAATAAAGGTGTTGAGTGGCCGCTGTGCTCAGTCTCTAGCCCTCATTCAGCCCGCAACTCCCTTCCCCCACATGGCCTTCGACTACAATGTAGTTGGTGATCGCTTCTCTGAGCTGACCTTTCCCCGGAACGTGAGGCCAGCCTCGAAGCCATGGAGTCAACCTCCTGGTACTTATTTCTACAGTTCTTGGGTGTTAGTCTCCCACTCTGTTATTCTATATACCATAGATGAGTGCAATCTTTCTATGTCTGTCTCTCTCTTTCTGACTCATTTCTCTCAGCATGAAACTTTTCATGCCCATCCACTTAACTACAAAATTCTTGACCTCCTTTTTTCTAACAGCTGCATAGTATTCCATTGTATAGATGTACCAAAGTTTCCTCAACCAGTCATCCGTTCTGGGGCATTTGGGTTTTTTCCAGATTCTGGCTATTGTAAACAGTGCTGCGATGAACATACATGTGCAGATGTTGTTTCGATTGTACTTTCAAACTGGTTATTTTTTTATTGCATGCTAAAAAGAAGCTATAATAAATTTTAGAAACAAAAAATTTATATCAGTTATTTTTCTTGTAGAAATTTTTTTTTCTGTCTTAAGGTTTGAATAAAATAAGTACATGTAATCTTTAAATTTCCTTTTTCACTGAGTCACTCATTTCTTTATCAACAGATCACTGAGCACTTCCTCAGAAATAGAAATAACAATATCAACAAAAATGTATCCATGAAACAGATGGAAACAAAATGCAGGTCAAATGCACAGGCAGCAATATAGATGATCAGAGGTTAGGCTCTGTAGTCTGTTACAGGATCAGGCTGGAACAGAATGGAGTGAGAATATGGCTTGCTCTTACTTGGGATACGATGCAGAGGAAGTACTTGAATGCTGTGTACCTTGGATTCTTCCCTTTTAATACAGGGCTTTATTTGCCTCATAAGGATATTATAAGTATTGCATTTAATGACTCATATCTCACATCCAGTGGAGCAGCTCATTTACTCATTCTTTAGTTGTACTTTTTATGTGGATCCTGATTTTTTGTGGGTGCAGAGCTCTTTACTACCCAGTTGTATTAGAGATTAAAATAACAGCATGAATACTCAATAACTGTAAACTATTGTTGTTGTTCTTCTTGTTATTATTTAAGTGATGAATCAAGCACATCATTTCCTAAGGGAACAAGGCATACTCAATTGTAATGTTTCACCCAGGAAGTAGTAGTAGGTATATGTGAGGATGGAGAGATGTAGTTGCCCCTCAGAACTTATTGTAATCATCAAAAATTTAATATTTTAATAAAATAATTTGAATTTTAAAAATATATTAAATAAATTTAATATCTAAATTGGAATATCAAAAAAGTCTGCACAGGGTTCAATTTTGAAAAATGCATAGGATTTTTCATGTGTAAGAGCCATTTGGAACAGAATACCTGACTGTTGAGAGGGAGTTGGAGTCAAATTTGGAAAGTTAGGTGGATTTCAGAACACAGACTGAACACGTTGACTTTAGAGTTTAGAATTCTAGAATGCAAAATTGTTGCTGATATTTAGAGGAGGGTTTAGTGTACATGGGGGGCAATATGCCAAAGTTTAACGTAGCAGGAGCTAGAGAGATAGAACAAGGGGCAGGGCACTTCCCTTGCAAGAAGCCAACATGGGCTCCATGCTCAGCACCAAACTATGGTCCTTTGAGCTCCATCAAGAGTGATCCTTCCAGGTTCTGGCTATCGTAAACAGTGCTGCGATGAACATACAAGTGCAGATGCCATTTCAACTATATTTTTTTGCTTCTCCGGGATATATTCCCAGAAGTGATATTGCTGGATCAAATGGGAGCTCCATATCTATTTTTTTGAGGAGCGTCCATATTGTTTTCCAAAGGGGCTGAACCAGACGGCATTCCCACCAGCAGTGGAGAAGGGTCCCTTTATCCCCACATCCTCTTCAACAGCGGTTGCTTTTGTTCTTCTGGATGTGGGCTAGTCTCTTCGGTATGAGGTGGTAACTCATGGTTGTTTTGATCTGCATCTCCCACACATGCTGTGGGAAAGGCATCCCAAATAGAGATGGATAAAGTAAAATGTGATTGGAGAGCCCACTCATGAAGGGAGGTGCGTGCTGAAAGTAGACTAGAGACTGAACAAGACGGCCACTCAATACCCCTGTTGCAAACCACAACATCAAAAAAAGGAGGGAGAGAACAAAATGGAATGCCCTGCCACAGAGGTGGGGTGGGGTGAGGGGGGATAGGATTGGGGGGTGGGAGGGATACTGGTGGAGGGATGGGCTCGCAAACACTGTATGAGGGAAACACAAGCATGAGAATGTGTAAATATATAACTGTTTCCTCATGGTGACTCGCTAATTAAAAATTTTTTTTAAAAAAAAAGAGTGATCCTTGAGCTCAGAGTCAGAAGGAAGCCTTGAGTGTAGCCAGATGTGAGCTTCAAACAAACACACACAAAAAAAGAGAAATTTTAATGTAGTAGAAAAACAGAAAGGAAAAAGGACAAAGTCAAGATGTTTTGTAAAACTTGATGCTAAAGACAAAAATGAGAAGTGGGTTAATATAGTATATTTATGTATAGAGTCCTGTTATTAATTAGAAGGAAAACCTAGTAAAACTATGAACCACTACCCAAATTGAAGATAGGTGATATCCACAGATGAGTGCAGATTTTCTATTGGACTCAATATTTTCTCATACTCCAAAACATACCACCCTTTTTTCTTCTTTTCCAAAATAGAAATAGTTTTGGCGATGTTAATCTTACATTATTGTTTCTATGCTCTTAAACTTAACCTAAGCCTTACTGTTCAAGATCATATATATGTTTATGGGTTAAAACTATAATAGGATAAGGGTTAAACCTATAAAAGAATAAGGGTTTTAAGTTTACTTCAAATTTGATTAAAGTTTTTAAAATACCACCTAACTTCTTGAGGAGAACAATAGTAATCAACTATATCTGACTGTGACACACCATAATTTTAATCAATCTTTGAGAGCACTAGAAACATTGACTTTTTTAAATTGATATATAGGATATACATATATGATAGGAATAAATAAGCTTTAAAAATAGGATATTTTTTCAAAAGATGTAATCAAAAAGAATTATTTTTTATCCATAAAAAATCCATATAGGCCTCTTTTTCATATATACACAAAATAATCTTGATATATTGGAGAATCAAGATAAAAGGTAAATTGACTTGTATTTTTAAAGACCATGAATCAATATTTATGGCCTCAGGGATTGCAATTTTCACATTTATCTGAGATAGTATTCAACATGTTAGCATTAAATTAATTTTTACTTGTCAGCTCTCTTTCTTGTCTATTTTCTTACACTTTGACTCTTAGAAATTTGACAACTATATCATCTTTTCTCTATTCTTGTGTATTTTGTTTTGATGCAATGCCTAACTCATATCATCACATAGTATTAGTGCTTGATTGAAAAACAAAAATTAGATTTAATTGCTGGATATATTTATGTATTTGGTTTTTTTTTTACATTGACTTTTAGCTACAGGTGTAAAATATCTTGTATAGGTTTATATTTTAAAACATATTTAATATATTTTAGAAATGAAATGAGCCATGAATTCTATATTACATACTCATGCTGATTCTTGCGGCAGTTCCACATCTGAAAAGACTAAGATATTTTGAAATCATTCTTAAGAAACATGCTTACAATCCTGTCTATCAGCAACTGACTGACCTATAGAGACATTAGCAAGAAGATTTCTGTTCATCTTCTGGATGAAAAAAAGTTGGAGCAAGTTATTTTTCACTTGACCCCATTTTTATGGATTGTGTTTCTATCTACATAAGTGGTGGTGATTGGAAATCCTTATGGTAGCACTGTAGCACTGTCATCCCATTGTTCATCAATTTGCTCAAGCAGGCACCAGTAACATCTCCATTGTGAGACTTGTTAATTGTTTTGGCATATAGAATATGCCACGGGTAGCTTGTCAGGTTCTGCCATGTGGGTTGGATGCTCTTGGTACCTTGCTGGGCTCTCCAAGAGGGACAGAGGAGTTGAACTCGGGTCAGCCGTGTGCAAGGCAAATGCCCTACCCACTGAGCTATCACTCCAGTCCTAATGGTACTGTATGGTACTTGAGATTAATTGGATAACACATTGTGTATCATATTTCCCAAGGGATTTATTCACCTAAAGCTCATTATTTAGGGGCCAAAATAATAGCTTTATGTTAGAATGAGATAGAGGAAAGGGATAAGACAAACACAAATTTTATCTTCTGAGTATCAGCAGATAAAATGAAAATCAAGACAGAAATATATGTGAAGCAGAATATTGTGCTATTTCTGGGGGAAAGAACTCAAATACTAAAGGAAAAACATAAGAACCCAAGATCATTTCACTGGCTAAAATTAATAAAATGGATGTCAAGAAAAGATAACAGAATGGAGGTAAGATTATGGTTATTTTCAGCAGGAGAACAGGGCTGATGGATATTATATGGCAGAGGATAATTACAAATGACCAAGGTAAACTCAAACAGGAGCTAGTGCTAACTATCATAAGGGCACAGAAAAGGAAGTATTAGAAAGTTTATTTTTATGAGTAATAGAGAAAAGATTGATGAAAGAACTATGAATAACTATACTATTCAGGAATGTCATTTTCTTCACCAGATGAACAAAATCTTAGTCATTGTTAGAATTGACAAAATGACAATTTTCTTTTCAACTTTTAAGCAAATTACTAAGCAAACACTAAAATTAGATAAATTTAAAGTTTCATTTTGAAAATCAATAGACAACTTTTTGCTGCACTCAAATCTGAAAAAATAAAAAGGGGGACTGTATTCTGTCCTTTAGTTTCTCTTATTGGCAGGGACTAGAAATGACATTATAAGTGCAACCAGAGGGATGATTGATTCTGTTTTGTTTCTGCGTGTCTCATGTCCTGGACACCCTTTAAAACCTCATAAGCAAGTGATGTCATTGATGATGCCATTGACCATATGCCAAGTGGTCATTCTTCCTTAATCTCTGAAATATCAGTTTGCAGAAACTGAAAATTCTATGTTGGGATAGCACAAAACTGTCAATGATCAATTCCAAATAAAACAGAAAAGGCGTTTACTTTGAATCTCAAGAAATGATACAAGTGAAATTATAACATGTTCTATAAAATTCTTAAATCTCTTTCTGTTTTTTTTTTTTTTTTGCTTTTTGGGTCACACCTGGCGATGCACAGGGGTTACTCCTGGCTCTGCAATCAGGAACCACCTCTGGCTATGCTCAGGCGACCATATGGGATGCTGGGAATCGAACCCTGGTCGGCCACGTGCAAGGCCGACCCGCTGTGCTATCGCTCCAGCCCCCCTTTTTCTGTTTTCTAAAAAAATATGAAACTACTTATGCTCCCCAAATATGGTTTATTTGAAATATGTCATAATATTTTGTGAAACAGGATACAAGCTTTCTAAAGAAAGAAAAGAAAGGGAAGAAAACTTGCAATTATCTATATGGGTTTGATTTTTAATTTTTGGAGGGGAGATGGAGGCAGGCATGAACTAGCATTACTCAGGGTTCCTAGGGCCACTCCCAGAGATATCTGGCACAGCTGTCTATATAGAAATATATATAGCTGTCTATATAGCTATATTGTCTATATAGCTGTCAATGCTAATAGGGTTTAGTGCTGAAGATGCCAGTTTTGCTAATTGCCATGAGGACCATATCTGGGTCTGATTTAGGGCCCAGGTGGTAGGCAGTGGTTAACTTCATGCATGCACAAAAGACTTCAAAGTTATATCCCTGGCCCTGATTTGTCTATTAACATTTTCATCATCATAGTTAAAGAAACAAAGTGAGAAGGACTGGGTAAGACAGGGCTTAGGTTCATATCCTTGCATGTGGTAGGATGGTAGAGTGAGTATCCTTGGCACCAAAGTGCTGAGCAACACTGCATACTTGAACAATCACATTGAACTGCCAGAAGTTTAGCCAACAATTGCCACAGGCCTTTAAACACTCCAGTGGCAATTCTTGGCTAAACCACTGGCAGTTCAAATAAACAACAGAAACCGAAGTCAAGTCATCTTGCTTTTTGGAAGCAATGACCAAGCCAAAATTAAAACTATGATCTCTTTAAATACCACTCTTCCGAGGACAGCAGAGTCAAGAAGGGTGGTGTCCATTCAAATTACTTTCAATACAAGAGAGTAACCTCACTAGGAGAGGTTAAGACCAGCAAAGACAATAGTATGTGATGATGACTCAGTACTACTTGAGCAGAAAATAAAAGAATAGTAATGAAAAACTCTTTGGATCCTTATTACTTTTAAATGTCAGAAGGTCAGAAACAGGTTTGTCTTAGACATTCTACATCAAGTTTCATTTTAACAAGATCTTCAAGTGATTACTATACTTATCATGTCCAAAAAACCCTTGTTTTTAATCAATGCTTAGAAAAATAGACAAAATTATTTATTTTGGTAGGGAAAGAGCAGGAAATCTCTCTAATCTCTATTCAAAGTTTCCTAAGTGAGGCTGGAGCAACAGTACGGAGCGCGTAGGTCACTCGTTTTGCACACAGCTGACTTGGGTTCCATCCCAGGCAGCTCATACAGTCTTCTGGGCCTGCCAGGAATGATTCCTGAGTGCAAAGCTAGGGGTAAGCCATGAGCACATCACCGCCAGACAAACAAACAAACAAAAAACAAAATAAAATTTTCTCAAGTACAGATAACAACAACACAGTGCCTAGAGGGCAGACAATAGAATTCAGAGCCAAAGGTGTCAATTACCAACTCCAAGTGCGAGGCCCTGAAGTCATTCAGGGCTACTTTGGCTGCAGAAAAGAACTGATTTCTCTGTTGAAGGGCCCCCTCAAACATACCAAGTAGATATCATCCATTTGACTACATCCCTGGACAAGAAAGAACTAAGTCTTGAAGTACTCTTCTCCTTATAAATTACTTTTTATTCCTTCACAAAATATTCATTCCTTCTGTCTCCCCATTTTTGAATTATACATGTGTATTCAGAGAAAGTTTTTATGATTCTGTCAGGGGACAGTAAAACCTACCCGTTTGTTCAAGTTGTCATATATTAAAGTTTTTATATATTTACAGTTATGCTTCAGGAGACATGATTTAAGTTACACTATATCTGATATTTTACAAGAGCATTTTAATGAATTTTTGTTATTTTTGAAACATATAGAGAAGGGCATAGATAAAGAAGGGCTAACCGTTTGTAACTATAGACACAAATAGCTAAAAACACCAGTTGAATAAAAATAGAAGTTATGAAACACAAAGATTCATTCCAGCATCTTTAGACAAGGCAAATCAATGAAAGTTCATGTATACTGAATAAATCATGGTTGGAATTAACTTATTCACCTATTAGTGTTTATAATTCAGCATTCAAATTCACAATAAAGTAGATTTTATTTGATGTATTAAAGTTTATATTTTTTTCTAGATGCAGAATCAATGAAAGTTCATGTTATGGCCTATCATTATAAAAAGATACAATATCAACCTTAAAAATGGAGGTTACTTATAACTATTGAATAAATAATTCATTTAACATCTTTCAGAGACAACTAATTTAGTATATTAGTGTCAATTTCTAATTATGGCGTTGTCATTCTCAGTTATATACATAAAATGCTGGGCAAAGTAGACTGCAAATAAAGATGCAAATTCATCAGCACTTAATATACACATTCCAGAAAATGAGAAGTTTCTATGTAAATTAATTAGAAAGGTAGTTACAACCCAATAGAATATTTGCTGACCTACTGCTCATGGTGAGTCAACAGAGTTGGAACTTAACACATTAGTATTTTCACTAGAGGAGTTGTGCTAATATTTCTTTATCATTTAATTATGGATCAGATCCAAGAAGTAATATCCATATTAAGAAGACCTAAGATCTTAATCTCAAGATAGGACTTTCACCCTCAGACTTCCCAACTCCAATTCCTAGATTTTCCTTTGGTAAAAAATCTATGGTAACAGTATTTTACTCTGAGCTTTTCTGAGGTAAGTGATAATCTTGCTAAATAGGTAAAAGTCCGAGAATTCTTTAGAGAATGCTTTGTCCTCCAGAGAATTCTTGTGGTATATACCTATTCTTTGGGTTCTCAATATACATTTGTTAGAAGTTACTATTATTGACTTGTTCTTAATAAGACTGAATAGCACTAAATAACAACTTAGAACTTAACAAGGACAACTCCATTTTCTTAGGTAGTTGAAACGGTATTGATTTCCCTTTTAGGTTTTCCTTGAAAAGATGCATTGCTGAAAAGATTCTTTGCATATAAGAAATGTTAACCTGAAAGCATGATAATAGATGCATTACAAGATTTTAAAAATATTTACACAAGGATTCTTATGCTGCCTCAAATTAAAGACTAGTTAAAATTCGCACTGAATTCAATAAAAGCAGTGATCAAATCACTTTATCACACTGTCATTACATTGCTCATGGATTTGCTCGAGCAAGCACCAGTAACGTCTCCATTGTGAGACTTGTTGTTACTATTTTTGGCATACTGAATATGCCAGGGTAGCTTGCCAGGCTCTGCTGTGCGAGCTAAATACTCTTGGTAGCTTGCCAGGCTCTCTGAGAGGCTTGGAGCAAACGAACCCAGGTCAGCCACATAAAAAAATGTCAACTAAGATGCACTAGAAATTTCCATATATACATAATTCTCACTACTGTACGGGTGAGGGTTCTGTTATTCTTTTAGCTTAAAAGTTATCACAAAGGAACAGAATTTAACATTTTTAAAGAAAAATGGTATTGTCAGGGCTAGGGAGATAGTACATCAATGTACATCAATGCAGATCTGATCCCTGAAACCACATATGGTTCCAAAACCTTGCCAAGAATGATCCAGGAACACCATGTAAGAAAAGCACCAAAGCCCTGAGGCCCCGAGAACTGGTAGGTGTGGTCACAAAACCAAAAACAAACCCTATTGTCATTAAAATAATAAGGTACCAATAGGAATAAACATGATGAGTAGAAGATACTTAAAAACTATGTGACCAACAATATATAAGAATTGACTGTAATAAAGAAGGCATCTCAAAATAATGTTTATTATTATTAAATAAAATTATATATGTACATGAGGAAATGTATGCAAATACATCAGTATCTAAAAGAAAACAATGTATAAATGATTATTAAATAAATAATAAGTAGTTTTTAAAAAATATTCCAAGGTGGAGACAATTATATAGAACAACATGCAGCTGAAATGTTATCAGATAATTTGAAAAAAATTGGCATAATTAAATTCAAAATTAATTCATGCTAAACAACAAAACAAATTTTGAAAAGGGAATGCACCAAAGGAAAATATCTTCAATACATTGAATACATTTAATAGCATTTCAATAATCCAATATTCACAAATCTTATATTTAGCAGGAAGGAAGGGAAGTCAGTGTCAGTGGAAAAACAAGCTGTGACTAAGAAGATAATTTCACATTGGAAAACGTAATAATACCCAGTAGGCTTTTAAATAGTTGTTTATGCTTACATGTAAAAATTAAAAACATTTTATTGAGATCTATTAATAAATGTATCAAAAGTTACAGTACTATTTAAAATTGAAATAATTTCTCTGGAAGGTAACACCTGTGAATGTTTTCAAAATGTGATAATCAGGGGCCAGAGCGATAGTACACTGGGTAGGGCACTATGCCTTGTACTTGTACATAACTGAACCAAATTTGATCCCTGAGCATTCCATGTGGTCCCCCAAGCCCACCAGGAGTGATACCTGAATGTAAAGCTCTGAACTCAGCCAGGTAGGGCCCCAGAAAACAAAAAGCAAGAAAAGTGGTATTCAGTTTTAAGATTTATCCTACAAAGAAGAAGCAGCTGAAGATACAGTTCTGCAAGAAGCATGCATGAGCAGAGACATGAGCTTGGTCCTTACCACTGCGCAACTCCCAAGCTCCCACCTGTGTGGTCCTGGTCATACCTAGCATTATAGGAACCGAGTAACATCACATTGCTGGGCCCTACCACTGAACCACCATGTTGTGTTGGCAAGCACTGTCAAAAGTGGGCCCTAAACTCTATGAGCACTATTGGGGATATCCCTCACCAAAAAATAGTGAATAATGCATACAGTCATATATATATATATATATATATATATGGATTAAAGAAATTTGATGTCATTCAAAGTTTTACTTGTTAAAAATATTAAATGTTTTAATAAGTACACAGTGATGTAATAACTAAGTACATATTTAATCAAAATGGCAAACAGCATCCTACATAATGAACTACTTTGTGAAACTATTCAGTTTCATAAAGAAATTCATTATAGATTTGGTAATTAATAAAAATAGATCCATACATAAAACTAGATATTTGTCAAATGAACAAAACAATTGACTATTTAAATATTATTGCTATTATTAGTGTGAAAGTGGATGTTGCTACCCAGGTGGGTTCTTCAGAACTGTACGAGAGATTTGTATACAAGAACCAGAAGATTAAAAGTTAGAGTTTATTGTACCATTTAATAGATGGATGAAGGTTCCTCTCCAAGTGTCACTTTGTATGACCTCAAAGTCTCTTCCCACAAGTACATTTACTTGCATCCAGTGTAGGATGAGCAGTTTTAGGCCCTGCATAGCTCTCTAGCCTGTCCACACTTTCCAGGTCTGAAATCATGTCCCAGGGCCTTTCCCAGATTATATCCCAAAGGTTTCCTGATGTAGAAGCACCTGAGTGGGACTCCTGGGTTAGTATCTCTTCCTTCCTGGAAAATGCCTTCTGGAAATGAACAGAAGCTTCCTCAAAAAAAGAAATACAAATGGCCAAAAGGCACATGAAAAATGCTCTACATCACTAATCATCAGGGAGATACAAATCAAAACAACAATGAGATATCATCTTATACCACAGAGACTGACACGCATCAAAAAGAACAAGAACAACCTGTGCTGGTGAGAATGTGGGGAGAAAGGGACTCTCATTGTTGGTGGGAATGCTGACTGGTCTAGCCTTTTTGGAAAACAAGATTGGCATTCCTTCAAAACCTAGAAGTTGAGCGTCCATATGACCCAACAATATCACTTCTGGGAATATATCCTGAGGGTGAAAAAAGGCACAGTAGAAATGACATCTGCACCTGTATGTTCATTGCAGCACTGTTCACAATAGCCAAAATCTGGAAACAACCTGAGTTCCCGAGAATAGACGACTGGTTAAAGAGACTTTGGTACATCTACATAATGGAGTATTATGCAGCTGTTAGGAAAGATTAAGTTATGAAATTTGCTTATAAGTCGATGAATATGAAGAGTATCATGCTAAGTGAAATGAGTCAGAAAGAGAGGGACAGACATAGACGGAGTGCACTCATTTGTGGAATATAAAATAACATAATATGAAACTGAAACCCAAGGACAGTAGAGACAAAGGCCAGGAATATTTATCCATGGTTGGAAGCCTGTCTCATGAGCTTGGGGAGAAAGCAGCTGGAATAGAGAACGATTCACTAAGTCAATGATGGTTGGAAGGATCGCTCGTTATGAGAGACGTGTGCTGAAAGTAGATAAAGGAGTAAACGTGATAGCGTCTCAGTATATGTATTGCAAACCATAATGCCCCTAAATAGAGCATATGGGGAAGTTGTCTGCCATAGAGGCAGGGGAAGGGTTGGAATGGGGGTTGGAGGATGGATACTGGAGACATTGGTGGTGGAAAATGTGCACTGGTGGAGGGATGATCATTGTATGACTGAAACTCAAAAAAAAAGGTTTGTGTTTCTCACAGTGATTCAATAAATAAATAAATAAATGAAAGTTAATACTGCTTTTATTGCCATCCCATTGCTCATTGATTTGTTCAAGCGGGCACCAGTAACGTCTTTCAGTGTGAGACTTATTGTTACTGTTTTTGGCATATCCAATATGGCCACAGGTAGCTTGCCAGACTCTGCTGTGTGGGCGCCATACTCTCGGTAGCTTGCCGGGCTCTGCAAGAGGGTTGGAGGAATCGAACATGGGTCGGCCTCATGAAAAGCAAACACCCTACCACTGTGCTATAGCTCCAGCCATAATAATATAAAAAAAAAAAGTGGACGAGAAGTGAGTGAAGAGAGCAAGGTGCCAAGGTAAGCTGAGAAAAAGCAGCTGGGGGCTTCCTTTTATCTGCTGCTAGGTCCACCCCCATGATACAGCCATCCTATTAACTATTTTGATTGGCTACCTGTTTGATGGGCTGCCTGTTCCCTTGGCGAGATTTAGAGACCAACTAGGTTCACCTGACGCTCCACCCTCCCACTCACACTATATTAGCTATCAGACTTGCATGTATTTCGTCAACAAAAAATTCTGGGCTTGGCAGTAGTTACTTCTGAAAGAAGGGACTGGAAAGACTGAGAGAAAGTGACTTTACACTAAGTAGAAAGATTATAGAAAGATCATTAACTTTTTACTACTTCTCACATTCTGGCAACTCATAAATAAAAATATGAATATCTAGCCATGAGAGTTTTTTTTTCATGAAGGCCATTCCTTGCAAATATTATACCTAACTTATGCCTCCTCAATATGAAAAGAACCATCCACTTTTTAGGAAAGTTTCCTGATTTAGCTTTAAATGAAACACCTAAATGCAAAGATTTTTGTAATTAGAATATTTCTCCAGAAAAAACACAGAAAATCTAAGTTTTGTTGGTGTGTGGTGTGGTGTGTGTGTGTGTGTATGTATGTATGTATGTGTGTGTATGCATGTGTGTGTGTAGTTGGGCAAATGGAAGCTGATCTCTAAAACCTTCACAACAGTATGTGCCACCTAGTTTTCTATTAATGAAGTTATTGGTATACGGGGGCAGGGAGGAGGGAGTGGTGGGGTAGGGGAGAAACACACAAAAACCACTTTTCTTGAAAATAGGCTTCTATAAAAATCACAAGGTACGCTTCCTATTTTACAAGTAAGGCTGAATAATAATAATAGAATTTGCCGATATGAACAAGACTTATTTATATTTTTAGCAATCTTGACTAATATTTTTCCCATTGGGGGATCACCAGTGGGCTCTGGCATGAGTTTTTTAAGATAGTTTTCAATGCAATTGCATGGCAATCAGTTGTTTCTGTTTTTTCTCATTAGAATGTTTCTGCAGCAGAATCACCTGGGGGGCTTGTTAAAACAAAAGCTGCCAGGCTACTTCCCTGGGGCTCAATAAGTAAAGAGTGGGTCGAGAATTTGCAGGTTCCACAAGTTCTAAAAGGATGTTTTTAATGCTACTGCTTAAGGATCACACTGCGAGGACAAACTAATTTCTATAGATTCGTGTGTAGCTCAGGATATGGTTATGAATCAGGTCAATTAGCTACCATTTCCTATGACTTGGAGAATACTGACAGGCAGAAGCTAATTTTGTATCCCTTTTGGCTAATTACTGCTGGAAGACAAGTGTATAGAAAACTTTTGATTCCTCTGTCCAGTGTCCAGCAGATGGACAGAGCTGGAGATAGGTCTTCTGTGTCCATAGCGGCAGTAGCTTCTGGAGATGGCAGGAGCAGCAGAGATGACCTAATTTCAGCTCTCTACTTCCTGAACCACAACTTCATCTCAAAGATTCTCATCCTGGACTCCTGAGTCAACCCTGGATTGACTGGAGTGAAAGTTCCTCTTCTGGTCTGTCAGTTTTGGAGTGTTTGGGAATTACACTTCAAAACCCAGCGACATTCTTTCTTTTTCTAGCCCTTCAGATAATTCCTTAAGCACCTACTTATCTGCTGCTTAAAATTCCTAAAGCAGTTTCTATTTCTTGTACTAAATACTGACACAAGACGGCATGCAAAGATATTAAGAAAAGGTGCAAGGCCAAGTAATTTTACTTGTGAATCAATCATGTGTGACCATGAGCAAACTCTGCACTTCATTTCTCATAGACACATCTAGATTAACTAGCAGAAATTTCAAGAAATCAGACTCTAGTTTGGAAGTTCACTATTTACTATGAAATATGTGCCTTTAAATGATAAGCTATTAGATCTGCAAGGAGTTTTAGAGGTCATTGAGTGTAATTTCTCTTACTGTGATTCCTTCCTTTGTGTCCTTATAAGGACAGCAAAATTCAGAAAAGTTAAACAATAATCTATGCCTAAGATCAGGCTTCAAATCTAGTTCTTAACAATTAGACGATAAGTGAGTTATCTGATTTACTGCCAGAAATAGTTTCCATCTCAAATACCAAAATGTGCACAAATGCTTTCTGATATTAATAAACTTTGTGTAACAGTATATTCTGGTATTATTATAAGAAAAATTATAATATTATTATTTAAGAAAACATGTGTAGTACCCAGCAATGAAGATAGACCGTAAGATCATTATGATTCTGTGTACTGTTTTAGGTTTGGGTATTTTACATATCTTATCTTATGGCTCAAATGTTTCTTTTCATAGTCCTATGGTCAGAAATTACTGTCAAGGTCCACCAGAATGAAATTCAATTTACAAACTGCCTTTACGCTGCAATTGAGGGCCCAGTTGAATTTGACTCACACTAAAAAGTTTGTGAGGCTTTGGGGAAGAAAGATACAAAATAGTCACAGTAATACATATTTATTTTTACACTGTGTCATATGTATTTATGGAAAAAATGTTATCCTAAAATTTTGGAGTCCACCTAGAAAAAAAAGAAATCAGAAACACAAAATTGCCTAAGTTCATTGAATCAGTGCAGTTCATGTCTATAAGATACCCATGGGCTCAGAAATTATGTGCTCCGGAGAGAAAGCACACTTCTAGAAATCAGGCTTTGTTCTAAAGGAAACAGTGAAGATAGTAATCAAAATGAAATAAAGGCACCCAATGAAGATTCCCATAGGTAAAACTGCTTCCTAAGTGGATGTTTGATTGCTCTCAGCTTCTCCTTTTATGTTCATCTTTCTATGACAAAAGTCTATTCTCTGTGGCATTTCATAAGGTGCTAATGATTTATAGTTTGAAGATGCAGGAATCTGTAGGGGAGTTACACAGAAAATGTACACTTTTTTGTAAAAAAAAATAATGTAAGAATGTTGGGTAGCAATAGGTTACAGATTTTAAATTTTTTCCATTACTATTATTTAGAGAAAAAAGTTGGCATTTTCTTCAAATCTACTGATTATCTTAAATCTGTTCATTTACTTTCCTACTCAGGTATCATTAGTATATGGATTATTCTAGTCACACTGAAGAAAAGAGTTTGACTTTGTTCATATTATATTTTAGTTCTCCTCATTACCTCTAAAGTTCCTCCTAGAGACTCATTATCAGGAATGCTACTGTCATTGGTTCTTAGTCAAAATCAAACGTCTCTTTTATTTTTTATTTTATTTTAATTTTTTTATTGAATCACCATGTGGAAAGTTACAAAGCTTTTAGGCTTAAGTCTCAGTTATACAATGCTCTGACACCCATCCCTTCACCAGTGCACATATTCCACCACCAGGAACCCCTGTATGCCTCCCCCCACTCGGCCCCCCATCTCCTCCCCCCTCCTGTGTAGCTGATAAATTTCACTTTACTTTTCTCTTTACTTTGATTACATTCAATAGTTCAACAAAAAACTCACTATTATTGTTTGGAGTTTCCCCTCCACCCAAAGTCAGACCTGTTGAAAAGGAAGCATTTGGTAAATTGTTTTCCAATGCTGACAATGAAGAGATAAGAAGTTTTGGATTTCTGTATTTTAGTAACTAAGTCCAGGGAAATTTCTGCCAGAAATTGCATCACTGCAAGCTTGTACCTCTTGTGGTCGTCATAAAATGGCAGCCGGGGCTCAGCTCACAGTCTAGAGACATTTCTGCAAGAAGCTACTAGTGCCCGAAGTAGTTTAGCTGGCTTCCGGGGCCATGGTTGTGCAGCAGCAGAGAGGCCGCACACGTGTGGCTGCTGGCATTACATCTTGGCGCAGGGCAGCCCAAAGGTCTCTTTTAAAGCTTCATCAGTACTCACAAAGCTTCACTTCACTATAGCTAATTTTACTTACAGGTTAGGAGAAAGGTCATCTAATAAATTTATATAAAAGCATGAATGAGTAAAGCCTGCTATACATTTCCACTTTAAGTACACTGACTAATTAAGCAAATGAACTTCTAATCTGTAAATCTTTAATCAAGGTGGTAGATGAAAGTTTATTTCCAAATGCAATTTTCTTACTAATCTGATAAATGGAAATTTAATCTAACCATAATGAGTGTGTGAAGTTATATTTTTCAAAATAAATTAATAAATACATACAATAAGCAAGAAAATATAAGAAAAATACAAGCAAGAAAATTAAAGCAAGAAAAGCAGACAAAATAAATAAGCATGAAAATCCACCAGTTTTAAATAGCAACTGGCAATATATCCAATTAACACTATTAACAGTCTTGTTTTTATTGGTTACTGGCCACAGAGGGCAAGGATTTAACATCCTAGTGACAGATTAATTTTCAGTTACAACCTCAAAGCAGTTCATAGCTTAAAAAAAGGAGTAATAGCCAGAGAGCCAGTGAGATACTACAGCAGATAGGACCTTGAACGTGGCCAATCTGAGTTTGAAACCGGGCACCCCATATTGTCTCCCAAGCCCTCTAAAGTGATCCCTGAGCATTGCTGGGTGTGATCAAAAGACAAAAGCAAGACAAAAAAAAAAAAGCAATGAAATTTAGGTTACTTATAAAGAGTTCAACTTCCCTACATTTGTTTCAGGAAGTTAATAACAATAAGCACAATTTCCCAGATTTCTATTGAATGATAATGTCTTGAGAAATGTTGTATTTAATCTGGTATCACTGTTACAGAACTCCATGTGGCTTAAAGATTTATTATGTGAATTTTTTTCTTTCTCTAAGTCTAAAATTTTTCAAATTCAGAATATTCAATAATGAATACCTTGTTAATATCTGTTGGGGATATAATGAAGCTATTAGTAACAGTCTAAGAGAGAATATAAACAATGTATCAAATGCTTATTATACTATATGTTACCTAGGCATAGCTGAGATACTTGATATAGCCCCATATGAAGTCAATGAATGTACTTACACATTCAAATGAAATGAGTGTAACTCGGAGGGGGCAGGGGGTGTCCTATTCCCTGAAGGCCCTGTTAGCTCTGAGGTGCTCACCATGTAGATGCCTCTAGGCAAGACAGGCAACCACTGCTCATCTCTGAGTCATCCGGATTCTGAAAGTCACTCTACATTCATTCCCGGAGTGACTGATACCTGCTCAGTCTGTCACTGCTGCTCAAGGAGTTGCAAAATGAGTGTGGAGGATGGGAATGGGATCTGGAGGTGGGAGGGGATCTGACCCAGCCTTTGTCTGACCAAGAGTTGATGATGGGAAATCAACATTTGTGTTTATAAATTATTCTCCATGGTCATTTGACACCACCTTACATAATCATCAGCCTCTCTTTTATTTCCTTTCAGGAGCACAGTTTTTTTTATCTACACCCTTCTTCTCATCCCATTGCCAGCAAATTAATTTTTTTTAATTATGAATAATAATTATACTTTTTCCTCTCTTCTCAGCCCTCCTATACATGTCTAGGTACCCATTGACACAAGCAAATGTCTCAACCAAACACTTTGTACTTCAAAATTGAGAAAAATTATTCCATGTTGAAGTTACAGAATCAAGTTGTATGTAATTCTTCAGTGTGAATGTATAGCATATTTCCAAAGAGAAATAAATATGTAATGTATATTTAAACTTGTCAGTTGTCACTTGTCACTTGTCATCCCATTGCTCATTGATTTGCTTGAGCGGGTGCCAGTAATGTTTCCATTCGTTCCTGCCACATGCTAGTGTAGCCCAATGGCCTCTGCTCGCTCGAGGAATGCTAAGAGCCTCAACCATTCATTCAGGGTCTTGACAAAGAAGTCTGACCATCTCGTAGGTGGGAGGCCACACATTCTTTTGACGTCTACTGGAATCCAGTCGGTAACAGCTCTAGTCCAGTGGTCGTCTCCAAATTGCATTATGTGTCTGGCACATCTGATTTTGGACACCTTGGCAAACAAGACAGCGACCCTGATCCTCGATCATCAACCGAGGTCAGAACTCTGGATTTCTTCTCTCACTTGAGTGAAACATGATACTCCAAGCATAGCTCTTTCAATTTCTCTTTGGGAGACCCGAATAGTGTTCTTATCCTGTTTTTAAACTAAACTATTTAAACCATTTTAACTAAAAACTTAATTTTTGGACGGTAAATAATAAAATCTTGTGTTAAATAAAATCTATTTAAAAATTAAAAAGCAACTATTATTTATTTGAATATATTCACAACTTATCTATAGTTCTAGCTGGTTCATTGCTGTGGTTCATCTTCAATTACTTTAAAATTGATTAAGGATCTGCAAAGAGGTTCATCTATAAATATATATTTTTCATTAACAGAAGACAATTTTAGTGTGCCTGACATAGAATCTACAGGTCAACCTTAAAGAAAACAATAAATAATTGTGAAATACTAGTTCATAATTAAATGCCATGAGTTACTAAGTGAGTTATATTTGAGGTAGTAGTCAAGGACAGTCTCTGGAAATATTTTAAGTATATATTCTTGCACAATAATTGATGGTTGTAGCAGCACTCATTGCATCTGCCTCTTTAGAGAATGGTAACAAGATATAAAATTATATAGGGAAAATATGAAAGCCTGTATTTTCTAAGAAAAAAGTTTGATACCACAGAACTTAAAGCCCCAAATTACAATAGAGATAGTTAATTATTCCTCCCTCATTGATGATTACTTATCAATGCAAATAGCAAAGGGAAAATTATTGTAATTAATGTGCATATTAAGGGGAGGAAGAAACTATACCTTCATGACTAATGTTCTCTATAAGAATAATTGCCTCATTAACCTTACCATATCAACATCATCTAATTTGAAGGTCAAATAAATGGATTTATGTATTTCTGAGTAACAGCAAAGTACTTAAAGCACTTTCCATTGTTGAAGATACAAAATTTAAAGGATAGTTCTATAATCAAATTAAATAGGTAAACATTCAATAAATTACAACACATACAATTGCTATCTTTTATATTATTTATGCAGAGAATAAGTGCTCTCTGGGGATTTTTTAAAAGTACACTTTCAATCAACCAATGTAAGCAAGCTACATTCTCGGGATGAAATATGATCAAAGTAGGAAATGTTTTCTCTATAGAAAACTTAAAAATTACGAAGCACAAAATCCAAAATATGGAGTTTAGAATGCATGATAAAGTATGACTATAGTTCTGGTTATGAAAAAATTAAATACTGTACTATTTTTATGTCATCACTTCAAGAAGTGTCAGGATTCCTGGACTATGTTAAATGACCATATCAACTGTTTCCCAAAACTTTTAGAAGTAATTATCCTCCCCATTGATGCTAACTCTCTCTGCAACAAATTGAGCATGAACAAGAAATTTTTCACTGTAACTGGACTCCCACTTTATAGAAATTGATAAAAGAAAAGGAATCATTGATTTAGTTTTAAATTGCTGGGATGCATTAAAACCTCTGCTTTTTTCAAAGATCTGAAAATAAGCACCTCAAACACCAACATTTATCATAATAGAAAATTCTATAACAGCCATAGCCATTGTGGTAAAACTGGACCAACATGCATCTTTGCTTGCATCAAGGTATGTTTGTGGCTAAACATAAAAGTACCTGTATAGCACAGCTGGTAGGGTGTTTATCTTGCACGTGGCTGACCTGGGTTCGATTCCCAGCATCCCATATTGTCCCCCGAGCACTGCCAGGAGTAATTCCCGAGTGCATGAGCCAGGAGTAACCCCTGTGCATTGCCTGTGTGACCCAGAAACAAACAAACAAAAGTACCTTTCTGTAGTTGTTTAATATATTTAAATAATTTTAAAATTTTTGTTTTTTTTAAGGCGGGATGGGGGCCACTTACTGATGTTCAGTAGTCACTCCTGACTCTGCGCTCAGGAACGAACTTGGGTCAGACAAATGCCCCACCCACTGTGCTATTGCTCCAACCCCTAAATTTTAGAACTTTTAATAGAACAGTTGAAAGGACCGTATAAAATTTTCATATATCCTGTGCTTGGCATTCTATTATTAACATCTTTCATTGTTATGACACATTCATTTTAATGAATGATTTGATATTGATACATTATTGCTAACTAACATCTATGTTTTATTTGACTGACACTATTTCCTACCTAATCCCCATTTCCTGCTCTTGCTTCCCATTCAGTTACACACTGAGCTTTTATGTCATATCTCCTCGGGCTTCTCTCCATTGAATGGTTCTCATAGTTTCCTTGTTTTGGGTTATGATGATAATTTAGGAAAATTTCAGCTATCAATTTAGTTTATTGTCCTTTAACTTGTATTTGTCTTATATTTTCTCTTGGTTAGAGCAGAAGTATGCACTTGGGGAAAGAAATGTGCCATTCTTAGTACATATAAAGTTCATACAACCAATGACTATTTCAGTTAATCTATTGCTTTGGCAATACTTGTCATATCTCCACTAAAATATTATAGTAGAATTTTAATAAATATTAACTTTATAAGCATTCATTTTATTCTTGTAAAGTATGACACGCTTAGTTATCTGGTAGTGATTAGGACAGTTTCTGACTAGAGGTAGTAGTAAGAGGTTTCATACTACCGGGCCAGGGATAGTACTCAGTGTTTCAGTGTATGCTTAGCACATGGAGAATAGGGATTCAATCCCTGGCACCGCATAAGCAGAAAATAAAATTAAAAAAAAAATTCAAAAATGGTTTCAAATTATCTACAGATCTAGGTTTCAAATATCCATCCTCGTGTGTTTTCTCTTGCTAACAGAAGTATAATATCTATTTTATAAAGAAAGTGATTGATGATAAAATACATATCTTAAGGACAAGAACTCTTTGATTACCCAAGCTAAGACTCTTTCAATTAGGCTGAATTAACTCTATTTCTTATACTTTGAAATACTTCTGAATTTTCAGTAATATTTTTATTTTATTTATTTTATTTTTAAAGAAATATTTTATTGAATCACCATGAAAAAAAGAAAGAAAAAAATTACAAAGCTTTCAGGTTTAAGTCACAGTCAAATACTGATTAAACCCCCATCCCTTCACCAGTGCACATGTTCCACCACCAAGAACCCCAATACACACCCCTCCCACCCCACCCCCATCTAAGTAGCTAATGATATTCCCTTTATTCTCTATATACTTTGAGTACACTCCATATTTCCATACAGAACTCACTATTATTGATTGGAAATTTTCCCCAACAATCAGGCCTGCTGAATAGGCATCATCTAATAATTTCTCTTCATTGCTGAGAGTGAAGACTTTGAGTCGCGGCTGCGCGGTTTTGGGTTTCTAATATTTTAGCTCAGTTCACAGTCAAAATGGATGGCTGCAAGAATCCGCTCTGGTGCCAAAATGGGTTAGGAGACCTCAGGATCACAGTCTTTAGGTGAGGAGGGTCTGTTTCTCGTGCCACGGCTCTGGGTCATTCTGGGCGGAAGGCACGCCAAGAATGCCCCCCCTCCCAGGACCACCTACAGGCTACATCACTAAAGAGAGTCCTACCTCGGGGTTGAGGGGTCTTTGAGGGTGGTTCTCACCACGTGGTTGCTGCCGCCATTTTCGCTCAGAAAAATGGGGTGGAGAGGGAAAAATCTCTCCCCGGGCTGCACGAGGTTGTAGCTCAGCTCACAGTCAAAATGCATGGCTGCAAGAATCCGCTCTGGTGCCAAAATGGGTCTCAGTAATATTTTTAGTTGAAATGTACGGTAAAGTTAAAATGTCTAAAGTTATAATATTAGGCAGCCTAGGAGCAGCGAACATTTTAATAAAAGAGAGTAAAGAAGTAGGCAAGGAGTAAACTTATAGAAAGTAATTATTTTTTTTAAAAAATGGAAAGAATGAACTGTCAGAAAATTATTTGCCAATAGATCAGAAGCATGGTGTCATAAACTTTAGAATTTCCCAAATTTCGGAATGTAAATTAGATTGTTTTTAACTTATATTATTTTGCTAGTTTAAAAATCTTTGTCTTCAGAGATTAGATTCTAATTAGATAGACAAGAAAAAACTAAATAAATATTATTATAGGATAGTTATTCAACATTATGACAGGAGACAGGAGGTGAAAAAAAGACTATGATGATGTTAAGATATAAATACATTTCAAAATGAAAGATTCAAGGAGAATTTAATGCATCTTTTGAAACAGGTTGTTTCTACAACAATAACCTAAGGTGTCATATAATTCTTTTTTTTTTACTTAATAAAATGGGTTTTATTGAAAGAAATTTAGAGAAATACATGTTGAAGGGAGAACAGGAGAACACAGGCTTCTCCAGATTGGAAAGCTCTTAAGAATGGCTTTTGGGAGAAGGATATTACAATTTGTCTTGACCTGGATTTCTCTATACACATAAAATTTAATCTGGGTATTGTCAAAGGGGAGGTGTTTGGCTCTTGATGGTTCTTTCCTATTCTTATCATGACTTTTAGATTCTGAAGTATCTTCTTTGCTGAGAAGGCCATACTTTTTAATGCTACAAAGACACACCTACCCTATGATGTGTATTCTTTATTAACACACCCCATTGTGGCTTGCTGGGGGACTTGTGTATATGTATATGGTATAAATGTAGTTCCTTTGGGAAACATGTCTCATGTTAGTAGGAATTGAGAGCAAATCAAATACTTGTGTATGTTCTGGTTGAAATGCTCTTTAGAGGTGACTGTGGTTCACACATGCAAGTTTTCAGGTGGTGACATTCCTATCCTCAAGGCTGGTACACATTTTTTCCCAATTGTATTGCTCAACAGAGCCACACACTTCAGCTGCAGTACTTTTGAAGCTCTTGAAATCCTGTCTACATACTGATTCTGGCTCTGGGGTTTCTTGACAACAGACGCTGGAACCATGATCATGCATGTGAGCATCATGAAGGATCAAACTCATGGCCTCACACCTATATATCAGGCCACTTGGCCATCTCCTAGGCCTGATAAAAATCATTTTTATAGAAATTAATGGTTATACTCTACAGCTGCCCTATGTAACTACCAAATTAAAAATATTATTTCTTATCAACTATGATTTCTTATCAACACAACCTTATGTAAGTGTTTAGAAGGAAAGTGAGGCCCTAAGCAATTGGAGCCATCATGAGTGGGATGATTTTGCTCTTTGGGATAGTTCCTAAACATTTCCCTCCTTCTTCTTTTCTTTGTTTTTGTCAAGAAAAGAATTCAAGGCCAAGACAGTGTAGATAATAGGAGATTTATTAAAGGGACAGTACACACTGAAGGCATGGTGCAGATGGTCTCAAGGGAAAAAGTCAGAATTTTTTTTTTTTGGAGGAGGGATAACTAAGAGGAGGGATATGTATGAGGGGTTGGACAATTGGGGTGGTGCAAACGTTGCATGTGTTTAATGAGGAGGAAGTGAAAGAGAATCAGGGTTCTATTGATAAGCTTGTGCCACCAACTCACTGGAATTGGGCTTCCATAGTTGTGCTTTTACCAGGAATTTAATTACCCCAAGGAAATCTTGGTTAAAGCTTTAACATCTCTTTGTTTCACTTAAGGTTCCCCACACACAGACACATCACCCTTCTTTTTTAATCATTAGACACATGAGATAATCTAGTTTTCTTCATAAAATGGCAATTTTTCCCATACTGTCTCTTTTTCATCACTGTATCACTGTCATCCTATTGTTCATCGATTTACTTGAGCAGGCATCAGTAACATCTCTATTCCTCCCAGCCCTGAGATTTTAGCAGCCTCTCCTTACTCATCTTTCCCAATGTTTGGAGGCTCGTTTAGGGTCAGGGGAATGAGTCCTATCATTACTGATTTTGGCATATCGAATATGCCACAGGTAGCTTGCCAGGCTCTGCTCCTGCAGGTGGGATATTCTCTGTAGTTTGCCAGGCTATCCGAGAGGTATGTCTGAACTCCATCAAATATGGTGTGGTAATTATGGAAAATGGGTAGGAAATGTCTTATAATGTGTCGTGTGGCCTCGATGCGGAAGCGCAGTCTGGAAAGCGGCCTGGAGCATGATGGTGGAGGTAAGCTGCCGGGGCTGGATCCCTTGGGGTGGGGAGAGTTCTTACCCACCCCCCTCTGGGGTTCCCCGAGTGAAAGCAGCCTGGAGCAGAGTCCCTTTCATAGCATCCATTTAACTAGCTACCTATATCATGAGTTCACAGAAAGAAACAAATCAGTTATAGTGTTTGGTATGACTTTTAACTTGCCAAACAAAAACTAAGCAAAGAAAGAGAAATTTATTAATGGAAAGTGATAGATCTTAATACTGCATATAAATGACCTTAGACAAGGGACAGGGAATCGACATTTTCAAATTTCAGAAATGTTGCTTGTTGTTGTTTTAAAAGATATTTTACAAGTCATAGATTTGCTTGCTAATAGAATGAGCACATGCCTTATATATAGGAGACACTGAGTTTATTTCCTGCACAATAATTAATTAAATAAATAAACCAACAGATAAGATTTTATGAGTTGATGTTTCACCTTCAAAGAATATTATATTTTATTGCTAGTTAATATTTCCATATTTGGGGGAGATGAAGTGTAGGTAAGAGAAAAATAAACCTACAAATATTATGTGTGCCCTGCATGCTGTAAACACATTTTTTGTGCAACAGTTATAATCACTAGATTTATCTCTATTCCAAAGTTTCTTCCTGGTAGTTTATCTTGTTTTAAAATTGTTATTTAAGCTACTTATAGATGGAGGATGTGACTGCATCTATTAAAACATAATTTTTTCATTCCTACTAAATCAATATATATCTTGTAGACAGCTACAGGGTAAGGTCTTATTAGAGAAACAATAGGATGCTCTAGGTGGATTGCAGAATATTGGTTATAGAAAAGTATGTGAGTATGGATAGGAAGAGAAGCAAGAAAGCAATAACATTGAAGTGTTAAGTAGAATTGTAAAATGAAAAGAGTAAGCTTTTGTGCAAAAATAGAAATAGGAACCTAATGTACTCTCATAAGTAAATGCCCCTAAAATGGCCAAATATATGAGGCAGTGGTTTAACATAAAAACAATAATCTCTGTAAGAACTGAACAAATAAAATGATTTATACACATGTGAAAGTCCTATGACTTGACATAATTTCCAGGGCACGGATCTAGGAGGGAGTGCAAATGGAGCCAAATTAACTCCCTTGGTTAAAAGGACAAAATTGAAAGTCTGTTGATACCAAAGCAGCTGGAATTCTCAGGACAGAATTACAGAATGCAGACAATTGCACGAGAGAGAATTCTAGAGATCTTAAGGGGGTTCCTGTTAAATTTTCATTTGAGTGCTGAATATCATCTGTATGTGAAAAACAAAAGTAATCCCATGGACAAGGACATGCAAGATATTTGGGGCAACAATGTCAGATGCTCATAAAAGATCTGACATAGTGTTTGTTTCCAACAGCTGTATGAGATGAACTATAAAATACATAGAGAACTGTGGAAGGCAGAATGGCTTCTAGATTGAGCTTTCTTCCAAACCCATATAGTAAGTCATAAAATCAAATAAATTACCAGTTTCCAAAGCTTGCATTCTAGAGAAAAAAAACTCAATAATGTTTGGTGTATCATCAATAAATCCAAGACAAATTCTAGCATCCTGCCACAAATTAATAAACATCCAATTAAGTAAGGAAATAGGGTTGATGTTGAGAAAAGTAAACCTTAAAACGGAGTCGTTCCAGGCTCCTGAGAACTAATTGGGAGCCTTTCCTACCAAAACAAAAAATATATGAGTCAGAATTGTTAGAATTAACTTAGAATTAACACATTATAATTACCAGTCAAAGATATTAGCAGTGTTCCCTACTTGTAAACTTGAAGATAATACAGTGGAAATCATCAAGTCTTGGAACAGAAAGAAAATAAGACTGAAAAAAAACCAGCAGTGCCGAGAAGAATTTTGTAACACCACCTAGTGAAAGAACATATCACTGTGTAAGTCCCAGAAATAAAAGAAGAAAATGGAGAAACAGAAGATATTATTGAAGAAATAATGGCACAAAACAGCCTACATAGTAGAGAATTGGTTTTGTAAAGGAGGGAAGCAATTAGTTATAGAAAGGGATCCTCAATAAAATAATTATCTGAGTTCTTATTAGAACCTGGACACCAAAAAGAGTTGGCTTCTATATTTAAAATCATTAAAGTAAGACTATGTGGATCAATACTATATTCAACAAAACTGTCCCTCAAAGGGAAAGGAGAAATTAAAACACTCAGATATGCAAAAGATGACAGATTTTATTTCCTCTAGACCTTCTTTGAAAAAATAATATAGTCCAGCATGGTTGAAATGAAAAATGGTAATTTATATAATTTACATAATTCATATGAAGTGGGGTCTGGAGAGATAGTACAATGGGAGGAGCACTTGCACAAGGTCATCTGAGATTAGGTGTCCAGTATTCCAGAATGTCTGCCAGTAGTGATCCCTGAGCAGAGAGACAGGAGTAAGCCCTGAGCATTGATGGGTATGGCCCCAAACCACCATGCCCTTCCCTACCTGCAAAATCTTCATATGAAGTGGATTGCTTTCTCAAGCCCATGTTCTCTTGGAACATATTTTTGCCTGCTTTTTTTGTACATTCTGTACATTCTGGTTTTATACACTTTGTGCATCTTGGACTGGAGCAAAAGCAATTTGCTATTGGGTAGGGCTGGTAGGGTGGGTAGTTCAGGTAATTCAATTCCTCTGTCCCTCTCGGAGAGCCCGGTAAGCTACCAAGAGTATTCCACCTGTACGGCAGAGCCTGGCAAGCTCCCCATGGCGTATTCAATATGCCAAAAACAGTAATAAGTCTCACAATGGAGGCGTTACTGGTGCCCGCTTGAGCAAATAAATGAGCAAAGGGGTGACAGTGCTACAGTGTTTTTGTACATTCTGGAAAAGCATATATGTATTTTTGATATTTCTTTTTCTCTCCCCTCGTAACTTTCTAAGTAAATTTCATTTAATAAAAATTACCTTAGCTTCAGAAGACTCTCCTGGATGCTGGCACAAGGCTGAGCCATGTGGGGGCGTGGGCAGATGCAGAGGGGGATGCGTCAGCCTAAGGCTTACCCAATCAGAGCCCCAGCAGCTGAAAACCCCCACTCTCCACAATCACCGCCATGCTCCGGCTGGACCTCAGTGCTCCCAACCAGCCTCATTCAGAAGCCAATCTACTGAAAAACTCAAGTATGCAAGTTTTGTGACTGAAATCTCTAGGCTTTCATGGAGTCCAGATGTGCTACCTCTCCTGTCTCCCATACATCTGGAAGCCCCAACAATCACACACAACCCAAAGCCACAACCCAGTTAAAAATGTTAACTCCAGCTGCATGACTGTGTTAAAAATTTTGGATTTCTTGGAGCAACATCTCAAATGTACGACACTGGTAAACTACTAGTAGTAGTACACTAGATTGTATGGGATGTAATGAAGAAGGCAACCAAACTTGGTTTTATTACTATAAACACAGAAAGCTTAATCTGTAACAACATAGTAATAATCTCGTATATAAGGACATAATGGCTTCAAAGTAAGAAACAACAATCTTCACTTTCTCCTAAGAAAACTTTTTTTGACCCTTCTTCTATCAAATTATTGATAACAAGCAATATTAAATAAATTATTGAGGGCCTGCTAGGAGGGCAGGTTTAATTGCAATGGTGGTAGAATTGGTGTTGAAATGCTGAATGCCTATAACAAATCATCATGAACAACTTTGTAAATGGTGGTGTTTGTATTCTATGTAAGGGGAAAATTGGAAAATATAAATAAATAAATTAAATAACAAAAAATTATCTTGCTTTACTAAAAAAAGCAAAATAATATAAAATAACAAAGGCCATATGAATAAACAGTGCAATTACTGATGTAACAATGGTTTCTGGGTTTACTTTTTGTTTCTTATATAATTTAAAAGATGAATATAGTAACTCTAAAAGTTACAAATACTGTAACTATGGTTTGTAACTTTATATTTTGTTTCTCTATAAGAGACAAGTGCTTTACTGTGACCCCTGTTCCTGTGTTTTCTATTCTTTCGTCCGTTGCTGTCTCCTTTGGTGGCTGACATCTCAATAGGAAGTAGGGACTCAGATCATTACTGCAGTGGGGTCCCTTTCTCACTGAGCTCCTGCAGCCTTGGATAGGGACAGTTAATTCTGACTAGATTCTTAGCACCTGAAATTAGGTTCCAGGACCTGCCAACAGGAGGTCCTTAGTCCCTACAAACTGTTGTGTTATAGCTAGTGCTTTTCGATGCCAGGGTAGCTTACAGTTTACCTTGGGTTTATCCTTGTCCCCTCCTTTGGGGGATGTTAAGAAGTAAGGTCAATTGAGACTTAAGTCAAGTAAATATAATAAAAAAAAAGAGACAAGTGCTTTAAAATACTTTGTTTTAGACACATATGCATACAGATATTATTTTTAACATCAACAATAGAAAAATAAGAAACGGTGCTGTGAAAAGAGCTGAGATTTTGTACATGATTTCAATTAAGCTGGCATACATTCAAATTAGAGTGTTATAACTTTATGAAGTTAACTGATCCCCATGGAAACCACAAAAATAGCTAGAGAATGTACATTAAAAGAAAACTAGAAATTTAAACATTTCACCATGAGAAAGATGACTATAGACAAATACAAAAAATAAGGGGCAAAACATCTGCCAGGAGTACAGCAAACAAAAGAGAAATGAGAGAATTCCCTTTAAAACAGTAATTTCTTTCAATGTAAATGGATTGCTCTATTTCTGAGCACCATGTAAAAGTGTTTAAATATTTTTCTATAATGATCGTTGTCAAACAATTTTTACAAAGTACTTGGAAGTAAAAATTAAATTCACAGATGTTTCTACAGGTAAAGTGATATTATATCAATTACAATAAAGAAAAATCTAGAACCAAAAGTTGATTCTTTAAAGACATTAATAAAATTCATAAACCATTTGACTGTAATTGTAATTATTATAGTCTTTTATGTAAATTTGATTAAGTCAAAATATCCACTTACTCAAATTTTAATACAATGTAGGTTTCTTTGTTTCTAAACATTGTTTCTAAAATTTCTTTGGAATCAATTTCTATGTCAATATATAGACTAGCATAAACACAAAAGATAAAAATGACTAAAATAAAGGCCAGTAGATTTTTATTACTAATATTGTAAATACTTACTATGAACAATTGTATCCCAATGACCTTGCCATTTTAGGTAAAATGAACAAATTGCTCTGCAAACTATCAAACTAAATCAAGAAGAAAGAGAAAATTGTAATAAATCTGTATTAAGAGAATGAGTAACCAAAACATTTCCCACAAAGAAATACCAAATTAGAAGACTACACTTTTCAAGTTCAAAACTTGGCACAAAGCATGGTAATAGAAACAGTGACACTGTTGAAAGGATAAACATACATATCTGTATATAAACATATATACATATAATATTTACAAACATTGAAACAGAATTATTAGAGATATAGTTAATATTGTTAGATTCTTATAAAAATATTCACAGTGTAAGTGAACATACTAAAAGATTTAATAATCTATTGTATTTATCAAGTAGACCTCCAAAATTTACTATTTTATTTGTTTATTTAGGATTTGGGGCCATACCCAGTGCTCAGAGCTTACTTTTGGCTCTTACTTCAGGGATCACTTTTGATTGGATTCAGAGGATCATATGAAGTGCCAGGGACTTCACTCCCATCAGTCACATATAAGAACAGCACCCTTCTGAATGCCTGGTCACAGAGACGGGGTGGGGTGAAGGGGACAGGGTGGGGTGGTGGGAGGGACACTGGGACCATTGCTGGTGGAAAATGGGCACTGGTGGAGGGATGGGTACTCACCCATTGTATGACAAATGCAAGTACAATACTTTGTAAGTCTGTAACTGTACCTTATGGTGATTCACTAATAAATAATTTAAAAGAAAAAAAAGAAAAGAAAAGCACACTTCCCACAGTACTATTAATCCAGTCCCACTAAATATTTTAAAGAAAAATAGAGTAGGATCTATATAGAAGAGAGAACTATCAGGCTCAAAATAATGACTGTCATATTTCTGACAACAAATAATTATCAGAAATATCTGCATTGTTCAATTTCATTGCATTGCTTCATTGTATGTAAATATCTCCCCATTTCTGTTTTCACCAATTTTAGGGTGATGTAAAATGTTATAAATGACAATAAAAATATAGATACTATCCTTTTATAATTCAAGTAATTATGTCTTCATTCAGTATTTCAGATCTAAAAGTTTAAATAGCTGATTACAGAGGTTGCATTTTTGGTCTCCTACTGTTATCTGTCTCTCTGCCTTTCAGCGCTCACTCCTAAGAGTGGACATCAAAAGGAAAAGTTGAAGTTCATTTCATTCCATTGTAACACTTGTAATGGGCTATGATCATTTCTTGTATTAAGAGAAAAAGAAAGGAGGATGAGATAAGATGCTATTGTGATCATATACTAAAGGAAAAAAATACTCGAGTCAGTGGGATAGTTCAAAAATCTAGTTGCATGCTACAATGAACATAGGTGTACATATATCCATTAGGTTAATGCTTTAGCTATATATATGTGTATATATATAGGTAGATTAATTAGATTGATGTTTTGGCTAACAACAATGGGCCTCATTCACCTGACACTGAGAGAGCCCCCAATACCTCAGCGTTAAGAAAGATGAGCAAGAAGAGTCTGAAAAAATCTCAGGGACGAACTAGACTGCCAAAACGAAGAAAAACTAAAATGACTGTACTTTCAGCACACATACGCTGGCATCAGAAGCATCCATCAAGGACCTGATGGTGCAAGCACAGAAGATCAAGTACGACATCATTGGTCTGAGTGAAACGAGAGGACATCAATCACATCATGACATTTTCAACACTGGAGAAGAATTGTTCCTCAGAACATGCGACAACAGAGGCATCGGTGGCATTGGTGTCCTTGTCAACACGAACTTGGCCATGAGCATTGATTCATTTGAATACCTAACAACCTGAATCGGATGATTACGCTTAAATAGATGTGGCTCACTGCCAGCACTTTCTATCTTTGTCATCTTCACACCAAAATCCAACTACAATGAAGAAGGAATTGAGAAGTTCTACATGGAACTGGAGAGGTTCTCCAAAGAACACCACATCTTCTACAAGATCATAATTGATGATTTTAATGCTAAGATAGGACCAAGAAGGTCAACTGAAGAACTCCACATTGGGACCCATGGCCTAGAATGAACGAACAGGGTGAGAGACTGTCTGAGTTCATCATATAGACCAAGACCATCCATGATACTCACAGTTACAAAAGGCCGAATCTAAACGCTGGACATGGGAGTCTCCTGGTGGACAGTTGCACAATGAAATTGACCACATCATATTTAATCGAAGGTTTTGCCTGACCAATGTCGCTGTTATCCCAAAATTCCAAACAGGGTCAGACCACCATGTCCTTCATGCAAAATTCTACTTCACAGAGCGGGGATAAAGGTCTGTAAAGTTTAAGTTTAAGAAGGGAACTCCCAGAATGACCACCAACTGGGAGCTTTTTGGCACTATTGCAGCAACGTGGGAAGATGCCATCATTGACAACATCGACAAAGAATACAATCGGCTGGTTCAGCACCTCCATGACTGTGTGAAGAATGCCGAGAGTGAGAAAGCCACAAATAGATGCCTGTCTATGGAAACTCTCAAGCTCATTTGTCAATGTGGTTTGGTGCGAGCCTCAGCAACCACAAGTTAACATCCAAGCTTGCAAAGCTGTGCAAAGATGCGATAAAGGAAGACCTCAAAGAAAGAAGAGCAGCAGTCTTGGCCAAGGAGGCAGAAGCTGGGAAAAATATTTGCAATGCTCGCCTGTCTTTCGCCAACTACAAGACCAAGATGACTGCCCTCCGACGTCCTGATGGATCTATCATATCTTCCAGAAAGTCAATGGAGAGGATTATTCACGACTTCTACTTGGATCTTTTTGACAGCCATGTCCACCTGCCCACATACCAAATTCTGCAGGATGGATATGTCGTTCCCAATGTCCTCCCTTCTGAGATCAAACATGCTATTTTGTTGGTAAAGATGTGTAAAGCACCTGGTCCAGACAAGGTCAGACCTGAACACCTGAAGAATCTGCCATCAGTACTCACCAATACACTGGCTCGGCTCTTCAATGATACCTGAATGCAAGGTTCCATCCCAGTGGAAAACCAGCAGGACCAATCTGTTGTACAGGAAGGGAGACATCCACGACATCGGCAACTATTGTCCAATCTGCCTGCTGTCTGTCGACTACAAGTTGTTTACTCATGTCATCCTGAATGAAATAGGCAGAACACTAGATGAAGGACAACCATGCGAGCAAGCTGGGTTCCAAAAAGGATTCAGCACGATCGACCATATTCACACGGTGACCAAACTCATTGATATTTCTCAAGAGTTTAAGATGCCGCTCTGTCTACATTCATTGACTTAAAGAAGGCCATCGATTCTGTTGAGACTGAAGTGGTCATCGAAGCCCTAGCCAAACAGCCAAACAGGGCGTTCAAACTCAGTACAACAAGATCCTCCATGAGCTGTATTGTGGATTCACAACCAGGATCTCACCATTCTACAAGGAAGTGACACTGACGTAAAGGGAGGGATTCGGCAGGGTGATACCATTTCACCGAAACTATTCAGTGCCACCCTTGAGAACGTCATTTGATGACTGGAATGGGAAGAAATGGGAGTGAAGATAGACAGTCGGCAACTACACCACCTCCGCTTCGCTGCTGACATCGTTCTCATAACAACAAATATAAGTCAAGCGGCACAAATGCTGGCCAACATTGACCACGAGTGTGGAAAGGTCAGATTGCAGCTGAACCTCAACAAGACAATGCTCATAAAAAATGAACTAGTCCCTGACACTCCATTTGCTCTCAATGGAATGAACATCTCCGAATGCAGCAGCTCTGTGTACCTGGGTCAAGAACACAACATGAGGAATGACTTGGCACCAGAAATGCACAGGAGGCAGACAAAAGCATGGTATGCCTTCAAGAGCATCAAAGGAGTGGTTAAGAGGATGAAGGACCTCCAACTCCGGGCACATCTTTTTAATTCCACCATTCTTCCTGCACTAACATATGCCTCAGAGACCTGAGTCCTACGCAAACAGGATGATAATGCTATTCGGGTTTCCCAAAGAGAGATCAAAAGAGCTATGCTAGGAGTATAACATCTCACTCAAGTGACAGAAGGAATCCGGAGTTCCGACCTCCATCAATGATCAAAAATCAGGGACACTGTCTTGTTTTCCAAGACATCAAAAATCAGATGGGCCAGACATGTAATGCAATTCAGAGACGACCGCTGGACTAGAGCTCTCACTGACTAGATTTCACGGGATGTCAAAAGTCTGTGTGGCTGCCCACCAACGAGATGGTCAGTCTTCTTCATCAAAACCCTGAATGAATGATTTGAGGCCCTTCCTGTTTCTGGAGCGAGCAGATATCATTGGGCTACAATAGCATGCGACAGGGACAAATGGAGATGTTACTGGCTCCCACTCGAGCAAATCGAAGATCAACGGGAAGACAAGTGATACAAGCGACAAGTGAATGCTTTAGCTATATATATTAATTTAGATTAATGCTTTATATATGTATATATAGTTTCCAATGGAATTATAACATCTTTACTAGTTTAAATTTTTTGAGAACTCTTGAAACTATTTTCCAAAGTAGTTGGACCAAAAATATAGTCCCATCAGCAATGAATGAAAGTTCCTTTTTTCAAAAAAATATATCTCATCCAGCACTTACATACAAACCATTTGATATGGTGCATAGTCACTGGTTATGAGGAAGTATTTTTTGTCATTTTGATTTGCATTTCCTTGGTGATCAGTGATAATGAACAGTTTTTCATATGCTTGCTCTCACCCTATGTCATCTCTAAGGAAATACCTGTTTTTCCTCCTTCCCCATTATTGCAATATAATTATTTTATGTTTTATTATGGAACTACAGTTATATTAAGAGCTAAATTGAAAAAGTTTCCACTATCATTTATTTGAAGAGGTTCTCTTCGCTCAACTTAGGATGTTCACATGTTGCATCTTTGAAATCAAGAAAATATTGCCTATTCCTCAAAGTTTCTGACAATTGTAATACTTATTCTGTGTACTGAGAAAACTAAAAATGATAATATATAAATAAAAACAAATAATAAAATATAAAGAAAATAATATTTCTGAACACAATCACTATTCAAGATTTTATATATGTACTTTTTAATTTTACTTTTGATGAAAATTTTATCTTGCTGAAAAAGAAATTGGTTGAAACATTAAGGTAGCAACATTCTAATTTTATGCTTACAAAGTGCTATTTTAATACAGTGTATGACATGCAACATGGATTGTTGTACATTTATTATAATATTGGTAATAAAGTCCCTGTAATCCTGTTCCTCACCGATTTGCTCGAGCGGGCACCAGTAATGCCTCCATTGTGAGACTTATTGTTACTGTTTTTGGCATATTGAATACACTACAGTTAGCTTGCCAGGCTCTGCCCTGCAAAAGATATACTCTCAGTAGTTTGCCGGGTTCTCCGAGAGGGAGCAATTGAACCCAGGTCGGCCAAATGCAAGGCAAACGCTTAACCCACTGTCCTACTGCTTCATCCAGATGATTAAGTAGAAAAAGTTTTTGGGGTGAGGCAGATAACTCAAAGGGCTGGAGAGCATGCTCAGCATATAGGAGATCCCCTCCACCTCCCACACAGCGCTGAGTGAGCCCCAGCATTGCATGACCAAGTGTCCACCTCACCCATTCCCAATATATATAACAACAAAAAGGTTTTTCATACTATGTATGCAAAGGACCGAGTTAGTGGCTTATTAGTGGCCATGTTTTCCAACTTTGTTTTAGAAGACCTAAAATTTGAGCACTCTTATTTGACTTCTTTGTCAATCCAACATGTATCTGCCATTAAGACTACACTCCTGGGGCTGGATACAGTACAGTGGGTAAGGCGCTTGCCATGCACACAGCAGATCCCTTGCATCTCATATGGTCTTCCTTGAGCACTGCTGGGTGGGGCCCAAACCCTGCTACCCAATTACACTATCTGAAATTCAACATATAAGAATAATTCCAGAAGTCTTTCATTCATATAATCAAGAATCTCAAATAATTTAGTTAGCCATTCTGCATTCTAAGGGAATGCAGATTTGGGGTCACTTAGGAGATGTGGGATCACTTGAAATAACATTCACAAGGGCTAACCATAAGTCATAGGTGTTAATTACTCATTAAATCTGCCCCTTACCGGGATGGACAAATTAACTTTTAAAACTCTGTAGCTGTTTGTTCTTCTGAAAAACAGTCAACAGTCTACTTCAGAGAACTGTTGTGAAGATCAAGCAAAGTAGGACAAGTTGCTAAGAAGGCTGTTGTGCTGCATAAACCCCAATCACTGTGCGCCATGATTAATACAAATCTTTCTCTTAAACAGCAGACTGAGCACTGACATGTGGATGAGTCTTTGGGACATCTTAGAAGATTCAACTTTGGTTCTAAACACAATCTGCTATTTTCCTACCCCTATTCAATCTTCTGACTTAGGAGAAAAGTGTTCAGCATTCCTAAACTCAAAGTCTGATGCCATCTTAATTCTTTGCATCCCACCCCACCCCTTTCTGATCTCCTATTTCCAATCACCCAAGTCCCTGAATATCATTTCGTTCATTTATCCCTGTTGTTACTGCTATAGCAGTGACTGGGAATCACACATGTTAGGTTGTAAGCTCTTGCACACTCTGCCTCAGTACTTGCCAGGGGTTACAAATCATTAGCTAAGGTTCTCACAGGCATTCTTGTAATCATGCTTTGCCTGGTACTATTGCTGCCAGGGACTGAACTCATGACCTCACAATTGCAAAGCAGTTTATTTAACCACTGACCCATCCCCCAGCCCCTGAATGTAATTTCTCCATATCAAGAATATTTTGGATACCTTAGACAAATAATCAAAGAATAAGTTGGGAACAGTCAACTTCCCTTCTTACCTATAAACCACCAAAGGAAAAGACTTTATCTTTGTGTATGGGGCTGGAGTGGGGAGAGAGTGAATCCCACTGTGCATTTCTGGGTACTTGGGGGATCGCATGTGCTACTGCCGTCAAAACACCAAATCCCAGAAGCATCATAACCAGCAATGAACTACTGTTCATTGCAATAGCAGCAACATAAAGGGAGGAGAGGACATGGGATGTAAGCAAACAAGTAAGTCAGTATTAGTCCCCTGCAACAAAGTGGCTAATAATTTTATGAGCCAAAGAAATTAAGAAGCAAAAGCACAGTGGGCAAACAGACAGAAAGGAAAGGAAGCATGATGAAAAGAATACAGATATTCAACAGAGAAGAAACTCGGCGTTCTGGTAAGCAAGGTGGCCGGAGAATGCTCTGGACCTCTGACCTGGCCAGCCACACCAGGGAGCCAGACAGAGGAGGTACAGCCGGTACACCTTCTCCAGGTGGAGCCCCGGCGACAATGAGCAGCAACTAACACGGCTCCAGGATGTGGGACTGGGACAGCTCCAACCTTTTCTGAAAAATGAAAACATACAATCTATTGTTGCCATCCAACATGTCTGACTGTTGGAGGAAAACCTCCAAATAATGATAGTGAGATCCCTGTTGAAAACTGAATGTAATAAAAGTAAGGAATGAGTAAAGTGAAAAATGTCTGCCACACAGGCAGAGGGGGAGTGGGGGGCAGGTATGCGGGGGTTTGGTGGTGGATCAAACATGAAAACTTTGTAACTGTATCTCACAGTGATTCAATAAAAAGTAAAATATAAAGAAAAGAAAAGAATACAGGCTTCCAATAAAAGAGGAAAAAGCTTTTGTTTGTTTGTTTGTTTTTCACTAAGATATTGTGAAAATCTTAGTGAAAGATTTTTGGGGGAAGGGCACATCTGGCAGTGCTCAGGGGACCGTATGAGATGCTGGGGATTGAACCTGGGTCAGCCTCATGCAAGCACTTTACACACTGCACTATCTATCTTCCAGTCCCAGAAAAAAACTGTTTTTCTATATCCCTCCCCCAAATACTAGTAAAATCATTGTCCTTGACAAGATCACTAGCCACTACCACCACCCCATGACTGAGGCGACATGATTATCAAGACAGCGGTACTTTATGTATAGGAAAGAACGTTTTGTGAGCATTGTGCACCCTTAAAACAGTGAGAACTTAAAAATATGTTCAAATAATAAAATGCTCTTATATAATGAAGTAAAAATGATTATTACTCCTATTTTGTAGTTTTAGAAACAGATTCATTAACTTATGCTGCAATGATTTGATATTCATAATAATAGGTGTAGGTGTTTTCATTTAAAATGAAATGTTCCTTATAATATTTCATCTTTGAAAATTATTAGGTAAAACATGTGTAAGGGATAGGGATTTTATTGTTCTTATTTCCAGTCTATTTTCATTGTCATGTATAGCAATTTATTTTTCCTTTCCACAGACTCCCTCAAAAGGTGTTTGTGCTTTTTCATCAATTCATTGATGGTCACTTATTAAATACCAAAACACACACTTGAACATCTTTTAATTACCATACTACAAAGACTGTAATAATCTCATCAATAACATTATTGAAATTTTTCCCTACTTTTTTTTCTGTCTTTTATTACTGGCAAAATATATTAAATTAAATCCCAGATGTTAGGCTATTCCACTACTTATTTTAATAGATGTCTTCAAAAAAATAAGCACTCTCTTATAATCATTTTTCTATTACCATACACAATAAGATAAACAAGAATACTTTAGTAATCATGATATTCAGAATGCATCCAAATTTAATCTACTAAACTGCAAGTTACACATTTGGTATTGATTTTAACTTACAAGGGAAAAAAGTCTGTATATTGCTACTTAGATATTATAGCAAATCTCAAAGAAAGCATTGTTTTAAATAATATGGCATTGTTTATAAATGATAAATTTGAAGACTTTATATTTGATACTGCCTTAATACCCCACCAACAGATGATAAGCACCCTGCCCAGATGATCAAAAACTCTGGTGTGATAAGGCTACTGTGGTCATGAACTTCTAATCTTGCACTCCCCTGCCCGCACTTATTATTTGTGGGATAAAAATAAGACTTCATTTTATGTAGCCATTATATTAATGCATCTTGTATAGACTCGTAAATATGATACACACAAATAGGTACCTAAGCCTTCTTTTATTCTATCTCCCAAATTGTTTCCATTAATACTGTAACATATAGCATTATTACAGATTCACCTTTACCAAGTTCGGTTCTGCCATAGTACTGTTGGTAAAAAATGTGTTCTGAAATATGGACCTAAATATTTAAAATAAACAGAAAACTCTGGGTCTTCTCAGAGTCAGGATAGGCAACCTCCCCCACCTCCCCATACTTCTGGAACCCCTGGCAGCCACGCACAAGACCTTCTGCTTCCATGTAAGCACGTCTATGGACCCTTTCCCAGAGATAAATAAACAAGCAAACAAATAAATAAATAAATAAATCCCGAATGCATCAACTAGCCACAAAAATTTCAAAATACCTAGTCCCTGTTGTGACATCAGGGACATTTTTGGGAAACAGAGGTGGGTCAGTTTCTCTGCCAGACCAAAGTCCAATTCACACCTCAAGAGTTTCTGCCCCCTCCCTCCCATCAGATTGCCCAGTTACATATTCTGGATTTTTTGGATTGAAACTTGAAAACTTTATAATACTAACATCCTGGTAGCAGCACACCAGATTGGATAAAAATGTAACATAGAAGCCAACTAGTCTCAGCTAGCAAAAACATGAACACAGAAGGCTTACCTTACAAAAGCAACTTAGTAAACCTCCAGTCAAGGACTTAACCTCCAGAGGGTGAGGTACAATTTTCATAAATTTTCTTTTACTGAAGAATTTTTTTATCATTCCATTAGCCATTTAGTGCTAACAAGCAATATAAAATAAATTATTGTGGGCCTGCTATGGGAACAGGCTGGAGGGGTGGTTGGGAAAATGGAGGCAGTGATGGAGGGAAGGCCACAGTGAGGGTGGGGTTGGGGTTGGAATACTGAATGTCTCTAACAAATAATCTTAAACATCTCTATAAATGATGTTGTTTATATGAAGAGGAGGGGGATAAAGAAGTTACGAGAGTGGCACTTTGGTATAGTAGTCCACCATTATTATTATTATATTATTTTTCTCTTTGGGTCACACCCGGCGTTGCACAGGAGTTACTCCTGGCTCATGCACTCAGGAATTACTCCTGGCGATGCTCGGGGGACTCTATGGGATGCTGGTAGTGGAACCCAGGTAGGCTGCGTGTAAGGCAAATGCCCGACCCCCTGTGGCTGTGCTATTGCTTCAGCCCCTGCACCACCACCATTATTATTTTTGCTAAAGAATAAAAACAGGTACAAATGAATGAGAGGAGGTCTTTCATGTTGAATACGTCTGAAATTCAGAAAAAAATGAAAATGGCTTTCTGATATAGATAACTATTTAATGAAAGTTAATTTCCTTCAAAATCTAAAATTTAGTATAATGTTCAAATTATGATGAACAGCATTGTAAACCATGGCATTTTAAATTAAGTGGGAATATTTTTATATAATGATAAAATAATCAGCTACTAATGTGTAAATGTGCTTATGCAATTATGTGTTTTCTAAAACTAATCAATAGGTGATATATTTACCTTGATTGCATTTAATCAGTATGCTCGAATGAGAATACCTATCTTTTGCCTTGAAACCAGGTGTGTTTTGACTATTTCGAAGCACTCTCTTTAATGAAAATGTACCTGAAATTCTCTACATTTTAGTAGTATAATTTGTTACTAGCAGGTTTAAAGGTAGATGGCATAGGAATTGTTACAAAATTAATAAGAAATTACATAATTAAATTATTTTCTTATGATCTCATAGCTGATAGGTTTTGAATCAAGATTTATGACTTCTGTTTGAAGCATACTCTTTTAATGTATATCAGAAATTGGATATATAAAATAACCTTGTGCTTTTATACATTGTTTTTATTATCTCATGTGTTTATTTGTTCAACATTATACTTAATCCAAAATAAGTAGTGCAATTTGTAATATATATCAAGTGAGGTATCATTCCCATAACATCAAAGAAAGAAGTTACATTTCAACCCAATCTACACTCTGGATGGTTACTAAAGATGAAACCATATTTCTTTGTGACTGCATCTGAGTCTAATTTGATTTTTTAATTTCTGTAAGCTTATTGTGACTGATAACTTATTACTAATTAATCTAAAAATTATTCCATAAATGTAACACAAATTTTACAATAATCACTGTAGTTTATGCTATTTATAATTACTCAATTAATAAGTCATGTGCAGAATTTAAAATAATTTTGACAAATATGAAAAAGCTGTTTATCCAAATATCCAAGGTAAGCTGTAATAATCATATGCAATGTATTTATCAACATAAAAAATAAGTAGTTTGCTTTATCATAACTAGACACACACATATAATCAGAATAATCTGTAGCTAAACTGAAATTTATATTTAGTAGGAGATGAGATAATTACTTTAGAATTGCCATGGAAACAAGGGCATGTTAAAGTAGTCATCATTAAATCTTTATGACCATTTTTGTTATAATCTCTGTGTTTCAAATTTGCTTATATAAAAATGTTACTGGATTACTAAAATAATTCACAAATTGTTACAATTATTACCTTACATTTTGTTCCAGATATGCAAAATTGGCATATGCAAAGAATATTTCTATTTTTTTATCATTTGCCATGTGTTAAGCAATGTATTAGGAATGTTTTTAGCATTTTTAAACAAGATAATATAACATAGAATGCACATAATCTTTTTCTCTTCCTTCCTTCCTTCCTTCCTTCCTTCCTTCCTTCCTTCCTTCCTTCCTTCCTTCCTTCCTTCCTTCCTTCCTTCCTCCCTCCCTCCCTCCCTCCCTCCCTTCTTTTTGCTATGAGCTAAATGTAGCAAGATCATTTCACGTATACATTTTATATGTTTTTCTTTTCACTGTTATGAACTCAATATAAAAAATGGTGAGAGATTTTCCTATCCCAATTCCCTCAAAATGAAGAGACAGAACTTCAGGTTTTAGAAAATCCAGGTTTTCCTTGTAGCAAAGTATAGGTTTTACTAAGCTATAATGAGAGCACAAAGACAGGAGTAGCTTGCCTGGGTGTGAGAGGAAAAAGATGAAGGAAAGGGAGAGTGGGGAGGAGAAGAAGGAGATAGTAAAAAAGAACAAGAAGTTACACAACAAAATTTAAAAGCCCACCTACAAAATAGAACATATTTTTGAACTGTATATATGATGGGCTGGAGCAATAGCAATGAAGGTAGGGCATTTGCCTTGCATGCAGCCGACCCGGATTTGATTCCTCCGTCCCTCTTGGAAGAACTTGGCAAGCTAACAAGAATATCTCGCCCACACGGCAGACCCTGGCAAGCTACCCATGGTGTATTCGATATGCTAAAAACAGTAATAAGTCTCACAATGGAGACGTTACTGGTGCCTGCTCAAGCAAATAGATGAACAATGGGATGATGTACTACAGTGCTATATATGATGAAAACATATAAAGAAACAAAATTCAACAGTAAATTAGATAAATTAATAAATAATCACGAATCACGAAAATCACCGATTTCTCAGGCGAGCTCAGTAACCTCTCATTTCTTCCTTTCCCTGAGATCTTAGAAGGCTATCTTGACTTGGCCCTCCCAATGATGTCACACTGGAGGCTCTTTCAGGGTCAGGGGAATCAGATCCAGCTTGCTACTGGATTTAGTATATGAATACACCATGGGGAGCTTGCAAGGCTGTCCCATGTGGGCAGGAAACTCTCAGAAGATTGCCAGTTTCTCCCAGAGGGAGAAGCAGGCTACGTGATATTTATACAGAGAATAAATAAATACATAAAAAAATTTTAAATGGTCTAAGGACTTAAGTTAAATTTTTTTCAAAAAAAGCGTCCAAACAGTTTTTGGTTACATGAAAATATGCTCACAAATGTCAATTATCTATGGATTAAGGAAACCAAAACCAAAATGGCATATATTTCATACCTGGTAGAATAGCTATTACCAAAATGTCAATACTCTTATGAAAAGATAAAAGTGCTGTTAATTTTATTCAAAACAGTGACCCTTACTGTCATTAGTTTTGCTTTATTGTATATAATATAGCAATATCTTATATCTATTTTCATCACCTACTAAACCATGATGATAAAATACTCAACTTTTCCACTTTTCATAACATCTGTCTCCATAAATTTTGTTTAAGCAGCATACAGATTAATTTGCTTAATATATCAATTTCTTTTTCACTTGTCAAGAGTTCATTTGAATACCATTGGGAAAGGCCATGAAAGGGAACATAATTTGGTATAGTATGGCGAACATCATGGAGTTAGTATCCTCCAAAACAATAACAACAACAAAGAACTGTCATATGATCTAGCAATTTCATTAGAGGATATTTATCCAAGGAAAATTAAGACAGAATCTAGAAGAAATTCTTGTACTTCAATATTCATTGCTGCACTATTTACAGAAACCAAGATAAAAAATAAAAAGACATTTGTAGTGAATTGATTTCTACCAATACTATTAAATTAATTAAATAGAGAAACAATAGAATTTCAACAAAATTGTGCTATGGAATTTTATTACCACATGGAAAGGAATAAAACTGAACTCATACAACAAATCATATATAAAAATTAATTCAAGCGGTTGGAGCAATAGTACAGCGGGTAGGGCGTTTGCCTTGCACGTGGCTGACCTGGGTTTGATTCCCAGCATCCCATATGGTCCCCTGAGCACTGCCAGGAGTAATTCCTGAGTGCAGAGCCAGGCGTAACTCTGAGTATTGCCGGGTATGACCTAAAAAGCAAAAAATAAATAAATAAATAAATAAATAAAAAGAATTCAAAATGGATGAAGGCCTAAATTTAAGATATTAAACTTTAAAAAACTAGAATAGAACATAAATAAGTCTATCTTGCACTAGAAAACATTTTCTTAAGTATGATAACAAAAGCGAAGTGATTGGAAAATAAAGAATAAACTGAGTTTTATCAAAATTAAAAATGTATTGGAGGCTTTGAGCCACATGCTATCATGTTTAGAGTTTACTTCTGTGCCCAGAAATCAATCTTGGTGACTGCAATTGTCATACCCTGTTTCAGGTATTCAAACTGGCCACATACAAGGTAAGCACCTTTCCTCCTATAATATTTTTCCAGCCCCAAAGTCATCTGTTTCATATGAAAACTATCAAGAAAATTGAGAATAATACACAGAATTGGAAAAGAATATTTACAAATTAAATATCTAATAACATCTACCCATATCTGGTGTCCATATAAAGATAATTTCACAACTCAAAAATTAATAGCTCAATTTCAAATGGGCCAAGATTCTGAATTAACATTACTCCAAAGAAGGTATACAAATGATCAATGAACAAAGGAGAAAATTCTTAATGTCATTTGTATTCAATAAATGCAAACAAAAACTTGACAACATAGTATACTCACCTGATGGTTATAATAATAATAATAATAATTATCATTATCATTATAATTATTTGATACATAATGGATTGGAGGTATGGTACAGTAGATAGAGCACTTGCCTTGTACACAGTTAACTGGGGTTCATCTCATACATAGGGACCCTCGATCCCAGTCAGGTGGTAAATCCCTGAACACAAAGTCATGAGCAAGGCCTGCACAGAGCTAGTTGTGTCCCCCAAATAAAATAAATAAAATTGAGTGCTTTATGCTGTGTAAAGTTATTGAAGTCAGGGCTCCTCTACGCAAAGCATTCACTCCAAACCTTTTGGGCTGATCCTTAGCCCAAGTTCTATGTCTTTGTTGGGAGAATTCAGTCCCTGGTGCTACAAGTTCCCTCGAGCATTACTAGAAGTGACCCAAAACACAGAGCTGAGGGTAGTCCCTGAACAACATTGGGTGGGACCCCAAAAACAAAGAAATTAAATTTAAATTTAATTGCCATGTTGGTTTAAGGTTAGATGAGTAGAGCTTGCCACATTGCAGCTGACTCACAGGATCCAGTATTGTTTCCATGGCATTTTTGGCAATATTTAAGAGCAACCAAAGGATACCACACCATAACTGGGAAAGAACACCTGAAGGACATGGCATGACCTCTAAGTCCCTGCCAGACAGATTCCCAGGTTTCCGAGATTACATTATCCTCAAAATCATAAAATCCTACATTTTATATTTTTAAAAATTTTTACTCCAAATCATGACATTAGCTTTTACAGCAATTGTTCTGAGGCACACAAAAAGGACGTAACTATAGAGATATAACAAAAGTTTAGTGGCTGTGAATGCAGGGTGTCAACACAATGGCTATTTGATGTGTCTTCTAGAATGTCTAAACTTCTAACTCACTTTAAATCCCAAGGCACTGCACCTCTGGAAATACTTCATTACCTTTAACAAAATGTTTGCACATTGTTGAAAATCCTTGCAGCTTCAAGACACAGGAGAAAATCTTCCATCCCTAACCCAGATCAGACCTTATGTTTTGTCTGCTGTCAGACTGGATATTTACATACTGCATGCTCCTGTATCTTAACTTACTGCTTCTACTCCATTTCTTGCCTGTTGCAGTAGTTGCTAATATTTGCTATCTTTATTTATTTTTTCAATATTTTTAATTGAATCACCGTGAGATTTTACAAGCTTCATGTTTGAGTTTCAATCATACAATGATCAAAAAGCTATCCATCCACCAGTGCACATTCTCCACCACCAATGTCCCCAGTATACCCCCCTTTCCATCCCTCCCCCCGCTTCATGGCAGGCAATTTCTCTCATTCTCTCTCTGCTGTTGAGTATTATGGTTTGCAATACAGATACTGAGAGGTAATCACGCTTGGTCCTTTACTTTCAGCACACATCTCCCATTCCAAATGATTCCTCCAGCCATCATTGTCTTAGTGATCCTTTCTCAATTCCAGCTGCCTTCTCCCCCAGCTCATGAGACTGGCTTCCAATTAAGGGGCAATATTTTTGGCCTTTGTGTCTACTCTTCTTTGGTGTGTGTCTCATGTTATTTTATATGCCACAAATGAATGCTGTCATTCTGTATGTCCCTGTCTTTCTGACTCATTTCACTTAATATTTGCTATCTTTAAAGTTTTATATAAGCCTTGAACCTGACCCTAAGTCCTGATAATCTAACTCTGAAAATAGAAGAGTAATAAGTCATACAAATTTCAACCACAAATTGAGTATATAAATGTGTTTTCTAAAATGTTTTCAATAAGATTGGAGTGGGGAGGGGACGTGGCTAAGTTGGGTGGAAAACTCAATGGATTAGAGAGCACACCAGAGCTCCCGAGTCCCATCTCTGCCACTGCGCTGTCCCCTCATGGAAAAATACGCTGGCCGAAGAGTGTGTGCTTCAGGGCTCCCCAGGCGGCTCTGTCTCACCGCCTACGTTCGGTGCTCTTGAGCCGCTGTGTATGAGCTGGATTGGGACGGCCGTTGGCCAAGGACAGGCAAAGAAAGAACGAGGACCAAGCTGGTTGCTTGATCAGCTGCTGTTTATTCCATTCTCTCCACGCGCCTGCTCCACTCTCTGAGCTCCCCATTTCTCCTCTCTCCTCTCTCTCCCCCAGCACTCATCCTTCCTGGCTCCTCACTCCTCCATCCCAGTTCCCTGGATTCTCCTCCTCTCTCACTAGTCTCTCCCTACTTGTCTCTCTCCACCTTGCCCTCTGGGCTACCCACAGTCTGGTAGCAAAATCAACATAAGAAAGTCCTTCCTGAGGGCCCACCAGGTTCATAGGAAACACTACCTACAGCATTTCAAAGCCCCTCCTGACTGCCAGCAGGCAAAATACCTCTTAAGTTGTTTTTCTCCTTTCCTCAGTTCAAAAACTCCATCAACATCTTAATACTAGTTATTTTTGTATGGACACAGTAAAAGATACATTGAGGCTTGCAGGGCAGCTCTCCTGGGAACATCTTGCAGACTCAGCCTACAACACTCAGGCCAGATTAATCATTCCTAATCCTAGCAGGGTCCCAATCTAGTTATTACTTTTTGGATCATGACAGCATTTGTCCATAACCAAGCTCTTAACTTGGGTAAGCATTAGGCATGTTGGCCAGGCTCATCTCCATGCCAGAGCAGAACATAACTCACCGCTTTCTCTGGGTCCGGCCCATCCCTCGTTAGGACCCTGCTTTTTGGGGGTGCTAGGAAGTAAGGGCAACTGAGGCTTAGCTAGAGAGAACAGATGCCAAGGAGGAAAATAACATGTAGAGTCAAATGACTCCCAGGTTACAAAGCATAGCATTTGCTACATTCTTCTTGTGTCCATAAGAAAGGACTTGGCTCTGAATAAACTATGCAAAGGACTCAGGGAGAAGAGAAAAACAATATTTACAAGTTAAGAGAACACAAAGAAAGAAGTTACAAATAAACAGAGGAATGGGAGCACTGTGATGGGAGTAACCCAATAAACCTAAACTACTTGAGGCTATATGATCATACACCCTTAGAACTTTTTCTTTTTTTCCTTTTTTTTGCTTTTTGGGTCATACCCAGTGATGCACAGGGCTTACTCCTGGGCTCATACACTCAGGAATTACTCTAGGCGGTGCTCAAGGGACCATATGGGATGCTGGGAATCGAACCCGGGTCTGCCACTTGCAAGGCAAATGCCCCATTTGCTGTGCTATTGCTCCAGCCCCAGTCCCCTTAGAACCTTAGGGGTGTTCTTGGTAGCCCCCACAGTGCTGGACTGGATAGCACTACATTGGTGGCCAGAGAGGTTTGAACTAACTGACCCATACATGGTGATTTACCATTGTTAGTTGCCCCCACATCTTCAAGAATAGATTTCTGTCTCAGGTAAGGCTATCATAAACAAACCCTACGATTTCATTGACCTTAAGCAGTACTTGTGTATTTTTTATTTACACAACAGACTGGCCTAAGTTTAGTCGAGATTAGGGAAGGGAGTTGTATTGTGACACAGGAAATTATAGTTTCCTCTACAAAGAAGTTTGAAACCATATCATTAACAGTATTGTAAATCAGGATGTCTCAAACAAAATTATTTTTTAAGTGGTTTCCTGAATTCTCTTGTCTATTAGTGTTCCACTAAGAAATAGATAATAAGCACTGAAGGTCATCAGGGAGGTTTTTATATAGGTCTGGAAAGGACACTAATTTCTTCCACTGATTTCCATTGGCATGATCTTGCTCATGTGGCCATATCTCCTTAAGAGAACATCTGGAGATGTATCTTTTCCCTTTCTATACATCTAAAAATAAATCAGTCTTAAAATAGTAAATGCTATAATTGTCAGATTTCCCTGATCACTTTAGTTATTCCTTTCTTTGTATAATCATTACATTTGTATTCAAATCATCTAAGAGAATTGGCTCATGTAAGATTGGTTCAGTGATTGAAAATAAAATCCTAAAAATGGGTTAGAAGTATTATCTGATAGTACAGGTGGTTAGGCACTTAATTTATATGTGTTTGACCCAAATTCAATCCTTATCACTCCATATGGTTCCATTGGACCCACCAGGAATGATTCCTGAGTGCAGAGCCAGAAATAAGCATTGAGCACTACTGGGGGTGGCCCAAAACTTCAAGCGCCCCTAAAGTAGTTGTCTGCCAATGGTGGAAAATGCAGTGTCAGTGATCAGATCTAGTGGTCCTTCATAGCTGTGTCCTCTGAGCTATCTCCCCATCTCTTTCTCCCACTTTCAGGGAGAGCTCTTTGGATCACACCTTCTGGTGAACTGAAGAAAGTATTCCTGGCTCTGTGGTCAAGGTGACCCCTGGTAGTGCATATGGGATTTTATGTAGTGCAAGGGATTCAAACCAGTATTATGGCCAATGCAACTTTATGTGAGCAAAATACATGAATTATATATTCATATATTCCAAACAATTTTATGTATTTTGATGCCCTACATCCCTTGATATCTATCTCTGATTTCTCCTACAACTCCAGTTAGCAATTTTCTGTCCATAAAGATATTTGTATAACTTTATTATTCTGATGATGGTGCAAGCACAGAAGATCAAGTACAGTGTCATTGGATTGACTGAGACGAGAAGGCATCGGACACATCACGCCATTTTCAACACTGGAGGAGAACTGTTCCTCGGAACATGCGACAGTAGACGTGTCAGTGATGTTGTGTCCTTGTCAACACAAACTTACCCATGAGCATTGATTCATTTGAATGCCTAAGAACCCGAAACTGACTCTTTCATTTGAACAGATGTGGCTCATTGCCGGCAGTTTCTATCTTCGTCGCCTATGCACCAACATCTGTCTACGACGAAGAAGAAATTGAGAAGTTCTACGTGCAGCTGCAGAAGTTCTATAAAGAAGACCACAGCTTCTACAAGGTCATTGTTGGTGATTTTAATGTCAAGATAGGACTGAAAAAGACACCTGAAGAACTCCACATCGGGACCCACGGCTTAGAATGGAATGAACAGGGCGAGAGAATCTCTGAGTTCATCATGTTGATCAAGACCATCATGGTAACTTGCAGTTACAGAAGTCCGCATCTAAACATTGGATATGAGAGTCTCCCGGTGGAGAGTTCCATAATGAAATTGACCACATCATATTCAATCGACAGTTTTGCCTGACCAATGTTGCTGTTGTCCCAAATTCCAAATGGAATCAGACCACCATCTCCTTCATGCAAAATTCTACACCATGAAGCAGGGAGAAAGGGCTGCACAGTTTAAGAAGAGAACTCCCAGAAAGACCACAAACTGGGAGCTCTTTGGCACTATTGCAGCAATATGGGAAGATGCCGTTGTTGGCTACATTGACGAGGAATACGATCAAGTGGTTCAGCACCTCCATGATTGTGTTAGTAATGCAGAGAGAGAGAAAGCCACAAAAAGTTGCCTGTTTTCAGGAACTCTAGAGCTCATTCGCAAACATGGTATGGTGTGAGCCTCAGGCAATCACAAGCTAACGTCCGAGCTCGAAAAGCTGTGCAGAGATGCGATAAAAGAAGACCTCAAAGAGAGAAGAGCAGCAGTGTTGGCCTATGAGGCAGAAGCTGGGAAAAGTATTGGCAATACCTGCCTGTTCTTTGCCAACGCCAACTATAAAACCAAGATAACTGCCCTCCAACGTCCTGATGGATCTATCACATCTTCCAGGGCAATGGAAAAGGTTATCCCTGACTTCTATTCGGATCTCTTTTATCGCCACATCCACCTGCCCACATACCAAATTCTGCAGGATGGATATGTCGTTTCCAATGTTCCCTCTTCTGAAATCTGACACACCATTTTGTTGGTAAAACAGTGGACAGCACCTGGTCCAGACAAGTCCAGACACCTGAGGAATCTTCTGCCAGTACTTGTCAATATACTGGCTAGGCTCTTCACATGCTACCTGTCTGAATGCAAGGTTCTGTTCCAGCGGAAAACCAGCAGGACCATCATGTTGTACAAGAAGGGAGATATCCACGACATAGGCAACTATTGCCTGATCTGCCTGGTGTCTGTTGTCTACAAGTTATTCACCCGAGTCATACTGAATAGAATTGGCAGAATACTAGGTGAAGGAAAACCATGTGTGCAAGTCCGGTTCTGAAAAGAATTCAGATTGACCATAAAAAAGAATATGATTGACCATATCCACACGGTGACCTCATTGAGGTTTCATGAGAGTTCAAGATGCCACTCTGTCTAATGTTCATTGATTGAAAGAAGGCCTTTGATTCTGTTGAGACTGAAGTGGTCATCAAAACACTAGCCAAACAGGGCATTCAAGCTCAGTACATCAGGATCCTCCATGAGATGTATTATGGATTCGCTACCAGGATCTCACCATTCTATAAAGAAGTGATCAATGACGTAAGGAGAGGGGTTCAAAGGGCAACAACAATTCACCAAAACTCTTCAGTGCCACCCTCAAGAACATCATGCAATGACTAGAATGGGAAAGAATGGGAATGAAGATATATGGTCGACAACTACACCACCTCCACTTCGCTGATGATATTGTTCTAATAGCACCAAATATCAGTCAAGCAGCATAAATTCTGGCTGACTTTGACCTTGAGTGTGGAAAGGTTGGACTGCAGCTGAATCTCATGAAGACAATGTTCATGAAAAACGGACTAGTTCCTGATATTCCATTTGCCCTCAACAGAACAAATATCTTTGAATGCAGCAGTTATACGTACCTAGGTCGAGAACTCAACATGACAAATGATCTGGCACCTGAACTGTGCAGGAGGAAGAGAGTGGCGTGGAACACCTTCAAGAGCATCGAAGAAGTGGTTAAGAGAATGAAGAACCTCCAGCTCCAGGCACATCTTTCAACTGCACCATTCTTCCTGCACTAGCATATGCCTCATAGACCTGAGCACTACACAAACAGGATGAGAACACTATTCAGGTATCCCAAAGAGGAATAGAAAGTGCTATGCTTGAAATATCACGTTTCACTCAAATGAAAGAAGAAATCCGGAGTTCTGACCTCCATCGATGATCAAGAATCAGAAATGCTGTCTCATTTGCCAAGGCGTCGAAATCAGATGGGCCAGAAACATAATGCGATTTAGAGAAAACCTCTGGACTGTTACCAACTGGATTCCACAGGATGTCAAACTACTTCATGGCTTCCCACCTATGAAATGGTCAGACTTCTTCGTCAAGACCCTAAATGAATGGTTTGAGGCTCTTCGTGTTCCTGGAGCAAGCAGACACCATTGGGCTACACTAGCACATGACAGGGATGAATGGAGATGTTACTGGTGCCAGCTCAAGCAAATCGATAAACCATAGGATGACAAGTGATACAAGTGATTATTCTGACTCTGTGATAAAGGAATCAGTAGAAACCATTTACAAGAGTAGTCTGAACATTATTAGTTTTGAAACTAATCCTCTATAGTGAGAGACAAACACCCCAAATTTTTGTCCTATGGAGCAACGTTTCTGAAAGGTATTCTGAACACCTCCCAAGAGTCCTAGTGGAATCAAGACCATGTTACCTAGTACAGAAAACTCAGGGATAAATTCTTTTTGGGTGGGGACAGGGAATATCTGGGCTATATCTTACAGTGCTCAGGAGTCATTCCTGGCTCTGGACTGAGAATTTACTCCTGGTAGTACTCATGGACCACATAAGATGTCAGAGATTGAACCCCAGTCACTCACATGCAGACAAGAGCCCTACTTGGTGTGGTGCCTCTTCAGCTTCTCAACTGTGAATTCTTAGGTAGTTGTGACTAGGTGGTTGACTTTGTCTCCTCAATCTTACTATATTTAATTTATTTTTTAATTTATTTTTTGAATTTTGTGCTGGCCCTGGCAGTGGTCAGGGATTACTCTGTCTCTACACTCAGGGAACACTACTGGCAGGATTCAGGGGTCCCTATGGAATGCTAGGAATTAAACCTGGGTCAGTCATGTGCTAAGAAATCTCTCTGCCCATTGAGCTATTTCTGCAGTTCCTTATTGTACTTATCTTTTTAACTCCTTCTCCTGAGATCATGTGTCAGATAAACTTCCTATATCCAAGTTCTTGACTCAGGTTATTTTTAAGGGAACCCACCCTTAAAGAAGACATTTAAGAAAGAATTTTTAAATTGTCATTAAAGATGTAAGATTCCATCCAAAGTCACTCACTGTCATCCCGTTGCTCATCGATTTGTTCGAGCGAGCACCAGTAATGTCTCTCATTGAGATACTTATTGTTACTGTTTTTGGCATATCCAATACACATGGGTAGCTTGCCAGGCTCTGCCATGCGGGCCCATACTCTCGGTAGCTTGCTGAGCTCTCTGAGAGGGGCAGAGGAATCGAACACGGGTCGGCCACGTGAAAGGCGAACGCCCAACCGCTGTAAAATTGGTGGAGTCATAATTGGTCTCTGCCAGTACAGAATGCTCATTTGTATATAGCACTCCAACTTATTCTTCTGAGTTCGTTTTTACTTTTTTTTTTCTTTTTGGGTCATACCTGATAATGCACAGGGAGGATTACTCCTGGCTCTACACTCAGGAATTACTCTTAGCTCAGGGGACCATGTGGGATGCTGTGAATCGAACCTGGGTCAGCCGTGTGCAAGGCAGACATGCTACCTGCTGTGCTATCACTCCAACCCCTGTTTTTACTTTTAATAATCTCTGAATCTATATAGATCTATGCACAATATTTTGTTCTCCTTTGCATTGTGCATTCAATATCATGGAGACACTAGTTCCATCACAAGTATAAACGGTGGAATAAACAACACTATATTCTTAAAACACTTACCATTTAAAATGAATACCCAAAACACATTGTCATATTGAATATTCAAGAACAATTTCTCTGGTCTCTTTAAAAAATGCTGTTTTCATTATTCTGCTGGGACAATGCCACACTTCTATCAGAGCTTTCAGCATAAACAAAAGGGCAACAGATGCCTGCAAGCTGAAAGTAGATATCTTAACCTTTTTCTCTAATGTCAACAGCAAAGAATAATATTGGATATAAAATCCTCAGAGATTTACACCCTGATTTAAACACTGACCTAGCCCCAGCTATTATTTTTTTTATTTTCTATATTTGTTCCATACTGAGAGATGTAATGATACACGAGAAGCATCACCAGTGGTGTGTTATTTCAGGAAAAATAGTGTTTGTAAAATATCATTTGAAACACTCAAATCTCAATCAAGTCTAATTTATCACTGCCATAATCAGCATGATGGTGTTGTTGGAAAGCCTGTGTATCATTTTCTAAGATAGAGAAATAAAACCACCTCTCATCAGCACCATTTCTGCTACATTTTAAAAATATGTGACCACTCAGAGAATAGATTCTATTTTTTCATTGTTGTTTCTCTATAATGCAAAGTACTATATTGAATTTGTTTTTATATGCCAGTATATTTGTATTTCTAAGTGATTTCAACTGACTTTGTTGAGAAGAATAGATAATAAGCTTCACGATCCCTGCTCTTAGTAACATAAGCCAAGAAGGGTACTCTTATATTTATTTGTCTCAACATATTTAGGCATACTTGCATATAGCTAAATTGTTCACTTAATGCATTAAGTCTATTTTCCATGTAGATATATATCATTTAAATTTCTAGGTCATCCATTTTGCATCACATTTCTGCTTATTCTATCATCTAGTCTTTCAAACAATCAACTCTTGCTCATTCTAATTGATATAATTCTTGTAGCTTCATGTGTTTCTTTCTCAAACCGTTTCTCCACTCTCACTGGTATAAAGTCAGCTACATTAATTTTTCTACCTGGAGAAAGTTCCAGTGTCCCTCTGTTTAGGACCTCCCTTTTGTCTACTAACATGTTCTGTGTCTTCTTTGAAGCAGCAACAGCTATAGAAATATGGTTGCAAATAAGGGGAAGCTGTAAGTCAGCATTCAGATGGTACATCAGCCAGGTGATTTTGTTGTGAGCTTATTTATTGAATCATTAGATAAGAAAATAACATTCTCTTGCACAGTGAATTCTATTTGTTTCTGCGTATCTGTAGTAAGGAATTAAATAACTGGAATGGAGAATATGACAGAAAACTATTGTGATGATATTTCCTATTTAATTTATTTCCCCACTAACATCCCAAAGAGTCTCACACAGGTTACAATAAAAGCAGAATGTGTGCAGAGTATTTAAAATAAGGAGGAAAGGCTGACTAAGCCATATAGATAGGAGGATAGTTTCATGCGCAAAGTAAAAAAAAATTGGTATTCCATATTCTTAATCTTTGCTATTCAGAGAAATCATATAATTCCAAATAAATAAATTTTGAATTCCAAAGCCAATTAAAATCAGATCACACACACCACACAGTTGGTGGAGTTGATTGGCTAACAAAGGAGCAGACAACCACAGCAGTCAAACACTAATCTGCCCAAAGAAACTTGTCAAGGTTTAAGATTTGTGGGTTGAGAAATGGAACCAGGCAGTATTGTAAAAACAGAAAGACACAAGGAGAGTTAATCTCCAATGCACCCTAAAAGTAAGTCCCAAATTATGTATTCCCTTGTCTTTCACATGTGTACTCGGTGTTCTACAGTAGTTCATTGTGCAGACTCTGAAATGCAAATGCTTTTTAAAAAATGTAAATAATTATCAGTTAGGTGCACTATAATCCTAATGTTGACGCGTGTTCAAAATGAAAAACCTTTGGGCTGGTAAAAAAAAAGTACAGCGGGTAGGGTACTTGTGGCTGATTCAACTTCAATACCCAGCACTCCAATTATATCTTTGGTTGCTCTAGGAGTGATCCCTGGGCATAGAGCCCAGAGTAGGCCCTCAGAACAGTGTGGGCCACAAACGAAACACAAACTAAAATGCAAAGAATTTTCTATTTTTCTAGAAATGCATGGAACTGTGAAGTAGAAAGACTAGAGTTAATTAATTTTGGAATATGTCATGATTTTTCTTTGTCCAAGAGCAGGATGATCCCGGTTAAGGTCACTGATCTTCTTTCAAATATATAAGGATAAACAAATCATTACTGCTTGGTCTGAATTCAGATATTCTGTAATCTGACCTCATATACCTATACTTCTATGTATTTTCTTACCATTATCTTCAACCACATACAGTGCACTGGTGATTTTCAAAGCGTCATCCTTAGACCATGTCATTACCAAGACCTAAAATCAGAAGTTCTAATTGTCAGGTCCCGAACACAGAAGTGTTTTTGCGCTCCCAAGGTACATCCCCAGAAGTGGTATTTCTGGGTCAAATAGGAACTCAACTTCTAGTTTTTTTGCACAATGACCATATTGTTTTCTAAAAGAACTTGATCAATCAGCATCCCCACTAACAATGAAGAAGAATCTCTTTCTCCTCACACCTACACCAGCACTAGTTGGTCTTGTTCTTTGTGATGTGTGCCAGTCTCTATGGTGTGCGAGATCTCATTGTTATTTTGATTTGCATCACCCTGAGGATTAGTGATGCAGAGCATTTTTTCATGTGCCTTTTGACCATTTGTATGTCTTCTTTGAGGAAGTTTCTGTTCATTTCTTCTCCTCATTTTTTGCACTTCTATGTTCATTGCAGCACTATTCACAAAAGTCAGAATCTGGAAATAACTTGAGTGCCTTAGAACAAACATCTGGCTAAAGAAATTATGGTGCATCTACACAATGGAATACCAAGCAGCAACCAGGGAAAATGAATTCATGAAATTCGCTTGTAAATTGATGGACACAGAGACTATCATGCTGAGTGAAATGAGTCAAAAGGAGAAGAACAGACATAGAATGTTTGAACTCATTTGTGGAATATAGAAAAACATAGCATGAGATTAATGCCGAAGGGCAGTAGAAAGAAGGCTCAGGAGGATTGGTCCATGTTAGGAAGCCTGCCTCATGTGTTAGGGGAGAAGGCAGTTGTGATGAGAAGGGATCACTATGACCATGATAGTTGGAAAGGATCGCTCTGTAAAAGAACTGTGTGCTGAAAGTAGGTAAAGGAACAAACATAATAATATTTCAGTATCTGTATTGCAAACCATAATACCCAAAAGGAGAGAGAGAGAGAGAGAGAGAGAGAGAGATGAAAAGTGCTTGCCATAGAGGCAGGCTGGTGCTGGAGGCGGCAGGAGGGAAACTGGGGACATTAGTTGTGGAAATGTATACTGGTGGAGGGATGAATTTTGGAGCATTTTATGATGGAAATCCAACAATGAACAGCTTTTTAGCTGTGTATCTCATGGCGATTCAATTAAAAATAAAATATCAGGCCCCACTCAAGATATCATGAATCAGAATCTCCGAGTATAGATTTCCATTTAAACAAGCACTCCAAGTGATTAAATACAAAGAAAGTTTGAGATGTACTTCATTAGCTATTACCCAGATTCATTTTATTTTCTTGTTTTCGCTAACATTCTTTCCTATGCCCCAATTAAATTTTCTTTTTCCAGTTTCTCCGTGTTGAAACACAAGTTACCTTTCAAGGTCCAACTAGATGCCAACTCCTCCAACGAAGCTTTCACCTATAAACGGAATTCAATGACTCTCAGGATGTAAGAACCGTGTTTAATCAGTACCAGACACAAAGTAGTCATTCAATTGATTGCTTCAATTGAATAGCATCCTTCCCACAGTAGGAAAAAAATGCATGTTCATGTACTATTCAAAGAAACAGTGATAAGAACAATTTTTTAAAAACCTGCTTCTCTGTCATAGGGTAAATGTCTCTAGATATTGGTTCTTTTCATTTTAGATTTGTTGTAGAAATGCCAGTTTTATTTTAAAATATGTAGAATGGAGGGTTCTAAACTTTAACCTCAATCAGAATAGCATTGTGAGTTTAATTTTACACAGAATTGTGGGCCCAGCTCTTAGTTTATAATTTTTTTTGTAGTATATCAGTTGTTGACTGAGATATTCGAGATATTTGAGAATTTGCATTTCTAACAAATTCTAGAGGACAAGAAAATGTCACCTAGTTCAGAAATCACATGATGAGAACCATCTGATGGTTTATTAAGAGTTTTTTAAGTTTATTAAGACCTAATAAACTAGCATTTTTCCAATGGGTCCTTCACAGATAGGCCCTGTGACATCTGGGATTGGTTGTTTTGGTTTTTTGTTTGTTTGTTTGTTTGTTTGTTTTGGGGAGACCTCATGAGCAGTGCTGTGGAGGCCCAGGGTCCCTCCCCGTGATTCTTTGTTTGGGGCCACACTTGTAGTGTTCAGGGCTTACTCTTGACTGCACTCACAGATTATACCTGATGGTACTAAGAGCCCATATGTGGTGTGGGGGATCAAACTTGGATTAGTCACATGCAAGGCAAGCTCCCTACCCACTGTATATTTGCTCTGGTCACACTCCTAGTGATTCCTGGACAACTGCGCTAACAGTTCAAAATTATGGCCCAAAAATGTGGTCCTGAGGTACACAAAATTGCCAGGTTCCCTCAGAAGTAGCACAAGGGCATGACGACCACAAACATTCAATATTAAAAATACTGTGCTCTTTGGAGAGGATTAAACTGAAACATCACCCGGATGCATACATCCAAGGCTCCATCCAGAGAAAGGTGGATCCCTCAAAAAAAAAAGCTACAGAAGAACCTACGAGATTATGAAAGTATAACAACAGTGCTATACTTCCCTGTGACAATATCCAGAGTAATTTTTTCGTACTCCATCTTCAGGGGAAAAAAAAGACATTTGGAAGAACTGTATAAAAGTCTTCCCAAAAGCCGTTCAGGGGTTGCTCTTTAATCTCCTTTTCTCCCTTGATACCTTGCTTGTTTGTTTCTATGTTTCTTTATTTGCCTATTTTCACTCTGGAAAAGCCAATGTTCTCTTTTAAACACATTTCCCCCCACCGCCCCCCACATTTTTAAATGTTTCAATAAAAGCTATGTTACTTCACCATTTTGTGTCATGCTGAAATTCTATTTTTGTGAGGGAAAAGTGTTGGATGCACAATACCTGTACTGGTTAGGACTGACCTGATCTGGGCCAGGCATTTCCCTTGAGCACTGGTGGCTGAGGTGGGTCAAGGAGAGAAGTGGAAACACCCTTTTCTTGAGTCTACCTCCCTTGCTTGCCGGGCTCTCCTTCTCCTTCTCCCGGCAAGCTACAGAGAGTATCCTGCCTGCACGGCAAAGCCAGGCAAGCTACCTGTGGTGTATTCTATATGCCAAAATCAGTAACAACAAGTCTTGCAATGGAGACGTTACTGGTGCCCGCTCGAGCAAATCGATGAACAAGGAGATGACAGTGCTACAGTGCTACCTCCCTTGCTCCCCACTTTACAGACCTATCGGCAGGAGTACCTAGTGATGCCAGACACCAAATAGGGGATTGACCACATCTAAAGCCTGTACTTGGACCTCAGTACCATTTTGGCCCTTGAACATCATTTAAATATGTGAATTGCCCATTTCTAGAGAGTTTGACTTAGATTGCTATCGGAACTGTGTGCTGAGTAAGAGTTCTAGGGATTCTAATGGTGAGATATGTTTGAGAAACAATTCTGCATTGTAATTCGTTTTCTACTACTGATTTTGATTTATTAGCATCTTATCTATTTAATCATTAAACATAATTTTTCTCATGAGTGAATATGTCTCACAATAGGGTAGATATTTGGGGGTAATAGAGATGATTTTATCTGGTATTCTGAATCTACTATTTCTCCTAGATAGTTTCATATAGCTTTTCACAATAAAGATAGAATCAACTTTCACTATAAAGATAAAAAATAAGATAAAGCATAAGGAAAGTACCAGAACTCCCAATTCAGTACACAGTCACATACCACCTATATACATAAATACATTGACCTGATGATGCTTGGGAATATCAAAGTACTATCTGTAGGAATAACTCTATCCCTTAAGCAGAATTACCTGGTTGTCAACTTCATATCCAGAAACTTGGAGTAAATTAAATTTTTCATTTCTCTAATACATATTGTTTAATATTCTGAAATATGCATTCAATTGAACTTTCTTTGAGGTTTCATTCTGTGGAGTTGTTCTGGGGTCATAGTCACTAAGTCCTACTCTTATTTTTTAAGGGCATAGTTCACTTCATTGACTCCATTACTACTTATCATGAACTGCTGATATTCCTTCCTGAAATAGAGAGAGCTCATTCAGCCCACCTCAACCGGGGTCTCCAACCAAGTCTCCATTTCTCTGAGTATAAGTTCTATAAAATACCATGCTATAAAAAACTTTTATTTATCATACGTTGTTAATTGTTTTAAATGCAGACAAGGATTTGATGTATACAATTAAAAGTCTTACTAACAAATACTACAAAAAGTACCATTTGCCCATTAAGGACTGACAAGAGCACTTGTTGCTCAGGTACCAGTGAGCTAATGCACAGTACAATGTCAAGGACTCAGTGGTTTAAAACAAGCATTTCTTACAGACCTAAGAGGTGACTTTAATTGAAAAAGGATGGAATTTAGGCTCTTGGTACTACACCTCAGACTGGAATCAAATCTTTTGCATATATATTTTATCTACTTAGCATCTGCCGCTACCCAAAACATGCTCTGCCAGAAGTGAATGGTAGAAGTTCAAAGCCCAAGTCAAACCATGCATTCTTAAGATTATAGCTCAAGTCATATCAAATTTTGCTAACTACAAAATTTGATAAACTAAAAAACAAGGTGTATGGTGAAGAACAATCCAAATAATATTCTGTTTATTTACTCCTTATAGGAGAATTTTTAAAACATTTTCCACTCACAACTACTTTTGTCTGAGAAATTTTTATACAACACCCATTATCGGTGTATAGGTATATAAAATCATTACATTGATAAGCATACATTTACTGATAATAGTTCATAATGCTATTATTTTAAACAATATTTTAAGAAGTTACATACCTGGGGTCTCAACCTACAATTTAAGCAGTCTGACTAGAGCTAATTTATAATAATATATTTGTTTCATGAGTTCCCTTTCCCCCTATCATTTAATTCGATGAGCACATTTTGATTACTAGATAACAGTTTACTATAAAAGATATAAATGGGGAGCTGGCAAGATATATAGTGGGTGTTGGGTTTGCTTTGCATGTAGTTGACCCAGGTTTAAGTCCCAGTATTGGATATGGTCCCCTAGCATTATCAGGAATGATTCCTAAGTGCGGAGCCAAAAGAAAGCCTTGAGCACAGCTGGATGTGGCACAAAATACAAAAAATAAATACATAAATAAATAAATGACAAGAACAGTCATAAGAAACAGATACATAGGGCAAATGGTGAGAAGAGTATGGAAGTTTCATGTTCTCTAATCACTCTGCCCATCACCATTTAGTCACCAATCCAGAAGCTCTCTAAACTCATCTTTTGGGGATATTACAGAGACTTTGTAAGGCTGGGAATATTTATTAAAGAATTGGCCACTGGTGAGTATACTTAACTTTGATTTCTCTTATAGTCCAGAAGGTTGGTGTAGTCTAGAATTGGATGCAGTTCCAACCCTCTAATCAGTAAGTTCTCCTGTGCCCTGCTCCCATCCTTAGGTGTGGTACAAAAGTAATCTCATTAATAAAGCAAAAGACAATTTTATCTTTCTTGTCACTTAGAAATTATTAAGAGCTTTAGGAGTTCCGTAATAGAAATATGAAGACAAAAACCAAATATGCATTTCTTTTTTATAAAGCACACTATCATAGCAAGGAATCTTGGCTTAATTCCTGCCACAAATATTGCAGCTTGCTTTTTCCTCTCAGAGAACATGCCATAATTTATTCCAGGGGGAAAATATGCGGATTTCTTTCTGGTTTGGTTTCTTCTTATAGTTCAATTAAATGTATTTAGTAAAGTTTATATTGTTTCTGATTTTGCTTCTGGCTCTGTTGTTTGTTTTATTTAAATGATGTTATGTGATTTTATGTGGAACATAATATCCTAAGATGAGAACTGTTTTATATAATGTTGTGAGTGCTTTACAACTGTGAATAACATACCTAAGCTCATTATAGCACTATTTATAATAGCTAAGATCTGAAAACAATTTAATTATTCAATGCAGATTAAAAGACAAAGAACTGTATTCAATGAAATACCAGTCAACTATAAGAAAAGATAAAATTATGGTTTTTTGCTACAACGTGGTCTGAGCTGGAGAATGTCATGCCATGGGAAATAAGTCACTGTCGCTGTTGTCCCATTGCTCATCGATTTGCTTGAGCAGGCACCAATAATGTCTCCATTGTGAGACTTGTTGTTCTGTTTTTCGCAAAACAAATATGCCACGGATAGCTTGCCAGGCTCTGCCGTGTGGGCGAAATACTCTCGGTAGCTTGCTGGGCTTCCGAGAAGGACGGAGGAATCGAACCCGAGTCAGCTGCATGCAAGGCAAATGCCCTGCTGCCTTGCTGTCACTCCAGCCATAGGGAAATAAGTCAGAAAGAGAAATCAAATACCAGATGATCCTTTTATGTGTAACATATTAAGACACAAGGCAAAGTAATACACAATTTTCTTAAGACTCTGATGATAATGTTAGTTAATAGAAGGCAGGGAGAGAAGGTTGTAGAAGGAAAAGGGTCTCCACACACTCTAGAGGAATGTTGGCAATTGCACGGTGGGCTGTGGTGTGGTGACATTACACTCCTAAACCATAAAACATTTATACTATTGTAAACAATGTTACCTCAAAAATGCAAATTATAAAATTAAAGCTAAAAGTTTGAATACAAGATTTTAATCTTAAATTTAGGATTTGGTCTCCTAGAAATCTTTGCCACAAGGAGCCTCAGAATACTGTGCCCTGCATTCACATTTACAGAAGCACCTGAGATTTTAGAGACTGGAGTCATCTATCTGCCAAGTGGCAAACACCTGAAACCCAGGGCTGGTGTACATAAGCAAACTTGGTACAGTGGCTTTCTCACTGCGTCTTACTTATTTTTCTCCCTTTTAAACCCTTTCTTCTAACTAACCTTTCCCCAGTTTTCCTTGAAGCAAAAAAAAAAAAAGTAACAATTAACTTGATTATGAAAAGGAAATAAATTTCCGTAAGGTAAAAATAGAAAATTAAAATTAAAAAAAAATTAAATTGAATACAGCCAAAATATGAAAAACAACATTGTCAGTTTATAAGTTCACTAGTTTATAAAAATATTCTTATCTACACATTCACCAATAGTAGATTTTTGCTTTGTTTTGTTTTGTTTGGGGCCACATCTGGTTGTGCTCAGGACTTACTTCTGGATCTATGCTCAGGGATAACTCCTGTAGATGCTCAGGGGATCCTGTGGTGTAGGGAGATCAAACCCAGGTAGGATACATGCAAGGTGCATGTGCATCCACTTTAAGATCTCTCTGGTACAATAGTAGATATTATTAAAGCTTTTGAATGTTCCTAAATATTATCTGTGAGAAAGCTATGCTATTTGAATTTTAAAGTAAAAGACCGAATCTCTGTCATCAAAATTTTGAGTTTTACAATTAATTTTTTTTAAAAAGGGGCCAATTATCTATCAAAATATGTACATATTCTACCATATTGTTCTATTACTATGAATATTTGAAGCATCACAGAAATTAACCCTTTCATTATACTCATACCAATTTTACAGCAATTTTTGCATCACCACAGAAGTGAAAGGGGAAAAAAAGCATCATGAAAATGACTGAGAGCCCAAAGTGTGCTGATAACTCGAGGCACAGTGGCAAAAGCAAAACTTCTAAATATTGCATAGGTTGTATTGATTCAGCAGACAAAACATACTTTAGACCATTATAATCTTAGGGAGTAGACAGAATTTATATTGCTGCTTATCTTTAAATGTTCTACTCTGCTATTTGTATATACGTAGTTGTTTATATAAACTAGTTTCAGAGGACACACAGCCAGTCTCTAAATGTGGAGGCAATGACAAAGGCAAAACTAAACATTTCCTACCTCACCAGGTAAATCTTAGCTCCCAAACATGATTTGGCCCAAGCGTTTCCAGGATTGGTGCCCAAAATAATTAATGATAATAATAATAATAATAACAATGTGTTGCTATATGGAGAAATTCTCTTGAAAGAATCATACTCTCCTGTCTTGAAACATTTGCTTTTGATTAAAACATTTTAAAGAGCAGGCCTGTTTCTAACTAATGACCATGTTTATAATTAATTCCTTAGTTAATTCTTTTCACCTAAATTGTATTTCTTCTGATTGGATGGATCAAAGCTACTGCTAATGAATTGCACAATAGGAGTCCTTATTTAATCTATTATATAGACTCTTAAGTGTGGTTGGTCATAGGCAAAACTCATTATCATTATAAGTATATAAGGAAGACAAGCAATGATATACTGATCATCTATGTAAATTCATGTAAACTATTATAGAATGACCTGATTTACTATGCAGACATGTAAGACTACATTTAGAAAAATTCTTTTCAATTATTCAGAAGCTTTACCTACAGATTTGAGTTTCTAAAACAAAGCAAAGTAATTTTTCTAGGAATAAAATCAATATGAAACTTAGTTATCATATACATACTTCTAGTACAACTTGCAAACATATATTAATGTATACCAAAACTGTCACTGTATCACTGTCATCCCCATTGCTCATCGATTTGCTCTAGCGGGCACCAGTAACACCTCCATTGTGAGACTTGTTGTTACTGTATTTTGACATATCGAATACACCACTGGTAGCTTGCCAGACTCTGCCATGCGGGTGAGATACTCTCGGTAGCTTGCCAGGCTCTCTGAAAGGGACGGATAAATTGAACCTGGATCAGCTACGCTCAAGACAAACACCCTACTCGCTGTGCTATCGCTCCAGTCCAATATACCAAAACAATTTTTAAAATTTGAATTTTATGTTAAGAGACATGATTCATGTTTTGTAGCAGTGCGAGAAAATTTTTTCTTCTTTTCAGTACTGTGGGTGAAGCATAAGACTTCACTTATGAAAGACGGCTTAGCTCTTCACTTAAAAACCACTTCTTGTTATAAAAGAAATATATAACAGTGCAAATGATCCACCTTTAGGTTGAAATGTAAATAAGTAATATAACTATAAGAGCTTACTTAGATAATAGTAAATATTCTAAAAAGACATTTTAGTTATCAGTTAATTAAGAACATTCTTTAATATTTAGTACAAGTTAGCTAAAGTACTATTCGATGTTAGCTACTTTTTAGAACATTAAAAAATTCATTACAATGTGTTTAATTACTTTATACCAGAGAGTCTCTTAACTAACTAAAATTTATAAACATAACTTGTTATAAAAAACAAACAAAAACGGATGTTAGCCCAACAAATATACTGTGTTTTTGTTTTGTCTACATTATTTTGCTTGGTTTTACTACTTCTGGTAGTGCTGGGAATATGTCATCAAGGCAAAATCTGGTGCTGCTCTGAGGACCATAAAACTCTCTTTAATGCAAGGTGTGCATGAGTTATAATGCTGCTTCCCCACATACTTTGTTTGGGAGCCATATAGCGCAGTGGGTAGGCCATTTGCCTCGCACGCAGCCGACCCAGGTCCGGTTCCTCCGTCCTCTCGGAGAGCCTGGCAAGCTACCAAGAGAATTCCGTCTGTATGACAGAGCCTGGCAAGCTACCCGTGCAGGCAGATTCGATATGCCAAAAACAGTAACAAGTCTCACAATGGTGACGTTACTGGTGCCCACTGGAGCAAATTGATGAGCAAGGGGATGACAGTAACAGTGACAGTGACTCAGTAGAGCTCTGAGCTTACTCCTGTCTTCTGGGACCATATGAAATGCTAGGGATTGAACCCTTGCTGGCAGTGTGCAAGGCAAGCTGTACTCTAGCTCAAGCTCCTATATCCTTCTGCTTTAAACTCTCCCTCTACCAGTAAGGATCATCTTTCCCAAATCACCACGCTTTCAAAATGCTTAGTCTTTTCATTTGGTTTCTTGTACATTCTGTTTCCTTGTTGCTCTTCCCTTCTTAGATTAAATTTCTTCATCTTCCAATACTAACTGAAATATTTCTTCCTTAGAAATTCCTCCCTAACCCCGCAATACTCAGTGAGATACTCATTCTCCCTTCTATCACAGTACTTTGTGCGTAGAGAAAGGGTCTGTCTCTTTCATTTCCCTGAAAATTCTGTGAGAGCTGACTGTGCTAACCCCGTAGTAAGTCTTCAATAAATATTTATTAGAATACGTATTATGAAGATAAAATAAGTTGATTAGACTTGTGATAACCCCCATCATAAAGATGCCAAACAGTGATAGACTGAAGTAGAGAAAAAAATCTTTCAAAAAGATATCTTTAAAAAAACTCAAGAAAGTTACATTTAAGATAATGAAAGGAAATGATTCCATCACACACATTGAAAGAGATGCCCAACAGATAGATAAAGTCCCTGTTCTAACTTAGAACAAGAAAAAAGATTGCTTCTAGACATTTAAGCATTTGGTTTTTTTGTTAAATGATTTAGTGATGGAATAATTTTAACAGTGTGAAATTTTGAATGATTTAACATAAGGAGAAACAGATTTCTTGGCTTTACGAGAGTAAAAAGATCCTGGGTTGATAAAAAAGACTAATTAAAAAGTTCTAGCTTTCCTTCCCTATTATAATTTCAAGTTTCCATTGACTGAGAGGGTTCTGACAGGGAGGAAAAAGAGAGCACAATAAATAGAAGAATAAAAACAACAACAACAATCTTGGGATGATTTGGGTTGATAATAATCACATACTATTTGTCATGTTAAATTAATCTGTTGTTCCCTTTTAGAATATATTAGATATAGGACACATTTGTTTGTTCTATAATAGAAAATAGAAATAATGGGTGTGACCTAATCAAGCAAAATGCAATATACTTATAAAAATTAAATATTTTACTGTATCAGAAAACACTAACTTACTAGAGTTGATGAAAAGTCTTCATTTACCCTCTTGTAATAGAAGGCATTTTGCTTTATGTGGTCTCATGTGCAGAATTTTTTTTAGCATAGTAATATCATTGCCTTTGAATTTTTCCTTTATTCTCCCATGCATTTGGGCACTTCATTTCTGTGCATAGAAGATTCTCTGCCTGTGGAAATATTTCAGTTCGGGAAATCACACAATAAATATTGATGAAAGAAGAAACAAATAACAGCTTATGTAAATCACCCGATTATAAATTATTTTCAACTCTGATTACTAAATTCACCCTGGAAATGCTGGAGTTCGTAGTTTGGGAAATATGAGATTCCTGAAAAATGAGTTTCACAGTTCCTTTGAGATCGCCTAAGTTTCAAGTAATATCTACTGCCATGGAGGTTGAAATCATCTTATTAAGAAATAATGAAAGAGGAGAGAAATAAAGACAGAGAGAAAAAAGGAGAGAAAGTGAGAAAGAAAAAGAGAGATTGCAAGATAGATGAAGGAAGAAAGTTCAAAACAAATTGGTAGACAGATCTATATATCTTGTTTTGCATACCTACAGAGGTCTCAAAGGTTTCACTGCAATATTTAAGAAAAATTAATTAAATATAAAATTCTATGAATAATTAAAGTAAAATGCTATTTTTTCTCTGATAACCTTATTTAAATAAATTTGTGGTTGGAGGCTGTAAGCATGGAACAGTTGAGTCCTCCAGAACTCAACCACTGCCATCCTCTCAGCCACTCTCCTCATGCTCAGGCCGAGCCTCATCCATGAGTGAACTTATTTCTGGACCTCACGGTCTTGACACTTCCTACCACATACCACCCATACTCCAAGAGTTCACACCACATTTGATGGGGTTCAAAGTAGAAGGCAACCAATCTTAGAAGGAAATTTTTTTTACAGAAATATATATACATATATACATACATATATACATACATATATACATATATACATACATACATATATATATAAGCACACAAGGTTCAATGTTTAGCAACATGTTAGTGATCTCTTATAGAAGGGCTTAATGGCCCCTTAGTGAAATACAACAATCTTCACACCCCTTCCTCTAAGGAAACTTTTTTTGTAGAATTTCCAGCGTTTTTTCATAACAAACAATAGAAAATATATTATTTTGGTTCTGCTTTGGGGCAGGGGTTGGGACTCAGGATGGAAACATCCAAAATATGGTGGTGGGAAGATGTAATGGTGGTGGGATTGGTGTTTGAATATTAAATGCAATAAAATATTGTGAACTACTTTATAAAATAAAAAGTAAAAAGAATTATTCACTATATCACTCTATCACTGTCATTCTGTTGTTCATTGATTTACTTGAGTGGGCACCAGTAATGTCTCTATTCCTCCCAGTCCTGAGATTTTAGCAGCCTCGCCTTACTCCTCTTTCCCAATGATTGGAGGCTCTTTCAGGGTCAGGGGAATGAAACCTATCGTTACTGATCTGGGGATATTGAATATGCCACAGGTAGCTTGCCAGGCTCTGCCTATGCAGACAGATACTCTCAGTAGCTTGTTGGGCTTTCCAAGAGGTGTATATATATATATGTATATATATATGTATATATATTATACATATATATAATATACATATATATATCTATTACTCTCTATGATTTGTTGCCTACTGTCTGAACTCCATCAAATATGGTGTGGTAATTATGGAAAATGGGTAGGAAATGTCTTATGATGTGTCGTGCGGCCACGAAGCAGAAAGTGACCTGGAGCTTGGCGGTGGCTGGGAAATGGATGTTGGCTGCCAGGGCTGGGTCTCTTGGGATGGGGAGGGTTCTTGCCTGCCCCCCTCTGGGGCACCCCAAGTGAAAACAGCCTGGTGCAGAGTCCAGATTGTTAAATTAAATTTTAATTAAGTCTTTAATTATTAATTAAAGAATAATTAATTAAATCATTAATTTAAAATTACATAAATAAAGTTGACTGTGTCCAGTATGTACAAATTACTTGTGATTCCTTATGTAGATTGTTGAAAACACAATTCTAAGTCCTATCCTTCAATTTCCCAAACGTGGAGAAGAAAGCAACACCAAATGATCTTTCTCATATGCCAGATGTAGAGAAACAGTAAGGCCCTGAGTCAATAGAAACAAGAACTTGAGAATTAGTTTTCAGTAGGAAGCTTGCTGGGAGCATGGGGCAGGGTGAGGTTAGGAAGGCAGAAGATAGGCAGGGAAGAAAACAGCATATACTACAGCAATAATGGAGGGACGTGGTCACCTGGGAAGAGGGGGAGTTTGCAGGTAGTCAAGTGCTATGTGTGAAACCCTATCTGTAAGAGTACTGTAGAGACTCATTGCCCTTCTCTCTCAGAAGAGAGCATGAAATGACTCAACATAGCTATGTCGCTAAACCCCGCACCAGGCTGTTTCATGCAGGGCACCCCAGAGGGACAGTGGGTGAGGCCCTTACTCACCCCAAGGGACCCAGCCTTGGCTGTTGAAAACCTCCAGAACTCAAGCACTGCCATGCTCACGGTCACTCTCTACACACTCGGGTCAAGTCTCACCCGCAAGTAAACCTATCCCTGGATGACTCATAGCTCACACCACCCATACTCCAAGAGTAGCACACCACATTTGATGGGGTTTAAAGTAGGAGGCAACCATACTTAGAGGGAAACTCTCCTCTAAGGAAAATTTTTTGGATAATTTTCAGTAGTTTATTCACAACAAGTTACCCGTGTTGTATTCGATATTCCAAAAATAATGGAGATGTTACTGGTGCCTGTTCAAGCAAATCAATGAACAAGGGGACAACAGTGCTACAGTGCAGTGCTTATTCACAACAAATAATACAAAATAAGTTGTTTCAGTTCTGCTTTGGGGAGGGGTTGGGGTTCGGGATGGAAACATCCAAAATATAGTGGTGGGAAGGTTATAGGTAGTCAGATTGGTGTTCAAATATTAAACGTAATCAAAAATTGTGAACTACTTTATAAAAATCAAATAAAAAATTATAAAGATTACTGTAAATCACAGTTCCCCATAGCAATAATTAAAAATAAATAACTGTCACAGAGGTAGGCTAGTGGCAGGAGTTAAGTGGATACTGGTGAACAGATTGGTGTTGGAACATTACATGCCTGAAAAGCAATGATGAATAACTTTATAATGTAAAGTGACTAAATAAAATTTTTTAAAAATAAATTTGCTCAAAGGCGATTTCAAGGATGTAATGCCACTTCAAAAGCCTACAGAATAAAAAATCAACAAATAGGACTACATCAAATTTAAAAGGTCCTGAAAAAGACATATGGAAAAAGATACATGGGTTAAAATTAAAGGACAGCTGAGTTTGAGAAAGCATTTATTTTCAACACATCAGATTAAGGGTTGAAATCTAGGATATATAAAGTATTCACAAAGGTCAACTTGTATCACTTGTATCACTTGTCATCCCGTTGATCTTTGATTTGCTCGAGCAGGCACCAGTAATGTCTCCATTTGTCCATGTCGCGTGCTAGTGCAGCCCAATGATATTTGCTTGCTCCAGGAACAGAAAGAGCCTCAAATCGTTCATTCAGGAATTTCATGAAGAAATCTGACCATCTAGTTGGTGGGCAGCCACGAGGTCTTCTGACGTCCCGTGGAATCCAGTCGGTAACAGCTCTAGTCCAGCAGTCGTCTCTGAATCGCATTACATGACCGGCCCATCTGATTTTTGATGCCTTAGCAAACAAGACAGCGTCCCTGATTCTCGACCATCGACAGAGGTCAGAACTCCGGATTCCTTCTCTCACTTGAGTGAGATTTGATACTGCTAGCATAGCTCTTTTGATTCCTCTTTGGGATACCCTAATAAGCGTTCTCATCCTGTTTGAGTAGGGCCCAGGTCTCTGAGGCATATGTTAGTGCAGGAAGATGGTGGAATTGAAAACATGTGCCCAGAGTCGGAGGTTCTTTGTTCTCTTAACCATTTCTTTGACGCTCTTGAAGGCATTCCACACTGCTCTCTTCCTCCTGCGCAGTTCTGGCACCAAGTCATTCCTCATGTTGATTTCTCGACCCAGGTACACATAGCTGCTGCATTCAGAGATGATTGTTCCATTTAGAGCAAATGGAGCTTCAGGGACTAGTTCGTTTTTCATGAGCATCGTCCTGTTGAGATTCAGCTGCAATCCGACCTTTCACACTTGTGGTCAAAGTCGGCCAGCATTTGTGCTGCTTGGCTAATGTTTGGTGTTATGAGAACGATGTCATCAGCAAAGCGGAGGTGGTGTAATTCCCTACCATCTATCTTCACTCCCATTCCTTCCCATTCCAGTCATCGCATGATGTTCTCGAGGGTGGCACTGAAGAGTTTTGGTGAAATGGTATCATCCTGCTGCACCCCTCTCTTTACATCAATGATCACTTCCTTGTAGAATGGTGAGATCCTGGTGGTGAATCCACAATACAGCTCACAGAGGATTTTGATATACTGAGTTTGAATGCCCTGTTTGGCTAGGGCTTTGATGACCGCCTCAGTCTCAACAGAATCAAAGGCCTTCTTTAAGTTGATGAACCTTAGAGCAGCATCTTGAGCTCTTGCGAAACTTCAATGAGTTTGGTCACTGTGTGGATATGGTCTATCATGCTGAATCCCCTTCAGAATCTGGCTCGTTTGCATGGTTGTCCTTCATCTAGTGTTCTGCCAATACTATATAACAGAAAGGTCCTACTGGTTTTCCACTGAGAGGGAAACTTGCATTCAGACAGGTAGTGTGTGAAGAGTCAAGCCAGTGTATTGATGAGTACTGGTGGCAGATTCTTCAGGTGTTTGGGTCTGACCTTGTCTGGACCAGGTGTTCTATGCATTTTTACCAACGAAATGGCATGTTGGATTTCAGAAGGGAGGATGTTGGGAAAGACATATCCATCCTGAGGAATTTGGTATGTGGGCAGGTGGACATGGCTATCAAAGAGATCCTAGTAGAAGTCATGAATAATCCTCTTCATTACTTTTCTGGAAAATGTGATAGATCCATTAGGACATCGGATGGAAGTCATCCTGGTCTTGTAGTTGGCGAAGGATAGGCGAGCATTGCAAATACTTTTCCAGGCTTCTGCTGGGACCAAGTATGACATCATTGGTCTGACCAAAATGAGAAGACATTAATCACATCACACCATTTTCAACACTGAAGAAGAATTGTTCCTTGGAACATTCAACAACAGAGGTGTTGGTGGCACTGGTGTCCTTATCAACATGAACTTGGCTATGAGCATTGATTCATTCGAATGCCTAGCAACCCGAATCAGACGATTACGCTTGAATAGATTTGGCTCACTGCCTGCAGTTTCTATCTTCGTTGTCTATGCACCAACTTCCAACTACAATGAAGAAGAAATTGAGAGGTTCTACATGGAACTGGAGAAGCTCTCTAAAGAAGACCACACCATCTACAGGATCATTATTGGTGATTTTAATGCCAAGATAGGTCCGAGAAGGTTACCCGAAGAACTCCACATTGGGACCATGGCCTAGAATGGAATGAACAGGGTGAGAGACTGTCTGAATTCATCATGTCCACCAAGACCATCCATGGTAACTCACAGTTCCAGAAGGCCAAATCTAAACACTGGACATGGGAGTCTCCTGGTGGATAGTTCCACAATGAAATTGACGACATCATATTCAATTGAAGGTTTTGCCTGACCGATGTCACTGTTGTGCCAAAATTCCAAACGGGATTGGACCACCGTCTCCGTGCGAAATTCTACTTAACAGAGCGGGGAGAAAAGTCTGCAAAATTTAAGTCTAAGAAGCCAACTCCCAGAATGACCACCAACTGGGAGCTCTTTGGCACTATTGCAGCAATGTGGGAAGATGTCGTCCTTGACATCATCGACGAGGAATACGATCGCCTGGATCAGCACCTCCCTGACTGTGCGAAGAATGCCAAGAGTGAGAAAGTCACAAACAGATGTCTGTCCTTGGAAACTCTCAAGCTCATTCGTCAACGTGGTTTGGCACGAGCCTCAGGCAACCACAAGCTAACGTCTGAGCTCACAAAGTTGTGCAGAAATGCGATAAAGGAAGACCTCAAAGAAAGAAGAGCAGCAGTGCTGGCCAGTGAAGCAGAAGCTGGGAAAAATATTTGCAATACAAAGGTCAACAACAACAATAAAATCTAAAACCCCATCAAAAATGGATAGAGGAAATGGACACTTCTCTGATAAAGACCACCATATGACCAACCAGCACATGGAAAAACGCACATCATCACTTATTAACAGGGAAATCCAAAATGACAATAAGATATCCTCCTACACCAGTGAGAATGGCACACATAAAAAATACTGGGAACAATGTGTGTTGATGGGCATGTGGTAAAAAGGAACTCTCATCCACTGCAGGTTGGAATGTTACCTGGTTCAACCTCTGTAGAAAACAGTATGGAGGGTACCCAGTAAACTCAGAATTGAGTTTGCATATAACTCAGCAATTCCATTTTTGGGTATCTATCCCGAGGACAGAAAAACATTCACTCAAAAGGCCATTAGCACATCATCATTCATGGCAGCACTTAGTAGAATAGCTAAGATTTGGAATCAATATAGATAGCCAACAATAAATAAGAGAATCATGAAGGTGTGGTATATATATATATTTATATATATACAAAATCGAGTACTTTCACAGCTGTAAGGAATGATAAAATTGTAGAATTCACTGCAATATGGCTAGTACTGAAAGATATGTTAAATGAAATAAATCAGAAGAAGGATATGATCTCACTTAGATGTGCCATTGAGAATAACTGGATGAGGGAACACAATGGTTTAAAAGGGGGATGCCTAGATCACTCTTAGCCCCAGAGTACAGGGAGAAAGAAAGCAATTGAGTGGACAGGTGAGGGAGAAGAGAAATGAGAAACAACGGGGCACAGGGGTCAAGAAAATTCAGGTACAACACTCGTGTTGATGGAGCAAAATATCCAAACTGCAAAGCTAACTACACTGAAACTATGAGATCTAAATGTTAATGACTAAACTTAAAAATATGCTTTTCAAGTGGCAGGCTAGGGGTTGAGGAGAAAGGGAGGGAACCTGGGAACATTGATGGAGGGAATTTGATACTTGTGGCCTGACTGGTGCTGGAACATTTTTTTTTTTTTTGCCTAAAACTCAACTACGAATCACTTTGCAAATCATGGTGCTTTAATAAAACGTTTTAAAAGATTTCCCAAAAATATAATGCCACATTCTCAAGCAAAACTTTCCCCTAGCCTGTTCATAATGAGAGTCAATTCCCCAGGTAAGATCAATGTGTATCAAACCTTATTTCAATAATGAAATATTTGCAGAGACAGGTAAATGTAGAAATAATTATTCAATTTCATAATTGTGATGTATTTTATGAAGTTGTAGAAAGAAGAATTGAAAGGAAAGCTATTTAAACAAATGGCCATTTAATGCCCATTATATCAAATACTACATTAACATGAATTATTTCATTTACCTCTTATAGCAGTCCTTCAATTTAAGTATAAATATTCTAATTTTTATTTTTAAACTGGAAAGATGATTTAAAATATCCCACACTCCAGAGTTCACAGTTATGCAAGGATGTAATGGTCTCTAATCCAGTGAATACTCACTCTTTTTTCCTTCTTTGTTTTTGGTGGTGGGGGGGGGGTTTGGGGGGAAGAACACACCTGATGGTGCTTAGGCCTTATTCCTGGCTCAGAGCTTGGGGATCACTCCTGGTGAGCTGAGGGGGTAGTACAGGTATAGGGAGCCATCTGGATGCCATGATGGAACCCAAATCAGCCTCATTAATAACATGTACTTTACTTGCTGTACTACCAATCTGACCCCTGCATTTAGCACTGTAGCACCGTCGTCCCGTTGTTCATTGATTTGCTCGAGCAGGCACCAGTAACGTCTCCATTGTAAGACTTGTTGTTACTGTTTTTGACATATTGAATATGCCACGGGTAGCTTGTCAGGCTCTGCTGTGCGGGTAGAATACTCTCAGTAGCTTGCCAGGCTCTTTGAGAGGGACAGAGGAATTGAACCGAGTTGGTTGTGTGCAAGGCAAATGCCCTACCGATGTGCTATGGCTCCAGTCCTGGCCCCTAAATACTTACTCTCATTTACATGCTTCCCCTGAGTATCTGTTATCATTCTTTTCATATAACATTTCAGGGTAAAAAGATGAACTTGTATTGCATTGTAAATTTAAGAAGTGGTGTCTCAGGTTCCAATTTAGATACACGTTCATTGAAAACTGTTATGGGTGTCCTTTTCCTTATTTTCTATTGAACTATTAAGATTCCTGATCCCATTCAATCCTAAAGGACAAAAGTAGTTCAATAACAATTCTTTTTTATTGAAAATCAACCACTCTTATAAAGTCCTTAATGTAGTTCTATTTTTATTTTATTTAAATCTTGTTAATTTTTTTCCTATATGTATTTGTAAGGTTTCTACATCTGAGACTGATTTCTCTGTGCTCGTACTGATGAGTATTGGTGAGATTTATTCTTGGGTGGCATAGCAAAAGCCAGATTTTTAAAAATATATTTATTTTTGTAATTGCATCACCATGAGGTACACAGTTACAAAGCTGTTTAGGATAGAGTTTCAGTCATACAATGATCCAACACCCCTCCCTCCACCAGTGCCCATTTCCCACCACCAATGACCCCAGTTTCCCTTCTGCCAATCCCCCTCCTCCAGGCTGCCTCTATGGGTCGTGGAAGGCACATTCCTTCTCTCTTTCTGTCCTTCTCTCTGTCTGTCTGTCTGTCTGTCTGTCTGTCTGCCTGCCTGCCTGCCTGTCTGCCTCCGTCTCTCTCTGTCTCTGTCTCTGTTTCTGTCTCTGTCTCTGTTTTCTCTCTCTCTCTCTCTCTTCCCTTCTCCCTCTCCTCTCTCTTTCCTTTTGGAAAGCCAAATGTTTTATACAATGAAAACTACATTATAGTACAGGAATGATTAACTAGCAATGGATATCCTGTAGTTTATGTGGGTGCCCATACTTCTTATGAGATAAACTTGAAAATGGAATAAGAGGGGCTAGAGTGATAGCACAGTGGGTAGGGTGTTTGTCTTGAACATGGCTGACCCGGGTTTGATTTCCAGCATCCCATATGTCCCCTGAGCACCACCAGGAGTAATTCCTGAGTTCAAAGCCATGAGTACTCCTGTGCATCGCCAGGTGTGACCCACAAAGAAAAGAAAAAATTGAATAAGAAAAAAGTTCCTGGAGTCTAATCTTTGGCATGTAAACAAAGCTTTTAATTACATGAAATTGTCCAGTGTCTCCAGTTTCAAATCCAGAGATGTTCCAACCCTCACCCATCCTTGAAATGCAAAAACCTCTGGAGTTAAGTAAACCTTTCTGGAATTCTCACTCCCTCTGCAGTTATAAATTTACTTTAATTACGGGATTTTTAGCTCAGGTCTTACTTTTCTGTAAGTTTATTTAGAATTTCTTCAACTGCATAATGACACAAAGTGTTTTTTCTTCATAAGGGTTTCTTTAAAAAAATTTTAATATTTGATAACTTGTCTAATATTTTTCTTTATGCAATAAGAACTTAAATGAAATAGTAAAATTGGCTAAGTTTTGTATCTTCAGAGTATAGAATAATGCTTGGCACATGGTAATTTGCTTTATAAATGGGTTAATTCTATTTCCTGATTTCTTGGCACAGTTCTAGCTGACTTTTTTTCCAATGTAAATTTTTCTCAGATTAAAAAATATTTGAATTCTCAAAAATTTTCATGAGTAGTACACTGAATATACATATGCTCTTACCCCCATTTTTCCATTTATTTCTCCCCTCTAGCTTTCTCTTGTCAATATAAACAGAAATACGTAGTATTTTTCTTGGAGTATTTGAAAATAAGTAAAATATTTCATAATTTGACTTTGAATTTAACAGCATATTTATTCTAAGAACATGTTTAAAATGACAGCAGCAAGATATACAAATTCAAGAATTTACACTAGGTGTGTAATATCATTTAATAATCACAAATCACGAAATCCCATTGATCATGGAATTTCTCGAGCAGTCTCAGTAACCTCTCCATTCGTCCTACCCCTGAGATTTTAGAAGCCTCTATCTACTCAGCCTTCCCAACGATGGCATATTGGAGGTTCTTTCAGGGTCAGGGGAATAAGATCCAGCTTGTTACTGGCTTTGGCATATGGATACACCATGGGAAGCTTGTGAGGCTCTCCCATGTGGGCAGAAAACTCTCAGTAGCTTGCTAGTTTCTCCCAGAGGGAGAAATAGGTTATAAGATATCGTGCAGCCACAAAGCTCTCTTCTGGGAGCTTGCTTTTAAGTCTCTGGATGTTGGCTGTTGATGGGATTGCACACACCTGGGTTCCTCTGCTGGTACCTTCATGCGTGAGGCTTGTCTGAATGCCTGGCTGTCTTCCCCGGGGCCCCCCTCGGAGGGGATGGACTCCAGCTTCCCTCCCCGCCCCGAGCAGAGCTCCAGGCGGCCGAAGACCACCGGAACCTACCCACAGCCATGCTCAAGGCACCTCTCCACATTTAATAATACTACAATTTTTTTTATTTTTCCCATAATGTGGTTTATTGAAAAAAAGTCTTTTATTTTAGGTTTGGAATCCAATTCATATCACATATTAAATTCAGATGACAGGTTTCTTATTTTCTTTAATCTAAAACTTTCTCAGCTCTTCCTGGTCTCTCATATCATTCGAAAAGAAAATTAAAGAGTGACAGTTTTTAACTCTCAGATTTTAAGTTTAAACAATACAAAAACATAAACAATATTGTATGTCACCTGTTAAGTACTTGGAGACAATCCTTCATGAATATTATCCTGTTTCTGTATGATGAGAGCTCTGGGAGCCAAGAACAAAAGCAATTGGGGTAAAAGTGTCAGAGCAGCGGCCATAATGATAGTACAGTCAGATAGGTGGTTGCCTTGTATGCGGCTGACCTGGATTCTATCCGTATTACCACACTTTGCTTCCAAACCTCACTAGGACTAAGCCAGATGTAAGCCCCGAACACTGACAGATGTGTCCCTATTCCCCCTTCCCCATATTATTTCAGAACCGGGGGCTGGAGCCATAGCACATCGGGTAGGGCGTTTGCCTTGCATGCCGCTAACCTGGGGCCGATTCCCAACATCCCATATGGTCCCCTGAGCACCACCAGGAGTAAATCCTGAGTGCAAAGCCAGGAGTAAACCCTGTGCATCGCGAGGTGTGACCCAAAATGCAAAAAAAAAAAAAAAGTCAGAAACCTAAAGACAGCATCCTAAAGATAGCTACCTCTAGAGAGATAGAGATATATGAGAGATATATGATCACAGGCATTTGACTCTGGTTAGTGATGCCCTGTCTATCTTTCTCCTCTCATGGATATTAACGTACTAAGTATCCTGTGAAAGTCCTGGGTTTTTCATTCAAGGATCTTTGAAGGGTGGAGCCTGGCTCTCAATACCTGGTTTGAAGGGTTTTTTGAACATGACACCAGAACAAGATTTCCTGTGTGTAAAAGATCTAACTTCTGGACCTAAAACATAGTAAAGCAGGTAGGGCTTTTGCCTTGCAAGAAGCCACTGGAGTTTCATCTCCAGCAACCCATATGGTGTCCCTGAGCACTGCCAGGAGTAATTCCTGAGTGCAGAGCCAGGAGTAACCCCTGAGCATTGCCAGGTATGGCCTGAAAAAAAACAAACCAAAAATGGTTCTATCTAGCCACTGATTTAGAAGACCCATTTTTGTGACATGCAAATTCATTAGTTTGCAAAATAGGGTAACACTCCAAATCCTTCAAAAACATTTAGCAATTTTTGATTATGCAATTTGTGATCAAGAATAAATGTCATGAAGAACACTATAAAACAAAACAAAACAAACAAACAACAACAACAACAAAACACCTGGTCCCTAATCTCTAATAACATAATTTAGTGAGGAAAGTGGACTTAAATTAACATATGAGGAGTACATGGTATGTACTATAGTCAACAACTAACCTGTGAAAAAGTTGCAAACAGAAGTCAATTGCTGTCAACAGTAAAAAGGCAAAGGTTTTCACGAAGAATTATATAAAGAAATGAACAACCAAAGATCGCATAAGAACTTTGTCAGTTACACAGTCTTATATATATAGTTTGGGTTGGTGGTGTGGCTCAAATTGTAGAGCATACGTTCTCCATGGTCAAGGTCCTAAATTCTAGCCAGGCACTATACGACTCTACAGAACAACCCTAGGTATGACTCCCACATTTTTTTTAAATGATATAAATCTGAAACCAGAAATAAACTACAGGGTAAACTTACTTGCTTTATACATGTCTGACCCTGGTTTAATTCTCAGCCTTTCATGTTCCTCCAGGAACAACAAGGAGTGATCCTGCGTACTGTTAGGCGTAATCTATATCCTCCTCCCTCTCCTCAAAAAGGTGCAGTCTGAATTAGTATTGTTTTTCTCACTTCTAATGGATTGTTGTTTGCATTAAGTAAACTTTTAACTGACTATCAAGATTGACAATGTAAAAATGAGTCATGGAATCTCATTGTCTCACAGGGAGTTTGTAGTGCAGAGTACTCTGTGGTGGATACATATATAAATCAAATCCTTTAATTTAAAGTGTATTAGTATTAGTCTTATAATACGTCATTTTGCATATGCAATTATGTTAGAAATTTTTCATCAATGAGCTGTTTACAAATGCTTTGAGAAATCTATTCTTGGTATGCAATGGTAAAGTTATTACAATAGTTGGAAACCATTTGTATGTTAGTCATAGGTTTAAATGACAGATATAATCAAACAGTTAAATCCCCAGAAACATGTATATTTTGAAAAGTATATCATCTTAAGATGGGTGAAAACTGAGCTGTGGTTTCAGATGTGAGCAGCTAATTAAAAATTTCATTAGATTGAGATTATAATACATTGATGGACAAGGAAATTATTTTGTTTTATGCATATCTGGACAGAAAAAAAGGATAATAAATTCAAAGAAGTGCAGCATAGAGCAAGCAGGATATAATCATTGACATAATATAATCTGATGTATGTAAAATATTTTAAGACCTTGTAAGATGAGATACAATTACTTTTTGCTACAGACTTACAACATGAATAAAACCATATCAACAGATTTTGGAAGCTATGTTATTTTTCTACATAATTGTGGCATCTTGTTTTTAAGTAACACTAGGAGAAATTTGTTTTAAAAACCTCAAACAGGGGCTGGAATTATAGCACAGCAGATAGGGTGTTTGCCTTGCACGTGGCCAACCCTGGTTCAATTGCCAGCATCCCATATGGTCCCCTGAGCACCACCAGGAGTAATTTCTGAGTTCAGGAGCCAGGAGTAAACCCTGTGCATTGCCAGGTGTGACCCTAATTGCAAAGAAAAAAAAGTTCCCACTCAAAAAAAAAAAACCCTCAACCAGTGCAAAAACAAATTGCTAAAACATGTGTAATGTGCATGTTAAACCACAGTTACCTGGGCTAAACCTTTTAAAACTTTGAACCAAGAAAATACATTTTATTTTTCAGTAACATAAACTTAATGTTAGACTACTCATTTTTTTAATTTGTGTTTTGAATCATACCCAGTGATTCTCAGGACTTACTACTGACTCTGAGTGCACAGATATCTCCAGGTGGTGCTCAGGGAATCATATAGGGAACTAGGGACTGATCCTGGGTCAGTTGCTTACAAGGTAAGAGCCCTGCCTACTTTACTATAATTGTAGTCCCAGATAGTTCTTAGTTTAGGTGAAATTGTGAAAAAATCATTGAAAATATTATGAGCTGTAGTGATAGCACAGTGGGCAGGGAATTTGCCTTGCATGTGGCCAACCCAGGTTTGATTCCTCTGCCCCTCTTGGAGAGCCTGGCAAGCTACCAAGAGTATCCTACCCGCATGTCAGAGCCTGGCAAGCTAGCCATGGCATATTCGATATGCCAAAAGCAGTAACAACAAGTTTCACAATGGAGATGTTACTGGTGCCTGCTCAAGCAAATCGATGAATAATGGGATAACAGTGACAGTGACATTACAAAGATATTATATAAAGTATTACAAGTAAATTGAGTGCTTACTTGATATCTATGGCATAATGTTACACAGGTAATAGCATTATGCTATAGATAACTAACAAATTATATAAATATGATAGTTTCATATCAGTTGTGCTAGATGAAAGAATGCTCAGATACTTGAACTAATATGACCTCAGTATCTATGCGGTAGTTTCTAAAGGAGATTAGTATTTGAACTGTTGGACTGAGTGAAGCAGATGATTCTTCCTAAGACTGGTTGTTTCTAACTGAAGGCCTTCGTAGAACATCAGAGAGAAAACTTGAATTCTTTCTTTATTGAACTAAGACATTATTCTCGCCCTGCCTTTGATACATACTCTTGATATTCAAACCTTCAGATCTGAATGTAATTGACACCACTGACTCTCTAGCTCTCAATCTGTCAAATATAACACTCACTTTCAGTTTGTGAGAAGTCTCAGATTTTCATAATCATGAGATTTTATGCTTGATCATAAGCTTTGTTCTGCATAGACCTAGGTATTTAGATAATAAATAATGTTATAAAGATTGAGATTATAGTCTAAGCATTACATATATGATAGGACATCCTCTGGAAAAATACAAAAGAATAATCTAGTGATATAGATAGTTACTTATGTTTGGGGATGTGACTCATATTATAAGGATGATGTTACAGATTCTGCTCAGCCAATGATCTAAATATAAGTAGAAACCAACAAAAATCAATAGTCTGTGAAGCAATGATGATTCTAAGCCATGTCAAAAGTGAGAAGATAATTAAAAATGGTAGTCAGGACCAAGGTTAAGTGTTTTAGTTCTAAAATAGAAATTGCGTCTCTGAAAACAAAAGTCAGATACTGTGATATGTTGACAAAGGAGAAATGTTTACAAACATGGAAAGGCAATAAAAGGATAATCAAAGGGCTGAGTGAAAGGAAAAAGCAAAGAACAAGAGGAAAAAATGAGGTTGAGTCTGGAAAGATAAAGGAGACAGAGGGGGAAAGGATCATGAGAGGGAAAGGAAAGTATTTCTCCTATTACTTTAAGAAAAACTATTTTTAAAATTTTAAAACTGTTTAGGAAAATTCCATTCATTTTTCATGTTGATGCTTATTGTTTTACATATTTAACCTAATACTTATTTTCATTTCCTGGTTACAGACAGGACAAGGCAGAATTTCCCAACACTTCAGCTTCTGACAGTTGCACATCAAAATAATAATTTGGGGAATAGTTTTATTTTCTCCATCTACATTATTATTTAAAATTACACAATGCTCATTTCAAATGATGTAGCATAGACCATTTTACATATTGTTGCCAATTTTCCTCTCTTTTTGTTGACAACCAAATATCTCAAACATATTTACAGTAGGTGGTTGGTTCATTTAAAGTGCTTTCTGTTTACTATCAAGTATGTACTATAAAAGACATTCTACTCAGCAGACTGGGAAATTCATTTTAAAATTGGTAAGAATTTTCTTAAAATAGAGTATATGATAGCTGGAGCAATGGCACAGTGGGCCTTGCACGAGGCCAACCCGGGTTCGATTCCTTCGTTCCTCTCGGAGAGCCTAGCAAGCTACCCCTGGCGTATTCCATATGCCAAAAACAGTAACAACAAATCTCACAATAGAGATGTTACTGGTGTCCACTTGAGCAAATCGGTGAATGACAGGATGACAGGCAGTGCTACAGAGTATATGATCAGTTAGAATCCAACTTATTTCTCATAGAGAAGAACCCTTTTGGTTGAAAGCGACTGTTTGAGCCAAATCACACGAATTCAGGACTTACTCTGGGCCTTCTGCTCACTGATCACTGCTGACAGACTCAGGGAACCATATCGGGTATAGGGGACTGAAGCTGAATTAGTTGTATGCAAGGGAAGCGCCTTAATGGCTATACTATCTCTCCAGCCCCCTGATTACTTTTTTTAATAAAATAAAATCTCCTAATTATTGCCAGGCTAAGTAATCATTGGTTTTAAACAATGTGTAAACCTCTAATTAATAGCAAAAATACTTATACCAAAATTTTTCTAAGAGTTTCCTCCTGAATTATCACATTTAATCACACACACAACATGCACACACATACACCCTTAGCAGGTAGGTCTTATTGCTGTTTTATAGATCAGGAAAATGAGACAAAAAAAGTGCTGTTGTGAATTGCTCAAGGAGACACAGAAAACTGGTGACAGAAGCAAGAAGAAAATCTAAGTTCTCTTAAATACTTGTTTTCCTCTATCCACATTGATTTTGCATTTTTTGTTGTTTGTACTATGCAAAATCCTTATAGCCTAGTTTCTCTGAAGTATTATAACAAAATAGAAGTTAAAATGTTCCTTGACTTCAGGGCTTAAATGAAAGAAGTCCAAGACACTCAAATACCTAATTAACATTAAGGCAATGAACTCAAATATAAAGTTCCTGTCTGTTCTCTAGCAAAATGTTAAGTGTTCACATTATTGTCCAAAGTCTGAGATAGACAAATGACCACTAAAGAACTGACAAATTATTTTTACTGTCTTCAGGACATGAATGTTATAATAGTTATGGAATGTGGTTTAACAACGTCAAATAAATAGCAAAGGCTAAAACTAAGTCCATTATGGTGTAAAATGTCAATTTAAAAAAAGTAAAATTTAGTAGTTATTGTACCTTAAAATTTCATGTAATTTTTTTTGTGTATAAGCGTTATATTATAAAATGCAAATGCTTATTTCCAATTACTTTTGTTCTATTCCTTCCACAAAATATTGCTCTGAGATCATGAAAGAACAATAGTAGAATCTAGTGAACAATGAAAATCACCAGAAAGGCAATTTCTTTCAGCTTTGCTGCCATCAGTTAATCGTCACATTTTGCAATTAACACAGAGCAAAGGGGGGAGACTTTTCCAATTTGCCTTGAAGAAATCCGTTACCTATAAAACAGAAACAAAAGAAAACTGGATAGAGAGGAAAAGTCTTTCTCAGTGAACTGTGAGCCAGAGAGACAAAAGAGCAAAAAGCAAAAATCTTAACTCCCTTTTACCTCTTCATCTATTGTCTGTCTCAGAATTCTGAGACATGACGGCCTTACAATTACACCTTCCAGAAGATGTGCTGATGTGAAAACCTGCAGGATCCCATAGCTGCTGTCAGTGCTTGGATTTAAGTAAGCCTCAGCTTCTTCCCTGGAGCATTAGCACAAGAATGACTTGACTTATGTATTTTCAATGGATGCAAATGTCAACCTTATCACTAAGGAAGACATATGGTACCCACTTCTGAAAGCCGAATTCTATTTCATAATGAGTTCAAATCTCCCGCTGCGATCGGAACTTGGTGTGGGAAAGGCCGAGGTCAAGTGCTGAGGGGGTTGCTTCATGGCCTCACGTGGTTGCTGGGAACTGTCTGAAAATGTCAGCTTTCAGAACATATTTTTCCTGCAAGTTACATTTAAAAGAGTGTGCAACTGAAGATAAAAAAACCAACGTGTTTTTAAGAAAATCGCTAAAATCTTAATTTTTGCGGAGAAAGTCGTATAATGCAGTGTCTAGAGTCAATGTAAAAGTATTGGGAGAAATTGTAATTTACTAAATTTGTAGTAACTTATTCATCATTGGATTTTAATTTTGTGCTGGGAAGCTTTGAGCGGTGCATTTTCTGATTCTACTGAGGTAATAATATGGCCTTAAGCTTATTTCCCACGTAGTCCAGTGAAGTCCACAGTTCAGACTCGGTTGAAATCACTACTTTCTGAGTTCCACTAGTTCTATTGCAAACTTACTTTCTCCCCAAATTGTGTTAATTTGCTTGGCCTACTATAAGATAATGCTACAGATTGGTGATTTCAACAAAGGGATTTTATTTTCTCAGAGTAGCAGAACTAGAAATTATTATCAAGGTATAAACAGGTTTTGTGTCACTTTAGACCTAATCAACTCTTGGCTTGCAGATGGTCACTTTCTTGTGTCCTCACAAAGTAATCCCTCTGTACTTGCACTTGTTTGCTGTCTCTCTTTTTACCTAAATTGTTCTTGCGATAACATTAATAATTTTAATTAACAGTCTAGTTTTAACTTAATCCCCCCTTAAAAGGTTCAATCACCAAATACTGCCAAGATCTGAGGTAATGGGGAAAGAAGTCCAACACAAGAATTTTGAGAGGACACAGTTTAGCACAGGACATGTATTATATTTATTGCAAATAGGTCTTTACTATTATTAGTCCACAGGTAGAGTTGCACTCATTCACAGGTTTGAAAACTGTGTTTCTGTTTTCACCCTGAGTACTAAGAAACTCAGAGATCTAATTAGTGGCGCTTGGATTCATTTTGTGGTGGATTTTGTTCCTTGCAACTTTTATGTCTTTTATTTTGGAATTGCCATTTTAATATGTCTATTGCATTATGTTCTCAATCAGAAAATAATGCAGAATGGATGTGCCAGCACCTAATTCTACCACATTGCTAACTATATGAACCTGTGGACTTCTCTGTTTCCATTACCTTATTTTTGAAATGGGAAAATAATAGTGCACACTTTATCATAGTTGCTATTACTGTTGAATACTGTTAAATAGCATAATTCATGCAAAATTCTTTGAAACAGATTGTAGACATTATATAAGTAATTGTAATCTGTAAACTAACTGTATACAATATATTTGTATAATAATTTGTTAATGTATGCCACCCATACGGCAGAGCCTGGCAAGTTACCCATGGCGTATTTGATATGCCAAAAACAGTAACAAAAATGGGCCTCATTCTCCTCTTCCTGGAAGAGCCTCCAGTACAGCAGCGTTGAGAACGATGAGTAAGGAGAGGCTGCTAAAATCTCAGGGACAAAGTAGGCTGCCAAAATGAAGAAGGACTAAAATGACTGTCTACACTTTTAACACATGTATGCTGGCATCGGAAGCATCCACCAAGGACCTGATGGTGCAAGCGCAGAAGATCATGTACGACCTCATTGGTTGACCAAGATAAGAAGGCATCAATCACATTGCGTTCAACACAACTTGGCCCTGAGCATTGATTCACTCGAATGCCTAACAACCTGAATCAGACGCTTACTATTGAATAGCTGTGGCTCATAGCTGGCAGATTTTATCTTCATTGTCTATGCACCAACATCCAACTAAGACAAAGAAGCAATTGAAAAATTCTATATGGAACTGGAGAAGTTCTATAAAGAAGACCACATCTTCTACAAGGTCATTGTCAGTGATTTTAACACCAAGATATGATCGAGAATGTCGCCCAAAGAACTCCACATTGGGACTGATGGCCTAGAATGGAACAAAGAGGGTGAGAGACTATCTGAGTTCATCATGTTGACCAAGTCCATCCATGGGAACTCGCAGTTCCAGAAGGCTGAATCTAAACGTTGGATATGGGAGTCTCCTGATTGATAGTACCACAACAAAATTGACCACATATATTCAATTTATGGTTTTGCCTGACTGATGTCGCTGTTGTCCCAAAATTCCAAACGGGATCAGATCACCATCGCCTTCATGTGAAATTCTACTTCACGGAGCGGGGAGAAAGGGCTTCAAAGTTTAAGAAAAGAACTCCCAGGATGACCACCAACTGGGAGTTCCCTGGCACTACTGTGGTAATATGGGAAGATGCCATTGTTGACAACATCTGCAAGCAATACAATCGACTAGTTCAGCACCTCCATGATTGTGGGAGGAACTCTGAGAGAGAGAAAGCCACAAAAAGATGCCTGTCTTCAGAAACTCTTGAGCTCATTCACCCACATGGTTTGGCACAAACCTCAGGAAATCAAAAGTTAACATCTGAGCTCGCAAAGCTATGCAGAGAAGTGATAAAGGAAGACCTCAAAGAGAGAAGAGCAGCAGTGTTGGCCCATGCAGCAGAAGCCAGGAAAAGTATTCTCAACGCCCACCTGTCCTTTGTCAACTATAAGACCAAGATGACTGCCCTTCGATATGCTGATGGATCTATCACATCTTCAAGAAGGGCAATGGAAAAGGTTATCCACAACTTCTACTTGGATCTCTTTGAGAGCCACGTCCACCTGCCCACATCCAAAATTCCTCAGGATAGATATGTCATTCCTAGTGTTCTCCCCTCTGAAATTTGACACGTCATTTTGTCGGTAAAGACATGTACAGCACCCGGTCCAGACAAGGTCAGACCCGAACATCTGAAGAATCAGCTGCCAGTACTCATCAATACACTGGCTTGGCTCTTCACATGCTACCTGTCTGAATGCAAGGTTTTGTCCCAATGGAAAACTAGCAGGACTGTCCTGTTGTACAAGAAGGGAGACATCCATGACATTGGCAAGTATCTTCCGATCTGCCTGTTGTCCGTTGCTATAAGTTTTTCACCCAAGTCATCCTGAACAGTACTGGCAGAACACTAGATGAAGGACAACTATGCAAGCAAGTTGGGTTCTGAAAAGTATTCAGCACAATCGACCATATACACATGGTGACCAAGCTCAGTGAAGTTTTGTGAGAGTTCAAGATGTCGCTCTGTCTAACATTTAGTCATTTAAAGAAGGCCTTTGATTCTGTTGAGACTGAAGCAGTCATTGAAGCCCTAGCCAAACAGGACATTCATACTCAATACTGCAGGATGTCCGTGAGCTGTAGTATAGATTAACCACTAGGATCTCACCATTTTACAAGGAAGTGATCATTGATGTAAAGAGAAGGGTTTAGCAGGGCGACATTTCACCAAAACTCTTCAGTGCGCCTCAAGAACATCATGCAACAACTGGAATGTAAGGAATGAAAGTGAGGCTAGACGATAGAGTGAAGATAAATACACCACCTCCTCTTTGCTGATGACATTGTTCCAATAACACCAAACATTAGCCAAGCAGCACGAATGCTGGCCAACTTCAACCATAAGTGTGGAAAAGTCGGAAAGCAGCTGAATCTCACAAAGACAATGTTCATGAGAAATGGACTAGTTCCTGACATTCCATTTGCTCTCAAAGGAACAAGCATCTCCGAATGAACAGTTATGTGTGCCTAGGTCGAGAACTCAACATGACAAACAACCTGGCACCTGAGCTGCGCAGGAGGAAGAGAGCATAAAAGAAGTTGTTAAGAGGATGAAGAACCTCCAGGTCTAGGCACATCTTTTCAACTCCACCATTCTTCCTGCACTAACATATGCCTCAGAGACCTGGGCCCTACGTAAGTAAACAGGATAAGAATGCTATTCGGGTCTCCCAAAGAGGAATCAAAATAACTATGCTTGGAATATCACATTTCACTCAAGTGAGAGAAGGAATCTGGAGTTTCGACCTCCATCAACAATTGAGAATCAGATATGCTGTCTCATTTTCCAAGGCGTTGAAAATCAGATGTGCCAGACATGTAATACAATTTGGAGACAACCACTGTAGTAGAGCTGTCAGCGAATGGATTTCAAGGGACATAAAATGAATGTGTGGCCGCCCACCTACGAGATGGTCAGACTTCTTCGTCAAGACCCTGAATGAATGGTTTGAGGTTTTTTGTGTTCCTGGAACGAGCAGACACCATTGGGCTACACTAGCATACGACAGGGATGAATGGAGACGTTACCAATGCCCGCTCAAGCAAATCAATGAGCAATGGGATGACAAGTCACATGAGTGATACAAGTTTGTAATGTATAAAAATATAAGTAAACTCTGATGTGTGGTTTTCTTTTAGAGTACCACTTGAAACTTTGTAAATATATACTCATATTAATAACTATTTTCTAATTTATCAAGTATCTTTATTTCTTGAATTTTCTGCTTTTTTCACTTCACTTTGGATAATGTGCATTCTCCGAGTTATCACTAGAGTCCCCTAGCTGTTCTACTTCTTTCTCTATGTCCTTTGTGGGACGGGGGTACTCCTAAGTAGTGCTCAGGAAGTACTGGATCCCACCAGTGTTTTCTGCCATCTTGGCCCCCTTCCCTTTTTAAGTCAATTATAGAACTTGTCATGTAATTCATAGACACTGCTTTAGATATATTGCAATATATGGAAATGCAGGCTTAAGATAAATGGCGTGACTTCCATATCTAGTATGGCCTACCTCTCTAACCTGATACCCTTTGGATGCCTGTTACTACCTAATATGGTTATATACTTCAGGGTCTGTTTTTCATTTAACTTTGCGCTACTTAAATCTATGTCTGTAGAGATGATCTCCAAGATTTTGTTGGATTTTCTTATTTAAACATTGTTAACTACAGTCTCCTTACTGTTTTTTCATCTGCCCATCCTTCATAGAGCAAACTTCCTGAACTTTATAAGTGATTTTCTGAATATGAGGAAGAAAGCACTAAATTCAGTATAAATCAACCTTTACACCCCCCATCCTTCAATTAAGAATAGGATAATAATATTTTCTGTAACTTAGGATAAAAATATTGGAACAGGTCTTTCTCTTTTTCCTAGCAGCACCCTTACTAGTCTCCCTGTCTCTCAAGCTTCTCTGCAGCTATTCTGTTGCAAGAAGCTTTTCCAAACACGCCAGTCTTGTCTCAAGGCAACTTTTCCCTGGAGATACTGGATCCCAACCACACTATCTACTCACAACCTTTTATCTTTCAATCATCTCATTCTTCAGATAATATTTTCCTCCCTCTCTAGTAGATCATTCTTATAACCAAAATGTATACCCCCATTCCTCTGCTTGACCCCACATTACTTTCCAATTGCTTCCTTATTTTACCTATTCAATTTGACAAATTCCTCTAAAGATTTGTCAACAACCCAATGTCTCCAAATGCGTTTTCCATCTCTTCTGGAATTCACTTGGTCAAGAACTCAGACTGAAGATATTGTGAAACTTATTCTCTTAAAACCAACGATGACCCCCTGTTGTCATAGGCAAAGGCAGATTCTTTTACTTAAATTCTTTCTCATTTGACCTTTCTCTTACCAGGCCTCTCATGATTAGTGAGTATGATTGAAAAGGTTTTTAAACTTGGAATTGGTTTCAAAGTCAGTGGATATAAACAAAATCTAAATTTTCTACATTTTTTTTATTAATAGTTTATTTTTAATTAGTGAGTCAACGTGAGGGTACAGTTACAGATTTATACATTTTTGTGCTCATGTTTACTCCATACAAAGTTCGATAACACATCCCTTCACCAGTGCCCATTCTCCACCACCCGTAAACCCAACATCCCTCCCCCCTCCCCAGTCCCGTCTCCCCCCACCCCACACTGCCACTATGGCAGGGTATAAATTTTCTACATTTTTATGTTAGCCAAATTATTAAACTTAACTGAATCTCAAGCATTAAATACAGTAGGTAAAATTCCCTCTGCTTCATTTCTAATTCATCAAGGAAACCCAATAAAGGACAGGTATTTCCATTAATATAATTATTAGTTTCTGCTTATGACTTTACATACATAGAGTAAGTGGTGCTTTTCTCACAAACTTCTTTTCTCTGTGACAATCTTACTATAAAACCCCATCTCCAGTCTAATCTCTTCCATGAAGTCTTCTTTGCCTACAACTGAAAGAAAATAACCCTTCCTATGAATCCTCAATGCCTTATTTTATCTTCGATTCCAGTAGCATCTACCTTATATTACTGCTCTTAATGAATATATGTTATTTACTTTTTTGTAACAAGACCAGCTCTGTGGGAAAAAAATAAGCTAAAATAATACTGGTAGATTTCACAATTTGATAATGTCTTGGGTTTAAAAATTTTTTAAACATATCGATGACCAATGGGATGACAGTAACAGTGACAGTGACAGACCAATATAGTAATATACATAACCAATACATATGAAAAATGTTGAGATCAAATGCAAACTAACAGCTACTATAAGCCAACATTTTTAGTAATATTAAATAGTTGAACAGTCCTCATATTCTAGTAAAGGTATTTATATACATTATCTATACAATCCCCATGTAACTGACTTATTTATTCAGATTAAAGGGTATAAAAAATAGGGTAGCTAGCCCATGAAGGCAAGAGAATGAAGTGGGGAGATATCTGGAAAATGCCTTCCTTTCAGTAACATCCTTTCCCAAATTATGATTATAATGCACCTTATGAATTTTCAAACCGTGTCTCATGGTAAGAATAAAAATGCTATTTATCTATAGTAAACATCTATTGATTTGGGACTGTTTGTCCTTGACAACCAGAAACTGTTTTCTATTATCTCTGGTTGGCCACTGTCTTCTCTGCACTTCCATTATCTATCAGGAACTGCAAGGTGTTAATCAGGTATTTGTTGCTGTGTTTGCACATGATCTTGCCTCCAAGACGTGTAGTTGCTCTCTGCTAAATTCAGAACATAAAGTCTATAGGGTCATTTTGTTAATTATAATAAAGAGTTACTTCTTCCTGTTTAAGAAGGCAATTATATGTGTATATTCAATATTACAAAACCTCCATAATATATTAACCAAAAGGAGAAATAGATCAAACTACCCAAAGTGTATGTTCACATATATATACAAAGAAATATGTGGGGGGGGGGTTGTTGCAACAGTACAAAAGGTAAATTCTTGCCTTGGCAAGTGGCCACCCCAGCTAGATCCCCAGCAAGATAGTCCACTGAGCATTTTCAGGAGTGACTTTGAGCACAGAACAAGAAACAGCCCTTGTGCATCACTGAATGTGACCCCCAAACAAACAGAAACCCCAAAAGAATATACATATAATATATATGCATATGTATGTTATGTAGTTAAGTTTTTGTACATGTACATGTGATATATTTTTATGTATACATATGCCTTCTTAGCTATGTATGAATTTTTTTAACTTCATGAGAAATTGTTGATAATAATTGCTTCTTCACTGTATCACTGTCATCACTGTCATCCCATTGTTCATTGATTTACTCAAGCAGGTGCCAGCAACATCTCCATTTGTCCCAGCCCTGAGATTTTAGCAGCCTCTCCTTACTCCTCTTTCCCAAGGACTGAAGGCTCTTTCAGGGTCAGGGGAATGAGACCTGTTACTGCTTCTTAATAGGGCTTAAAGTTCAGAAAACAAAACGTTCTTTACTATACATCTTCTGCTCTGATGAGTTTTTCACAATGTATGCATATCATTTTCCATGAAGAAAAACTTAGTTTTAAGTATAACAAAAATTATTTTGTTACTTTAATTGGGAGTTTGAAATTTAAAAAATGTGTATCAGTGATAGTCATGAGAGGGCTATATATGACAATCCATGAAGAACATTCAAAGACTCCTCAATTATAGACCAGTTTATGAAGTTGAACTTCAGAGTCCATATTCTGAACAAATTCTGCAAGTGCTTTGAATGTACTCTCCCACTTATAAGCACTTATTTGCTTGACCTACTTTTTTCTTTCTTTTCAGAATAATCTTTCTTCATTTTCCCACATGTCACAGTTCTACAAATATTACCAAGACCTTGTTTCCAAAAAGGAAACAAGATTGTTGTAGATTGTTTTCAATGAGGCCACTAATAATTCTTCCCAGACCTATCCAAATTAATTCTTTATCTCCACCACTCACTTTCAAAAACAACCTCTCTCTTAACTTGCTTTGACCAGCAGAATGTAGCAAAGGTGAATTTCTGAAACTTCTAAGGCCTTCTGGCGCTTCCATTTTCACCTTCTTTGACTCCATCAGCCAGGTAAAGAAATCAATTGTTCTGCTAGAGAGAGAAAGAGGTGAAAAGAAGATCTGGAAGAGACCTTGTTTTCTCAAGTCCCAGTCAAGTAACCCTAGTCAATATTCATGAAGTAGAAATAAGTCCATTTTGTAGAGCCATATGTACATTAAAACAATTTCACATTGCAGAGCAGAAAAGCAGTTGCTTTAAAGCCCTGATATTTTAGGAATGATACTCTCAAGTGGAAATGAAACAAACTCCACTCTGCAAAATCATGTAACATTTTATTTCACTTTTTGTGGCTTATCTTTTCTACGCTGTGCAGAAAATTTGTCAGACTAAATTCCTTATCACATCCTTGGGATACATTTTTTGCATATTATTTAGCTTACTCCTGGAACTGGGTTCAGGGATCACTCATCAGAACAAGATATTCTTATATAAGATTCAACAAACATATTTATATATGACTGACTGTGTGTTCACATAGGCCAATCACATACATGAGTTTATATACTGTAGTTAAGTAGACTCTATTCCCCAATTAATGTGGGCTTGGGGTGTTTGTCTGTCTAGTGCTTGGTCTTACTATTGCATCAATTAGTTCAGTCCAAGGTGACATTGAGCTATTCGTAAGAATGTCCAGGTTTGCTACACAGCAGCTTGAGCTACTGAGATAAATCCCAGCATTAGAATGCATTTGTTTTTGACTCACCTTCCTGCAGATATATTTTAAAGTCAAATCACTGTTCTGAAGTCCATTTTCCACTTTGTTAACATATGCATTATCATTTTCCTGTGGATTTAAAGTATTTCACCATGAAGTAGATACTTTTTTTTCTCCCAACAAATACATCCACAACAATGATGGCAGGAGCTCACATTGACTCCCAGGAGAGAGTTAGTACATTCCACAGCATGATATTTGTTTTGTGGCATGGAGGGAATAAAATGGAGAGTATCAGTGAAAAGAAGAAAGTGAAATATGAAAGTAAATATTGAGACAAAAAGATAAATACACAAAAATTTTCAAGGAGGAGAGTCAAACTCTAGTTTATGGACAACTGCCAGTAAGGTGAGTTGGAGGAAGTAGTAAGGACATAGCTTGTAGAATAGGGTATATCATTCACAAAATGGGGATGGGGAAGCAGAACCCTGGCAACGAGCTAACAGGATTTCATTAATGAGGGCAGATGAAAGGGTCTCTCCATACATTGTTCAGTGCTTACTCTGGCACTGGGTTCAGGGATCACTCCTAGGGCCTTTGGGAGGACTATATGGGGTGCCCAGGATGGAAGCAGGCTCTTTCAGAGGCAAGGCAAGCCCCTTACACACTGTACTATTTCTCCAACCCCAGAATTTATTTTCTAACAATATGTTCCAAACTATAAGTCTTCATATTAAACTCATATTCTCAGTCCTTCTGGGCTGGAAGAGAACGTTGTTCTCAATCTTTCACCTTTGGTGTTTAAAAGATAAATTCACTGGACAAAGAATTATAAGCTAACAGGTCATTTCTGTTTTCTTCCATAGTTTTAAAGGTACAGTATCTCTGTAAGTTTTTAATTTCCACAATAATAAATAAGTGATTACTCATTGGCATTTTCTCTTTATCAATGTTTTCAATAAATTTAATTATAATATCTCAAAGTTTCTTCATTTTCCTTGTGCTTAAAATTTTTAGTTTTCATAGAATCTGGGTAAAGTTCAACTATTACTTTCTCAAATATTTCTCCACCCAGTGGAGAAAAAATACTATTTTTGAGTTACCATATTTTATAATTATAATAACTGCCACTTACTATTGAATATTCTGTCAATCCAATTAGGCAGATAATGTGATCACCTTCAATAGATGAGGAAACTAAATTGAAGTTACTTCCCAAGACTTGAATTTAGGGCTAATGACACACAGTATAAACTTTCTTTATAATATTCCCAGGCCATGAGAACTTCTTTGGCAACGTGAGACCAGGTTTTAAGTTACAGAGCAACAAAGCTTAAAGGAAAAGTAGAATGTTTCTACTTGTTAAATAGACAAGTTGTAGGAATCCACACCTACATCACTATGAAATATTTATTTCATAAGAGATCAAGATTATGATCTGTGGATTTATGGAAAAAGATAACACTTAGAAAATAGACTGTAAAAACAGTTTTACCAAGAGAAACATGGCTATTGAAAATACATACATAACTAAATGAATACAAACAGGGTTTTATATCTACTTTAGCTTATGTACAACTAGAAATGTGTGACTTAGGGCCTGGATTGATAGCACAGTGGTAAGGCGTTTGTCTTGCATGTGGCCAACCTGGGTTCAATTCCCGGCATCCCATATGGTCCCTGAGCACCGCCAGGAGTAATTCCTGAGTGCAGAGCCAGGAGTAAGCCCTGTGCACTGCTGGGTGTGACCCAAAAAGCAAAAAAAAAAAAAAAAAAAAAAAAGGCAAAAAAAAGAAATGTGTGACTTAATTCTTTATTATTTCTTTATTATGGACTAAATATTTATGTCCCTTTCCCTCACACCCTATCTCAAATGTTGAAGCCCCAACTCACAGTGTCCTTAAATTTGGAGATACTAAGGAATATATTAATTTATATGAGGTCATAAGTGTAGCACCTCAATTTATTTTATTAGTTCACTTGTAAGAAGAGACACCAGGAAGTTCATTGGGAATTTCTTTGTGTATGCAAAGGTCATATGCACACATACATCTAGAGAGTGTTTACACATGAACCAAAAAAGGAGAACTTAGAGTGAAGGTATTGTACTGGTATCTTGAGCAAGGATCTTAAAGCCTCCAATATCATGAAAAATAAATTTTGTTGTTGAATTCACCCAGTCAGGCTATGGTAATCTGTTATAGCAGCCAGAGCTGACTTAAGCTTTCCATGTGCCAGAGCAGACAAATTGAATGACCTTACTCAATTAATATAAAGGGTCCTTGTGTTTATCAAACTTTATTTTCAGTTCCTTGAGAACGCAATAGGGACCACACACAGTGTTGCTTGGGATGGGATGCCTGGGACCACACTCGGCCCAGAAGTTTAGCGCTGGGATTGAACTCAGGGCCTTGCATATGCTAGGCTTCTGGTTCTGCCACTTGAACTATGTCAACTAATTCTCTCATGGGGAATTCTTTTTTTAATTTGAGATTTTAAAAATTTTTTCCTACATTTTTTTGGTCACACCCAGCGATGTTCAGGGGTTACTCCTGGTTCTGCACTCAGGAATTACTCCTGATGGTATGGTGGGACCATATGGGGTGCCGGGAATTGAACTCGGGTCGGCCAAGTGCAAGGCAAATGACCTATCCCCTGTACTATCGCTCTGGCCTCTTTTATACAATTCTTATAGTAAGTCGTCTACATAAATGACACCAACTAGGTGTTAGCACTGCTACTTTACCTCTTTCATTACTTCCATTATTATCATAATCACTACAAGAAACATATAATGCACTCCATATTGAATGCTTATTATGTGTTGAGCTAAAGATTTTTTATTTTTTACTTACTCTATATATACCTTTACTAAATGTCATACTTCATGTCACTGTCACTGTCATCCCATTGCTCATCGATTTGTTTGAGCAGGCACCAGTAAGGTCTCTCATTGTGAGACTTATTGTTACTGTCCTTGGCATATCCAATACGCCATGGGTAGCTTTCCAGGCTCTGCCGTGCGGGCAGGATACTCTTGGTGGCTTGCTGGGCTCTCCAAGAGGGACGAAGGAATCGAACATGGGTCGACCACATGAAAGGCAAACGCCTTACCGCTGTGCTTTCGCTCCAGCCCACCCTTCATAGAGATAGTAACTCTCTCCCTTCTTCGTGGATGAAAATGTTTATAGGCCAATTACCTTAATTAATACAACAATAAATTCTGAGAAACTAGAATTAAAAATCCAGGAATGCAGTATGCAATACTTGTAAACCAGCAGATAATACTTTCTGTAATGATTGAATGAACTAGTATCTGTCAAATGTTTGGCATTTTATCCATCCAGACAAAAATATAAATATATGTATATATAAATATATATGTATGTATATTTATTCAGTGAACAATTTTTTTTACAAGGGCCTTCCCTGCAATCTTCAGGGGCCACTACTTATCCATTCCACTTAATAGTGTGGGCCTGGCAGTTTGATGAATGGGCCACCCTGGCAGTGTTCAGGGGACTCTAGCACCATGCAGGGGGGAAGTATGTAGAGCCAGGGATCTCCAGGATCAAGCTCAGACCTTTACAAACCTTTGCCAGGCATATATTCTATTACACTGAGCTATTTCTCAGCCCTCTGTGTAGGCTGTTATGATACCAACTTTTCTTGTTGAACTTAAGTCTGTATCTACTTTTCTTTTTGACTGTCATTGTACAGGGAACAAAAGTTCAATGTAGTCCTCTTTTACCACACCATTCTCTCTTCTCTACTCCCTTATCCAGAGTTGGTCATCTTTCTCACTTAAGAACCTGTTTTGCTTTAAACATATCTATAAGACCTACCACATCATGATTACTCACTTTGAGTCTAGTCCTTTGCACAAAGGCACAATTTATTATATTTATCTTTAGCGTTTAAATGCCTTGTACACAGTGAGAACACAATAAATATCTATAAATAAATGAGCCGGTAAGTGAATACATGAGTGTTATTTAGATTTCCTTTCTCTTGCATTTATTCAATAGTGACAAATAATAAAAGCCCTAATCTGAAATTCAAGCCCCATGGATTAAAATCTAAACAGGGAAGAGATCAATCAGAATAAAACATGATTTACATAGCTGTAACAACTTTTATTTTACCTCATTGTATGTGAGATAGAAAACCCCAGAGGACACAACAAAAATGCCTTTCATTTGTACTAGGCTTTTAATTTTCACAGTGATGCTGTGAGAGATGAGTTCTTGTTTCTCTTTGGTCTCTGAGTAAACTATAGCCTAGAGAGAGAGATAAAGCATTTGCCCAGAGTCCTAGGACTTACAAGTAATGCAGCTTGTCCTTAATTCAAATTTGCTGATATGTTTCTGCATTAAACCTTTCTTGTTTAAGGTTTAACGCAGAAACCCTTCAAAGCAACCTTTCTTGACAAATAGGATTCTAAGAAAAATTATGAAAATGGCCACAAAATCAACAAGTTTTAAATACTAAATACTGGAGGGGGAAAAAAGCATTTTTTTCTTTTAAGTTATTCAAGTGAAATATTCAGATTTCTAATTATGTGACTACCAACTTTTCCAATAAAACAGCTTTTTTCTTCCATTCACTGATGGATAAAAGAAACATGTGTCTCATGCTTATATTCAACAGTTCTGGAGAAAAAGAGAGAGACTGCCTTGGTCACTGGGCTAAGGTAGTCTATTGGTGGACAAATCAGCAGTCATGCATAGGTAGTTCTAAAACTTGCATTATGGTTACTTAATGTAAAAAAGTTTACTAAATTTTATTACTGCTTGTTTGAAAAATTACACAATGTTTTTCAAACACAGCACTACCCAACATGCTGATCTATTTTTGTATTTATATTTCTAAGATAGCAATACAGTCGAACTTATACAATAGAAGTATAAATCCTCTCCAAAAGTTATAATACTGAGTAGTAAATCTTATCATCCCAAAGTATTTCAGAGTAAAATTTTTCTGAAATTTGGCACCTAAAAAGAAGTTACTTCCTAGTTTCTGAAGACTAGGTAATGCAGCTATTCTGACAATGTCATTTGAATATTTGAGAATATATTTTGTAGAATGATAACAGTTCCCCACAAATTTTTTCCAAACAAATTTACCCAAAATTCATTTATACACTAGCTGCTACAATTAACCAATACTTCAAATTTGCTGATTTGGCTATTTGGAATAAGAGGTGAAAAATAAAGAATCAGAGAATACTTGAAGTGTGTAATGTGTTTCCTGTGTATACTGTGTTTGAAACTGAGATATTAATCTCAGTTTCAAAGTCTAATGTAAGAGAAAAATGGAAACCTTTTATGTATGCAAACACAGAATATATACAACTGCAGGATAAGTGATTGCCTTCACATTTTGAATTTACAATGTCTGAGACCTGAAGATATGCATAGGATCTGAGCTAACCTCATCACAGTGGATTTGTTATGTTAACCACTGAAGATGTCTGTAATGTTTCACTTGATTATATTTTTAAACCATAAATCTCCTGCACAGAAACAGCATGCTTTGCTTTCTGCCTATGTCAGAAACTCTATCTCTCATGAAACTTTTTCCAGTGGGCTGCTCTCAGCTTGTGTCTTCATGTAAAACAATATCTTTAGCACCTCTGGCTGCTAAGACCCTCTAAGTATGTATTGGATTTTGTTGGTGTTGTTGTTGTGGGGTATTGCATTTCTCCCCTTTGAACTCATGCTCTGCTAAGAACTGCTGCTCAACCTACATGTGTAGAGATTAAAGGCACGTCTACTGTGGCTTTTGAACATCAAACAGTCAAGCTGTACATGACTCAAGTAAATTACATAGTGCAGGCTCCCCTCTCAGCCCTTCTTCATGCCAGAAAACCCTTCATTATTATTCTTCTTGTAACTGCCCTCTTCCAGTCTCCTGGTGATGCTAGATACCCATCAGCAATGATAAACATCCTCTCCCCAGAGAGTAAGTATTCTGATACATAGCACAGGGGAAAGCAGGAAGCAAAGATGGGAGGGATGAGGCAAAAGGAGCCCTGACAAGATAGGAAAAGAAGGGAAATCTGAAATGACCAACTAAAGCTTTTCAGAAAAGGTCACCCATATTTCCTTAAAAATGATTGTTTGTAAGAAGTTCAAATTTGAATCCCCAAACCTGACTATGAGCATGATCTGAATTTAATGCAATTTCTTCATATTAAAGAAAATTTTCTATAGAGGTTGAAATTTTGTTGAAAAGAGGAAATTAATGCCAAATGAAGTGGCTTCATTTAGATATGATTCATCATTTACCTTCAAGGAACGAAAGTCCAGGTAATAAAATGAAGGAGGAAAGCCTCTTTCCGACACAATTTTTGGAAGGTTGTAGCTAAATCATAGACTCATTGAGGTTTCTTCCTATAGAGGCTTCTGATATTACTAAACTTGAACTAGTGTCTCTTTTCAGAAACTCTCATGTTCAGCATCCCAGGAAAATATAGGAAAGTATATGTTTTGTGAACAAGAAAGAAATGCTTGATTAATTCTGTGGACTTATCAGTTAAGCAATAAACTATTATAGAAACTATTCCCATGAGTCCAGCTACACATCTCCAAAGATACAGCAAAATTTATTTTCCTAATTGTAGAAATTTGCAGAATTTGAGTTATTTCCAATTAATACCCAAGTGGCAGGGCACAATTTGAAGTTGTTGAATCAAACTGCTCATATAAATCAACTGTTTTCTTAATATTTATGAGAGTTTTTTGTGCTTTGTGTGCTCTGGATTTTCCCTAATCCTGGGTTTAGTGATTTTTAGTTTCCAACCATTCAGAGAACTCAGAGAATTCTAACTTCACCCTTTTATTCACCCACTACTCTAGTGATTGATTTTGTATCGTTTTCATGCAGGTAAGAAGGAAATGGATTGCATTTATCAGGTCTAGATTCATGCTCTATTCTTATTCATATGCCCTCCCTTGCTATTTCCAGATTTTCTTTGCACATACAAGGAACACACAGACATCTCTAAACTGCTTTGCTTCTATATCTGAGCTTGAAAGTCTTATACACTTAATTTCAATATACCTGTTCAGTTTCCTTTAGAAGAGTAGTGTCTTGAGGAGAAATCTTTTTTTTTAAATGAAAAAGAGATGAAGATTCAAGAAAATAAAAGTAGTCTTTTATTAACATCTCCCTATGCATATATGTGTAAAGTCAAAGCTTATTACACTCTTATATTAAGAAAAAACTTTGGTATTAGATCCTACAGTATTTCTATCAATGCAAACTCTGCCATGTGACTCACGTTATCCTCAGAAGCACAGAGCTGCCAAGATCTTGAATATTCTTGGCTCATCTCATTACCCAAATGCAAGAATGCCTGTCCTAATAAACAATAACCATTATGTTCCATCAAGTGGTGACTTTTTCAGTTTTGTTTTGCTTGAGGAACCCCACTGGTTATACTCAGGACTTACTCCTAACTCTTTGCTCAGGGATCAATCATATGTGGTCCTGGCTGAACCCTGGTCAGCCAAGTGTAAGGCAAACACTACACCCACTGTGCTATTTCTCCAACAGCTCAGGTGGTGATTTCTAACTTCATTCCTAAGATACTTGTCCTTTTTGGCTAATCACATCTATCATTTGTCCCTGGCTTTAAAATAATCAATAAGTGTGGTATTGGAATAAAAGCAGACAGTCAAACCAAATGAATAAAATTGAGTCCGAAGTAAACCCCACATTTATGGCCAGTTAATATCATCAAATAGGGCAGGAAATAAAGCTCAAAGAGCTTGGAACACAAATTTTGCATACAAGAGTCCCAGGTTCCACCTCTTCTATCCTAGAGTCCTGCCAAAATAGTTTCTAATAACCTGAACCATAAATAACCCCTTGAGCAACACCAGTTATGAACCAAAAAATAAGCAATAACAAAACAAACATAGTTGATAACAAGGATTTAAATTTTACAAAGGATACCCACTTTGACAAATGGAGCTGGCTGAATTGTTAGTCACTGCAAAAGAATAAAATTGGGTTCCTATCTCACACCAAGTATTGAAGTTAACAAAAGATGGACTAAAGTGCACAAAAAAACCATCAAATAAAACATAGATTGAAAAAACTGTTCGATAAAAATTTCAGTGGTGTCTTATGGTTCAACTTCGCTGACAAAGAAAGTAGAACCAAAAATAAATAACTAGAATTACATCAAACTTAAAAGCATATGTACTGTGAAAATTATTGCTACAGCAAAATAACTCCTAACTAAGAGAAAATATTCACATATCATACATCTGACAAATGGCCAGTATCTAAGATACATGAAGCACTTCTAAACTCAGTAATAGCAACAAAAACAACCTCATCAAAAAAATGGGAAAACAGAGTCAACTTGTGTCTGCAGGGCTAGTGCATCAGGAGCCAGATTGTGACTTCAGGCTTCCTGACACCCCCAAAATTGCCACTGTGCCTTTGGCTGGACCCCAACAACTTGGGGTCAAGTTTACCAAGAAATTAAATGGCCAAAAATTTGGTATGTGGGAGCCATGCCCACAAACCACCTCAAGCTCAGCTATAGAAGCTCATTTGTTGGTCTCATTTCAGAGACACATAGATAGATCAAGAACGGGATCAAAAGCCACAGTTAATCTCAGACCCACGTATGGTTGAACAGATTGGGGTAAATCAGAGGGGGGCGGTTTTGTCTGGTGGCCCGCCTAAGCAGAGCCCCCAGCAGCCACTTGCTTCCACAATCCAAAATCGTCACCATACCACAGGTCTGACTCCACCATCTCAGGACAGACCTCCCCAAGATATAATCTGCTGAAAATTTTGGTATGCGGGTTTTGTGACAGAAATATTCAGGCTTTCTTGGGGCTGGGATGGGCTACCTCCCCCCACCTTCCGGTACTTCCAGAAGCCTTGGCAGTCACATCCACACCCAAAGTTGCCACCCAGTTGAAAAGCTACCCCAGCCTTACCGTCCCAATAAAAATACTGAATGCCTTGGGCAAACACCAAAACTTCTTAGCACCTATGCTGCAAATAATAATGCATGAAAGGAAAAGGACAGAGAGAAAAGAAAGAAAAGTGCCTCCCTCTATGGGGGTAGGGGAGTGGGGGCTGGAGGATGGTGTTGGGGAAACGGGTAACATTTATGGCGGGAGGTGTGTACTGGTGGAAGGATGGGTGCTGGATCATTTTATGACTGAAACCCAATTATGAACAGCTTTGTAATGGTCTATCTCATAGATATCCAATTAAAAAATTAAAATAAAAAAGTAATGTGGAGTTAGTGCCCAGCACAATCAGCTTAATCAATGGCTGAATAAATAGAAGTACTTCTACATTAAAATGTGAAGACAACTTAATGGAGAACAAAAGATGACATACAGATAACCAAAATACATTGGGATAATTTTCTCAAAATAAATGTTATAACTAATTATTGTGAAATGAAAATCAAAATGATAATGAGAAATCAGTTCACACCAGTGAGAATGTTCCATATAAAAACTGTTGAAACACCCCCACTATCAGGGAGGTAGAACAAAGGATCTCTCTTTCACTGTTTTTTTGAATGTATACATTTCAGCCAGCCCCTATGAAAACTTGAGGATTTTTCAAAGAACTAACAGTGAATCATACGGTCCAGCAATTCCTCTCCTAGATATCTATCTGAAGAACAGGAGCACACTAATTCAACACTGTATTCATTTTGATGCTATTTACCATAGTCAACATCTGGAAACTGGCAGGATCTCTGTACAGTGTTATCAGTGGATTAAAAAATGTTTTGGTATATATGCACATAATAAAATACTACTCAGTTATAAGAGAAGATTAAGTACTGCCTTTTGCTCTCATACAGATGGAATTGGAGAGGGTTGTGTTGAGTGAAGTAAGGTGAAAGATAACAGATGATGTCACTCAAGTGCAGCCCTGTAGAACCCAGTCTGCAAGGACTGCAAACAACAAGCAGCATTCATGGAAGAGACTGACGCTTGTAGGGGCTTTTCTAAGTGACCATGGAGGCAATTCTTTGCAGTGGACATTCATATCTACTCTCATGTTGCCTCCAATCTTAAGCTTCAAACAGAAGAAGGAACACATAATTGAGGATTTACAACTGGAGCAAGTTCAAGTTCTCTGACAGCCAAAAGAGCCATATTGCCAGAATTAGAGCTTTAGCAAGTTTAATGTGAATGAGATTGGAAATTTGTGGTGGCTGAAAAATGGTGATAGGGGCATGTGCACAGCTAATCATGGGCTTCTGGATAAATGGCAGGCACTCAACTCCTGGGAGCCTTGGGACCTGGCCCCCATGTTCTCTACCTCGGCCCTTAACACCTCAACCCACCAAACCACAATAAATCCTGCTTCTTAGCCAAGCAAAAACAATCACACTTATAGGTGATACAGAAATAAAGCAAGGATATAGAAAATGTCCTATGAAAAGGGAACAGAATTGTTTCAAAATCTAAGGGAGGGGTAAGGGAAGGCTACTATAGATAGTGGTGGACAGTACTTTGGCCATGTAAGTGATACAGAAACACTGTACCCCTAAAACATATAAACAGTCATACTCTTATAAATTAGTATTACCTCAATTAAAAACACACTAAAAATGAAATTATTACTAAAAAGAATTATTTTAAAAGGGATACCATACACTTGAATCCAGAAATTAACTAAGGAGTGAATATTTAATGTTACCTTTTATTTTTTTATTTTGTCCACTTTTTAATTTATAAAACAATGCTTTAGTAGAATTAACAAAAATCTGAAGAACTAGTACAACTGAAGAGGTGCTTGCCCTGCAGGCTGCCAGATAGGTTTGGTCCCTGATACTGTATACATTCCCCAGAGTCCTGCCAGGAGTGACTGCTGAGCAGAGTCAGGAATAAGCCTTGAACAAGGCTAGTTGTGTCCCGAAACCCCACCCACCCAATAAATTAAAATAATAGACATTAGATAGAAAAGTTGGGCTAAAGCAGTAGCACAGAAGGTAGGGCATTTGCCTTGCATGCAGCTGACCCGGGTTCGATTTCTCTGTCCCTCTCAGAGAGCCTGGCAAGCTACCGAGAGTATCCTGCCTGCACAACAGAGCCTGGCACGCTACCCGTGGTATATTCAATATGCCAAAAACAGTAATAACAAGCCTCACAATGGAGGCTATATTCAACACATAAACACATGCACACAGACACACACGCGCGCACACACACACACACACACACACAAAAGCAGCAAAGTACAGAAACATTCTAAAACTCTTCAAGAAATGTTAGGGAACTAATTTTCCTACTGGAATTCTTTCTTATATGTTAAGTAAATATACATTCTTCTTGAGACCCAGAAGCAAGAAGTTTCCTTAAACTGTAGTACTGCTACTCCAGAAACCATTATGTGGATATGCAGGCAAATCACAAATTCTAGCTATTATGGGAAGAACACTCTATAAAAGTCAGGCTATTTTCTCCATTCATCTTTTTAAAAAATTGTACAATATATTAGTCCCTACAAGGATTCATTTTTAAGCCTAACAGAAGTTGTTAAGATATCACTTACAGTACCATTTAAGTGCTCACTGCTGAGTCGGTAGCCTTTGAACACGTACTGAATTATGGCGCTGTCAGAGACACATATCCCAGGCAAAGGGCAGGCAGGAGAGGGAGCTGGGGGGGAAGGCAGCAAAGTATCCCTTATATATTCATTTGTTTGTCTCTACTTAAGTTGATTTTAATGTCAGAGTTTGCTTACACTTTTTACACCATCTAACATATTTCAAAGAGACAGGCTCAATTTTCAAGTCAAACAGCAGATAATGGCATCGGGGATGCCTGACAACCACCAAGGAAATACACATAAAGAGGACAAAATGCAAGCTAAACATTCACTTAAGCAACTAGATGGAAATGAGATTTGAACTTTTTCCTCTTACTAGCTGGAACTCACTTGGCACTGTATTTTCAGGACACTCTCTAGTGACTTAAATCACACAGCATTATTATTATTTCTATTATGCATGCTCATCAATTAATAGGAAATGAAAATGTTTAGTAACTTTTTGGAAATAGCAATACAGTGCAAAAGTATGAATGACCCCATTCAAAGGAGAACCAAAATAGTTTGCTCACTTTAAAGATACAGTTCACGGAACTTAGTCCTAGACTATATTCCGCCCCACTTGGGGAGTTTTCTGTTCCACTTTCCAATGAATTTTTGTACTTTCCAAAATAAATAAATAAATAATAAAAATACAGTTCATGAATACTCATGTACAAAGCATTATCCTGGAAGCGCTACTGTTTGTTGTTCACAGATCTGCTGTTATCCCTAGCACTACAAGCAGTTTCCAGCATAATTGCAGTCAGGTATGTGGAAGTACCATAAATAAAGTGTGTGACCCCTGACAAGCACCGAAGCTAAAAGAGGAGTGAGCACTATGGAAAGGAAGTGCAAATCTGTATAAGCATGGTGTGAGTACTAGAGTAAATCCCTGAGATCACTACAACCAGAATATGTACAAGGAAGACAAAAAAATTATGACATCCAGTGAGCATGAAGTTAAAAAATTAATAATAATAATAATATCACTTGTATCACTTGTCATCCTGTTGATCTTCGATTTGCTCTAGCGGGAGTCTGTAACGTCTTCATTCGTCCCTGTTGCATGCTTGTGTAGCCCAATGGTATCTGCTCGCTCCAGGAACAAGAAGAGCCTCAAACCGTATGTTCGGGGTTTTGCCGAAGTCTGACCATCTCGTAGGTGGGTGTCCACACGGTCTTTTGATGTTCCGTGGAATCCAGTTGGTAACAGCTCTAGTCCAGTGGTCGTCTCTAAATCGCATTACGTGTCCGGCCCATCTGATTTTTGACACCTTGGTAAACAAGACAGTGTTCCTGATTCTTGAGCGTCGACTATATATATATGTTATTAAGCCAGATTCATGAAGGACCCCCAGGTATCATAACAACTACTTCAAAGGAATGGGTAGAAAAATTTAAATTGATTTCTTAATATTTGTGAATTTCTGAACTTTTTTTCAAAACTGACACAACCCAGAGTTGTCCAGAGTAATATCTACAGAATATGACATATACTATTTCAAGTACCTTCATAGAATATTCTTCATATAGAATAAGAACTTACACATTTAATGTCTAGAAATACTCCTCTATTTCCAACAATTATAAAATATATTTTTTAAATTTATTCTTTTATTGAATCACCATGTGGAAAGTTACAATAAATTAAATAAATTAAATGTCACTGTCATCCCGTTGCTCATCATTTTTTCGAGCGGGCACCAGTAACGTTTCTCATTGAGAGACTTATTGTTACTGTTTTTGGCATATCCAATATGCACTAGTAGTTTGCCAGGCCCTGCCGTGCGGGCTCCATACTCTCAGTAGTTTGCCAGGCTCTCCAAGTAGGGCGGAGGAATCGAACTCGTGTATAAATAAATTATAAAATATATTTTTAATCTGTTGGTATTTCTGAGATGTTTTTGTTTTTTTTTTAACTTAAAGAATTTTTATTCTATAAAAGGCAATGTAATAAGAATAAGAAAACAAGTCATTGACTGACAAAATGTTTTCAAAAGACATCTGATAAAGTACCACCATTTTCAGGTATAAAGAACTCTTATGACTCAATAAGAAAACAAATAACCCAATCAAAAATACAAAAAGACACCAGATTAAAGAAGACATACAAATGGCAAGTGAACCATAATATGTAATTATATCGGACTCAGTTGTAAATTGGAATAACAATGAAATATTGTTGTATAGGTACTAGAATGGTCACAATGCAAAATATCAATAATATCAATGGCTAGTAAAAAGTGCACAACAAAATCTCTTACTTATTACTCATGGGAATGGAAAACAATATAGTCACATTGGATGAAAGTTTAGTTCTTGCAAAACGAAGCATTGGAAGAGAGTTTTCTTGCAAAACTAAGCATGAATTTATCATTTAGCCCACAAATTAAGTATTTAACTAAACAATTGGATATGTTCATACATACTTGTACACAGATGTTTAGAGCAGATATACTTATACTTTCTCAAACTTGGAAACATTTAAGATATCCTTTAGTGGGTAAACAGATAAACTGTGGTACATTTAAACAATAGAGTACTATTTAACACTAAAATAAAATGAGTTACTTATTACTTAAAAGACATTGAAGAAACACAAATGCATATTGCCAAGCAAAAGAAACTAATTTGAAAATACGAGATATTGTATAATTTCATCTATGTGATATATGGAAAAGGAAAATTATGGAGATGGTAAAAATATCTGCACTGTAGCACTGTCGCACTGTCATCCCGTTGTTCATCGATTTGTCCAAGCGGGCACCAGTAACGTCTCCATTGTGAGACTTGTTACTGTTTTGGCATATCGAATATGCCAAATATCGATGGAGGAATTGAACCCGGGTTGGCTGCATGTAAGGCAAACGCCCTACCCGTTGTGCTATCACTCCAGTTCAATGGGTATTTGGAAAATGTATATATATACTTTCCAATATTACTTGTGACCCTGATTCTGCCCTAATTTGTTTATTAATTAAAATTATCATGCAGCAAGTACATTTTCTTGATTTTTATTAGTTTTACAAATATAAATATATAGATTTTTATAAACATAATCCCAATATTATCAGATTAGTTTCATTTTCCAAAACTACGCATGTTGTCTCTTTGTCGTTGAGTACTAGTTTGTTCTCCATCACTTATTTTGTCTTCTAAAGAATATCAGATAAAGTAGTAATTTTATATTGAACCTTTTGACACTGGTTTCTTTCACTAAATAAAATGAGCACGAAAATAAAATGGGTTATCTACTCTAGTGTATTTCTATTGAAAGTGAAATTACAGTTTGTTTCATCTTTTTCTTCTGAGTATTCTAGTGCTTGAATGTGCCAGTTGAACTATTCACCTATTGGAGGACATTTCGCTTATTTCTGCTTTCTGGTGATTATGAAATTATGTTTTTCTAAATATACCTGAAAAATTTTTTTTTCATATATCATTAAGAAACTTTTATTCACATTATTGTATCTAAAAACAATTCACTCCAAGTATTACCAAGGAAGAAATACGAATGGCCAAAAGGCACATGAAAAAGTGCTCTGCATCACTAATCATCAGAGAGATGCAGATCAAAACAACCATGAGATACCACCTCACACCACAGAGACTAGCACACATCCAAAAGAACAAAAGCAACCGCTGTTGGAGAGGATGTGGGGAGAAAGGGACCCTTCTTCACTGCTGGTGGGAATGCCGACTGGTTCAGCCCTTCTGGAAAACAATTTGGACGATTCTCAAAAAATTAGATATTGAATTCCCATTTGACCCAGCAATACCACTGCTGGGAATATATCCCAGAGAGGCAAAAAAGTACAATCGAAACAACATCTGCACATGTATGTTCATCGCAGCACTGTTTACAATAGCCAGAATCTGGAAAAAACCCGAATGCCCCAGAACGGATGACTGGTTGAGGAAACTTTGGTACATCTATACAATGGAATACTATGCAGCTGTTAGAAAAAAGGAGGTCAAGAATTTTGTAGTTAAGTGGATGGGCATGAAAAGTTTCATGCTGAGTGAAATGAGTCAGAAAGAGAGAGACAGACATAGAAAGATTGCACTCATCTATGGTATATAGAATAACAGAGTGGGAGACTATCACCCAAGAACTGTAGAAATAAGTACCAGGAGGTTGACTCCATGGCTTCGAGGCTGGCCTCACGTTCCGGGGAAAGGTCAACTCAGAGAAGCGATCACCAACTACATTGTAGTCGAAGGCCATGTGGGGGAAGGGAGTTGCGGGCTGAATGAGGGCTAGAGACTGAGCACAGCGGCCACTGAACACCTTTATTGCAAACCACAACAGCTAATTAGAGAGAACAGAAGGGAATGCCTTGCCACAGTGGCAGGGTGGGGTGGGGGGGAGATGGGATTGGGGAGGGTGGGAGGGATGCTGGGTTTACGGGTGGTGGAGAATGGGCACTGGTGAAGGGATGGGTTCCCGAACTTTGTATGAGGGAAGTATAAGCACAAAAGTGTATAAATCTGTAACTGTACCCTCACGGTGATTCTCTAATTAAAAATAAATAAAATTAAAAAAAAAAATTATAGTCACATGGGTACATCATTTTTCTCAGCCATAACTAATTATGATTCCATTAATAATTTTGAGTCTTATTTTAGAACTACCAGTTTCTATTATTTAATTTATTTCTATTATGCACAAAGCTACCAGTTTTAAATGACTATCCATTTACTTCATTAAGCATATAATTTTACTAGGCAAAGATAAATTTATTGATCCAGATGGAAAACATCTAGAATTAAAAGCAGAATCTCATATGATAACTCTGGTAATAAATAGAAACATTTACCTCCATTGAATGTTGCTTATATTCTTTTACAAGTATTTTGTAGTCATGTGAATTGGAATGTTTGTATCTAAGGCTTGAGATGTTTTGAAGTCATGTAAATCACACAGAATTACTCTTTTGAAATGCCAGCACAATATTGTTTTCCTATCTTAAATTTACTTTGTCAAGGCAAAGTCTGGAAATTTCCTTTACATACTCCAAGCTCTAGAATAAAAAGGACCATATATATGTATAAATTCCAAATCATCACAGAGGCTGACTGACAATATAGAGAATATTATCAAATGGCATGAGCTTGGATTATAGTGCATGTGACTTTTAAATTCTCATGACTTTATATGGAGTATCATTATTATCTTTTTCCTAGGACTTTGCTGTGTTTGGAATAATTGTCTGAATCCTGTTTAGAAAAGACGGTTTGTAAAAATCCATGATTCACCCATCAGCCAACACCTTCTCTTGGCCTGCTGTGACACACCAACAGAACTGCCCCAAAGCTCCCTACCTAGATTGTTAGGACCAATGTCTGAAAATTGGGGTTTGATAATCACCTTTGATCCCCAGAATTAAAGTTATTATAAAGGCTGAGTTGGCACAAGCTGTGTCTGAAATAATCTTATTCTTGTCCATGCTGTCTTATGGCATCACCCATGAGTCTAATTAGTGTCACTGTAGTCACCCTATGCATCACTTTAAAAACACAGGGTAAATGAGCTTGGTACATTTTTAGTGTGTGCAGTAATTACTGTTCTGCTACCTACTTTACATTACAGCAGTTTTAGTTACTTACTGGGATTTAAGGACAGCCAGAATTCATTTCACAGTTGGAAGGATACCATAAAGTCGAACACTCAGAAGGTGTAAGACACTGTGAATATTGTCTTCATTCTAATAGCCCCAACCCCTTGGAACCGAAGCACATGACCAAAGCATTAAGTCATTTTCTGAAATTCTGCTGCTACCAGCTGATTCCATAAACATGCACTTAGCCATATTCTCCCTGGACATGGCACTCTGTGGTTGTAAATAGATACCAATCAAAGTGACTTTAACTCTTTCATCTATACCTTGATGACTGACACTGAATAGAAGGTAGAAAAGCAGCAATTTACTAAATGGTTTCAAATTATTTTTCAGCTATTCTTGGAAAATGGTGGCAAGTCTTAAAGGATTTCAAGGGTTGTAAAATCAAAGGGAGTATAAAAATTATAAGATATAGGATTTCTGTTAGTTCTTAGAATGGATACTGAGCATGTGCAAACTGTGCACTAATGTGTGCATATGTGTCATTGTAAAAATAACCTGAAAGAGCTCTGGGGTGTAAATGCAAAACGGATCTATTGGATAATTAATTTACTCAATGGCATTTTCCCCCAAACCCAAAATTATTGGTTTCTATTTTATCCCTCTTATGTATGAATAAGGATTTAAGTATGCCATTGAATTCTAAATGATATAGACAACTTGTTAGCAATTTTGAAAAATATCGGAACACAGTTGAACACTCACAAGTATATATAAATTACAGAATGAATTAGTAGGACAAGCACAGACAAATATTCTTTGGGGAAATAAAAATTGCTCTCATGATTGTCATTACCTCTTCCTGAATGTTATCACTTGAATCCTTGTGAATAATTACATCCCAGGTTTCTAATTCCCAGATCCATAATTTGGCCAATTGTGTGGTGTTTGAAAGACCTTCATTTAGGATCTTTGAAATTTCATTAAAAGGCTTTTACAGTCTGTCCCAGATCATTAATAAAGGTATTCTAGAAGCTCACATATGGTCTCACAATAACCACTTCCTCCCAACTCAATAGTGGGTTATTTATAAGCAATCTTTGTGATCTTACAATATTTATTTTCCAGGAGGCTTTAATCCCTGGTAACATCAGAGCACAATGAAACCTTGAAAAACTTCAAATAGAGAAACAGTTTGTCTTGATTCAAAATAGACTCTTACACAGCTGAATTTTGCAGTTTCATTGATCTTTACTATCTTTTTTCGAGATATCTCTAGAAAACAAGAATAAGTATATTATTGTTATCAAAATAAAAAGCATGTAATAACAACAGAAGAGAATTTTTAAAATTGTTGTTATCCAGAACAGGATGTTTTGTTTGGTTGATTGGTTTTGGGGTCACACCAGATGATGCTCAGTGGTAACTTCTGGCTTGCACTCAGGCATTACTCCTGGCAGTGTCCAGGAGATCATATGCGGTGCCAAGGACCAAACCTGGGTAGGCTATATGCAAGGCAAATGCCCTACTCTGTCTCTGGTCTAGCTTGAGCAGATTTTATGTTTAACAGGTATTCAGAATTATTCAAACTACTCACAAATATAATTGTTTCCTTTAATATATTATTATATGCTAACTATTTGTATAGTAGGCATGTTTTTCACTGTATCACTGTTTCACTGTCATCTCCTTGCTCATCGATTTGCTCGAGCGGACACCAGTAATGTCTCCATTTGAAAGACTTGTTGTTACTGTTTTTGGCATATCGAATACACCATGGGTATACATGATTGACTACAATAATAGTTACTCCTGGGCATCTGCTTTCTCGACTCAGTTGCCCTTAGTTCCTACCACCCCAAAAGCAGGGTCCCAAAGAGGGACGGAATGGACCCAGGGCAAGTTTTGAGCTATCCTGTCATCAAAATGGTCCAGGCCAAAGCACCACAGAACTCAACTATAAGTTGAGAACATGGCCATAGACTAATGCTGTCATCATCTAAAAGTAATGACGAGACTAGGACCCTGATGGGGTTAGGAAGACTAACCTAGCCTAAGGACTGTGGTCTGGAATATATAGTGAATGTTCTCAGGAAGAACCAAACTTTTAGTCTGATATATCTCTTACTGTGCTCATACAGAATGAAATTGCTAGAAATATTAGAAGTAAATTTACTGTAAGTATTTAAGTGGATTACTAGCTGAAGAAGAAAGAAAGAAACACGCCCTTGTCTGGATCCCACCCTTAAGTGGATCTCCTAGTAATCTGGAGTAATCTCCTGGTGTATCGAATACACCATGGGTGGCTTGCCAGGCTCTGGCAACAAAGCTTGCATAAAATGGAACAACTGCTAGACTTGCCTTTCCCATTGAGTGCACTTCCCAAGTCAAGATTTCTCCAAGCAGGTCCTTTACATATGGATATATTTAGATAATGACATATAAATTAGTTCATTGACTTCTACATTACATTAATTAATTTGAGGATATTATTATGAGTTAGACAAACTATAGAGTTTGAGGAAACAGTTTTCAAGAACTCCCTTATTGCAAACACTAGCTGCACATTTTATGTTCCACAGGGACACTTTTATAATGTATAGTCTCCAAACTTAATAGTTCATGTGCTCACTTTCAAGTTTGAGAGTTCATTACAACTCATAGGAGTTAAAAATGCTCTAATGTAAAAAATATAAATGGTGCACATGCGGGAGGGGGTGATGTGATGTGTGTTGTGTTGTCTGGTGCGGGCTCTTGAGGTAGTGCTCTCTCTCTGTCTTGCCACTCGTGTCCAGTGCTCTCGAGCCACTGTGTATAGACCGGATCTGGATGGCTCCTCCTTATGCTCTGCTTCTGTGTGTGCCACTGTGCTCTCTTCTGTCTGCCTCTTTATATCTGTCTCTGTCTCTGTAGTCTCTCCTCTGGTCTCTTCCGAACCTCTCTCTATCTCTGCTTCTGTGTCTTCTCTCTTGCTTCTGTGTCTTCTCTTCGCTTCTGTCTCTTCTTGCTTCTGTCTTACCTCTGCCTCTTTGTCTTCTCCTCCAATTCTGTGTCTTCGATCCTCTGTGTTTTTCCACTGCTTTTGTCTTGCCTCTGCTCTTCTCCCCTTATAGTCTTAGTTTATATAGCAAATTACATAGGGTGGTGACCCAAAGATGGGTTGAACATTAACAAATCAACAAAGAGGGGTAAGACTATTTCTCCAGGAGATTAACAAAACCTCATCTAAAGAGATTACTCCAGATTACTAGGAGATCCACTCAAGGGTGGGATCCAGACAAGGGCGTGTTTCTTTCTCTCTTCTTCAGCTAGTAATCCACTTAAATACTTACAGTAAATTTACTTCTAATATTTCTAGCAATTTCATTCTGTATGAGCACAGTAAGAGATATATCAGACTAAAAGTTTGGTTCTTCCTGAGAACATTCACTATATATTCCAGACCACAGTCCTTAGGCTAGGTTAGTCTTCCTAACCCCATCAGGGTCCTAGTCTCGTCATTACTTTTAGATGATGACAGCATTAGTCTATGACCATGTTCTCAACTTATAGTTGAGTACTGTGGTGCTTTGGCCTGGACCATTTTGATGACAGGATAGCTCAAAACTTGCCCTAGGTCCATTCCGTCCCTCTTTGGGACCCTGCTTTTGGGGTGATAGGAACTAAGGGCAATTGAGTCGAGAAAGCAGATGCCCAAGAGTAAATATTATTGTAGTCAATCAGCTCCAAGTTCCAAAGCATAATATTAACTGTCTTTCTGTGTCCATACAGAAAGGACATTGCTTTAAGGTAAACTAAGTTCCCTGAGGCAAGGCTAAAAGGACAAACCCAATGTTATCCTATACTCTATGCTCATTATTAACTCAACATTGATAGAAGAATACAGATTAGAATCAGAAAAAAACGAATTGCATATGACAAAATCTGGGAGGGATACCAGAGTGAAGATTCCTTCTGGTACCCCTCGTAGGTCCTGAAGCATGCCTTCAAGCTACATTGTGTAACTTTTGTAAACCTGGCAACAGCACCTGAGTCTTTCAGAAAACAAGATATTTTGCTGAGAATAGATTACTGCCCATGTGGCTGATCTTTAGTTATCAGCATTTCTGGAGATTAAGAATATCTTAGTTGCCGACACTTCAAGAAAAATAGAAATTATCTGAGCATGTGGCAAATCACTTTATCATATCACACTGTCAAGTAGTTTGGTAGTAAAAGTCCTTAAGGGCTTTCCAATGACTTATATACATGTGATATCATATCCAGTTTTAACGACAGTTCAAACCAAAAAAATAGCATAAAAGATGAAAAGTAGAAAGATAATAAAAATTTGTTTTTAAAAAACCAATATTATTACTTCAAAGAAGTTAAATTGATCTCAAAAAGATTATTTGGTGGCAAGTCAAAGGCCTTCACTTAATCTCAATTTTACTTTACGTGACAGTTATTGACTGATATATTCAACTTATATTCTCTGTGAGGTATTTGGGTTCCTCCACATGAGACAGTTTAAGATCACTGAGTAGAGAAAAAAGAAAAATTGCCAATATGAGAATAAAACTATTATTTATCATAGTCTTTAAATAAACAGTTCTTCATAAAATGATGAATATGGGCACAACAAAAGAAAATCTATTTTCAGGGCTGGAGTGATAGCACAGAGGGTAGGGCATTTGCCAGCATCGATTCCCAGCATCCCATATGGTCCCCTGAGCACCGCCAGGAGTAGTTCCTGAGTGCATGAGCCAGGAGTAAACCCTGTGCATTCCAGGTGTGACCCAAAACATAAAAAAAAAAAAGAAAATTTATTTGAAAGTTGATACAGGTAGGGAGGAGCACACCTGGTGGTGTTCAAGTCTTCCTCTTGGTTCTGCATTCAGGGATCATTCCTGGTGAGCTTGGGGGATCATATGGGGTGCCAGGGATTGAACCTGTGTTGGCCGAGTGCAAGTGAAGCCTTTGGTACTATCTCACTGGCGCCCCTAAAAGTGAACATATTCATGAATAAAAGGATAATTAATATTAAATAACCCTAAAAAATATAATGACCTCAGTCGTAGAAAACTTTTAAGCCACAATGGATAAAAGAAAGCTTTTTTTTATTACTTCTGCTATTTCTGTTTTCAATATTTTTTCTGGTGCAGGAATAATTATGAGCAGAACAACATGCAGACATTGTGAGCCACAACATATTTCTCTGGATACATCAATAGTATAGAATTTACAATGGTCTAAATAAAACATATAAAACAATAAATAAAACATTAAATTATACTTAAAGTTCATTGATTTTGAATAAATAAAAGTGAACTAAACTCTTAGTGACAAATTTATAGGAAAAGATTCACGAATCACGAAAATCCTGTTAATCACTGATTTCTTGTCGGTCTCAGTAACCTCTCATTTCGACCTTTCCCTGAGATCTTAGAAGGCTATCTTGACTTGGCCCTCCCAAAGATGTCACACTGGGGGCTCTTTCAGGGCCAGGGGAATGAGATCCAGCTTGTTACTGGATTTAGCATACGAATACACCATGGGAAGCTTGCAAGGCTGTCCCACATGGGCAGGAAACTCTCAGAAGATTGCCAGTTTCTCCCAGAGGGAGAAGTAGGCTACATAATATCACATTTCTGAGAGCTTGCTTTTAAGTCTCTCTCTGGATGTTGGCCATTGATGGGATTACACACACCTGGGTTCCTCTGCCGGTACCTTCATGCATGAGGCCTGTCCAAACGCATGGAGAGGGGCCTCCAGCATGGCTGTAGCTAGGTTCTGGTGGTCTTCAGCGGCCGGGAGCTCTGCTCGGGGTGGGGAGGGAAGCTGGAGCCCATCCCCTATGAGGGGCCCCGGGGAAGACAGCCAGGCGTGGGGGCAAGAGACTCAAAAAAGATTAACAAAAACTTATTTTCAAAATTATAATTTTAGTATCATTTAATAAAAGTCTCTTTAATAATATCTGTGATACTCTTGGGATAAACAATGATAATGAATAGAAGAAAATGTTTAATTGAGGTCTAAAATCTATTGAGAACTTTTTTATTCAAGATTTTTTTCTTATAGTTGTTTCCAGATGTTAATAACCCCTCTGGTCTGATCATACAGAAAAGTTGAGTATTGTTTCATGACATTATTGATACATAGCATGGAATACAAAGAAATGTACATATGGGCTAAAGAGATAGGGAATGAGGGGTTCTTGCCTTGAACTTTCCATGGTTCTATACCTGATACCCCACACTAAACCCTAAACCCCACCGGGATTGGACCCTGAGCACAAAGCCAAGATGTAAGCCCTGAGTACTGTTAAAACCAAGAAAAAGAAAATAAAAAATATCAATATGAAAGATAATATAATTCTGTTTAAGTTACACCTACCATTCCTCCCTCATCCTGCCAAAGAGATTCAAATATTAATAGCACAGAAAAATCAAGTAAGTAAAAGATACTCTATCATCCTTCAAGAATTAGTTAGGAAGTTTTCAATTCTTCACAAGTTAATCTGTAAATTAAATGCAATTGCAATAAAAATTCATTTAAAATGTTAAAAATATAGTAAATTAATTTGGTAGCTACTTTCTAGAAGATTCAGGAAATTTTTGAAAAATTAAAATTATGAGTAATTGGAATAAACATAGCTTTGGAAATATATATTAATGAGTATTTAATGGTTTATGATACAACAAAATTATAACAGTTTTTACTTAAAAATTTTATTAATTTTGTCATGTTTTGTAATGAACATGTTTTGTTTTAGAAAAATATCTTAGTAAAAAGAATTCTTATATTAAAATTTGTATTGTGAATTTGAGAAAATTTGTATTGAGAATTTTTCTCTCTTTCATTTTAGGCATTATGATTTGTGACACAAATGCTGAAAGGCTATCATGTATATCCCTCTACCTGCTTTCAAGACTTAGTTCTTGTCCAGAGTGATCATTTCTAATTAGTGTTGTCATAATGGATTCTCCTCTATTTTAACTACCATCTTTCTCCCACACCATTAACCAACCATTGACAAGTCCTCCTGGCCCATTTTCCCTGGCATTGGGTATTAGTATCATAATGTGCTTTAAGGCATAAAAGGTTCTCACCTGCAATCCTACCACACTGTATTCCCATCACTTCCCTGCTTACCCCAGACTCCCTCCCACCCCGAAATCTAATACCTTGAAGTTACATCTTTTAGTAAAATTGTTGTACTTTGGATTTTGTGCTTATGGTAATGTTGAATCTAATGATTTAGATAGGTACAGATATTTTTCTATACTATAGGAAGGCCCAAGGCCCTCAGCTCTTGCCCTTATGTTATTTCCAGTCTTCATGCTTCCCCGCTCAATTTCTCTTTTTCTGGCATTTTGTTTCTATGTTCTAGAGCCAGCTTTGCCCACCTTTGTTACCACCCTTCCCCTGACATGTTATTCTGTGTTCTCTAGGTTAGTGAGAGCAGTTAGTGTTTGACTTTGTCTTTCTGACTTGCTTCTCTTACCAAAACAAAACAGAGGGCTCTTTTATTTGTGCATCTACTGCATCATTCTGTAACTGGTGTCAAAGACGTAGAAAGGAAAGATGAGTAGACCCTCACTTCCATATGGACTTCTCTGAAATTTTGACTTGCCCTCCATGTTTTCTTGTTCTTCTTTCCTTTTTAGAGTCCCCAGGCAGTTGTTTTTGGTATACCAAGTATTGAGTTGTAATCACTGTATAACAAATATTTCACTGTTATCATTGGGAGACACAGTAGTAGTAGGATTATTATTATTTTGTTCAGTGCTACAAGTACTAACTTGCAGTTTGAATTTATCTATAGAGCAGTGTTAAGTTGGAGACACAGGGTAATGTGTAGATCACTGAACTAGTCTAGGTAACCAACGGCAATAGCTTGGATTAGGAAGGTGACAGCTGACATGAAGATAAAGATTCCAAGAAACAGGTTAGTGGTCAAAATTAGTTGGATTAGTTGGACTCAGCAATAAGTTGGAAGCAGGGATTGAAGAGAATCTGTAAATGAGAATTCTTTAATTGTGGTTTGTGAGGATGAATGAATGGCAGTATCATTTGCTAAGTACTTGAAGTACTTGAAGAGGACTTTGTTGGAGTGTACTTTTCTTTACAGGAGTAAAGGCACGGGAGATTATGAGTTTAGATTCAGAATGTAGGATTTGAGGAGCATTACAGACAACTAAATGAAATGTTGATATAAGGTAGCTATATGTATATGCACAATTTTTGAAGCTATAAGAGAATGGCAGAGACTAGCAAGCTCCCGGTGGTGTATTCGATATGCCAAAAACAGTAACAATGATGGGTCTCATTCCCCTGACCCTGAAAGAGTCTCCAATGTGGCACCGTTGGAAAGGACGAATAAAGAGAGGCTGCTAAAATCTCAGGGCTAGGACGAATGGAGACATTACTGGCGCCCGCTTGAGCAAATCAATGAACAATGGGATGACAATGATACAGTGATGCAGCAATTGCGAATTTAATATTGTGTCTTGAAAATATATTAGAAAATATAAGCTTTCTGAAATTAGTTGTAAGGATGGGAATTTATATTATATGTATATATAAATACACATATATATATTTTAAATAATAGTTACTTGCTTGCCTTCTGAAATGTATAGAATAACAATTTCTTGTGTTTTGTGTACTGAATATGCTCCTTTTATGTGTTGAGAAATGCATAAAATTAGTCTTTTTGTCTCATTTTCAAATTACTATCTCTATAGTATTCTGATATTCCCCTCACATTTTACCAAGTCAGTTATGTTCTTTTTATCTCAGTGAGCTCTACATTTAATTACATTAACTTTTGCTATTACTGATGGTTCAGGTATGGATACACATAAAAGATGATAAGAGTAGGAATTGTGTATGTTTTGTTGGAATTATTTTTAAGCATCTATTATAATTTGAGATATGAATGCAAGAAATACCACTTTTGTTTGGATATATTAAACATCATATATAGTCAATATATTCAAGCATGTTAAACTATTGTAAGAAAAAATAGAGATAAATTGTATTTCCAACAGAATAAGGCTTGAATAAGTTTTTACATCAATTTGGATACCCTCATTTTAGAATATTATGCAAATCTGAAAAATAAAAGCTAGAACAATAGCTGTCAGAGATGCCTCAAGGGATTTCCATGAGCCCTTGTGGACTGAAAAGAAGCAGAGAAATGAATATAATAAAATTCTTCTTGTAAAGCAAAGAAATTATAAAAGAATATTATCCACTTTATACACATATACCCTATTACTATATAATTCTAACAAAATTGCTGAGTAGAATACAACTGGTGGTTTCATGTGCTCCCCAAGAAAGAGAAGTGTGAGTAGGGAAAGGAAAGCAAGACAGACAAGCAAAAACAAAGACTTATTGAGTCTATTGAGGTGGTGAACTATATTAAAATCTTTTCCCTAACTCTAATTATCTTTGATTCCTGTGATAAAGATAATCTCATTATTTATAACACTAAATCCAGCTTGTTAATATTTTTTTCTCACATCATCTTTCTTAAATGAGTCTGGTTTAATAACAGTGTTATTATATAGTCAACAGAAATGCAACATAAGCCACATGGACTTAGCTCTAATTATTTTAGTAGTCATACTAAAAAACACAAACAAGTGAAATGAATTTAAACAATGCAATTCACTGAATTGTCTAAATAAGATAATATATCAGCAATCAACTGAAAAAATAATAAGATACATAGTTCCTTATTTGTCAAAAATATTCTCACTCTACTTCACATCTTAAGTTATATACTAATGTCATTGAGATATATATATGTGCAAATTTAGGCTTTATAAAACTTATGCTTGAGAATGTGGAGCCATATAAGCAAGTTGTTCTCAGGCTACCAAGGGTTTTTATTAATTGAGTCAAATTTCAATTTCAAGTTAACCAAAAATAAAATTTTATTCCAAAGTAACATGAGCTATTTTTCAAATACTTAATAGGCACATGGACAGCATTTGACAGTAAATGTCCATATACTTATTTTCTTTAATTGCTTTATTCTATTAGGTTGTCAAGATTATTCTGATATCACAAAATAGAAGTCTTATCTTTCTCTTTTTGAGGTAACACACATAAGACTACGAACAAGTTATTATCTATACCTTAAAAATGTTAAAACTTTTCTATTCATTCAAATGAGCATCTAGGTGAGAGGGGAAACTTGTGTCTTTAGAAGCTCCTGGAAGTTCGACTACAACTGTAGCCCAGGATCTGCACCAATGCGTGTCCCCTCCTTCCCCAGGTACGCTGGCAGTTGGGGAGGGGGGGTGGCCTCCAGGGCTGCGGCCGCTTAAGTAGTCACGGGTTGATTTCCCCTTTCATAACACACTGGACCCATATCTCAGTCTCCTATACCAAACTGTCACGAGGGTAGCCTGGCTATCCCAAACTCATTAAACCAATAGTGCACTAGCTTATCCCAATCAAAATACCCCCAAAACTCACCAAAATAATGGTGAACACAAGAATCTGTACAAACCAAATCTCAAAGAACATGCCCCCTGAATCAGCGCTACAGGACCCAAACAAGTCACACAGGCACACCAAAGAGAGAAGGTGAAAGGAGAATATCATCTACTGGGCTCCCACCAGAGTCCTCCCTGGCGGTGAGATGGGGACACTGATGGTGAACTAGAAGGACCCACCTCCAGCATCATGGGAAAACAGCGCAGATTCCTACCACAAGAAGTGGGTGAAGAAAAGAGCCCTGAAGCCTTGACAAGGAATACTCACTGGCATGATCTCTCTGATAAATAATTCAGAGATGAAATGGTGAGGATAATTAATGAGCTCAAAGAAACAGTAGAATGGACATCCAATAAAATATAGGTAGATAGCAAAACTTTTCTATCTGTAGTATGGTTAAGTTTTTAAGAGAGGAGGAGGGATAAAGAAGTATTTAAGCAACTCCTATTCAAATTACAGAAGTCATTATTTACTCAAACTTCCTATTTGATCTTCAGTCAGCACTGGAAAGTATGAATTTAATTCATAATATCCTCTAACAATTTTTGTACCATTAAGTCTTAGTGTCTATTTAGTTTTTGTTTATTAGTCTGATCCCATTATAATTTTTGTTGTGCCCTTTCCACTACATTTCCAATAATACCTATTACATCTACTCTCCTTTAAAATTTGTATTTACTTGTCATCTATTTATTTCTCCATTTTTCCCTTTATCCCTTAGCTTTAAAAATATGATTTGGACTGAACTCTTGGACAAATGGTGCTGGGAAAACTGGATAACTATTTGTAAGAAATTAAAGTTGGATCCATGTCCTACAGCTCATCCAGAAGTTAATTCAAAGTGGATCAAAGACTTAGAGATCAGACCAGAAACTATAAAGTACATGGGAAAAATATAGGCAGAACACTTTAAGATTTGGGACTCAATGATGTCTTCAATGATCTGATATCACTAGCAAAGGCAACACAAGAGACTACGTAAGATTTAAAGAGTTTCTTCATGACAAGAGAAACACAAGCTAAAATTAAATGACAGCTAACAGAAGAGGAAAAAAATATTTGCATTCAACGTAGCAGATAAAGGTTTGATACACAGGATACATAAAGTGCTCACAAAGATCAACCAAAAAAATTTCAAAAACACTATCAAAAAATGGGTAAAGGAAATCAATAGACACTTCTCAGAGGAAGACAGGCAGATGTCCAGTGACCACATAAAAAATGTAAGCATCACTTATCGTCAGAGAAATACAAATCAAGATGACAATGTGATACCATCTTACACCTGTGAGCATGGCACATATCAAAAATAGTAGGTACAATCTGTGTTGGCAGGGCTGGTGGAAAAGGAACTCTCATTCACTGCTGGTAGGAATGTTGTCTGATACAACTCCCATGGAAAATAGTATGGAGAATTTTTAGTAAAACTTAGAACTGAACTTCCATATGGCCTAGCAATTACACTTTTGGGCATCTACCCCCAGGATTAAAAACACTCTCTCAAAAGGTCACATGTGAACCATTATTCATTGATTCATTCAATAGAATACAATAGCTAAGAAATGAGTCAACCTAGGTGTCCAATGACAGATGAATGGATTATGAAGATGTGGTATATATATATATGTATATATATATGCAACAAAAAACTATGTAGCTGCAAATAACAATGAAATCATGCAATTTGTTGCAACCAGGCTGGAATGGAAAGAACTGGTTGGAACTGGATCATGTTGAGTGAAGTTCAAGTCAGAAGAAAAAAAGACAAACACACAATGATCTCACTTATCTAGGGAATATAGAACCCTGGATGAGGAAATGTATTATGGTCAAGAAAGGGGGTGCCTCCTCCCTCCCCGCTTCCTTCCTTCCTTCCTTCCTTCCTTCCTTCCTTCCTTCCTTCCTTCCTTCCTTCCTTCCTTCCTTCCTTCCTTCCTTCCTTCCTTCCTTCCTTCCTTCCTTCCTCTTTGTTTTTGGGCCACATCTGGTGTGGTTTAGGACTTACCTGAGCACTCAGAGATAGTTTTTGGGCCTTAGGTGACCAGATGAGGTGCCAAATAGAAAATCGAGGTCGACAGTATGCAAGGCAAGTGCCCTACCTGCTGTACTATCTCTACAGCCCACCTCTTTTGTTATTTTTTAATTTTGTTAAAGAACAGTGATTTACAAAGTTTTTGATTGCTGAATTTTAGGCATACAAAATTTCAACACCAATCCCACCACAAGCTTCAATTTCTCTCCAGCAGTGTTCCCATATTTCACTACATTAAGTGAGATTGGAAATCCATGTGACTCTTTTCTAAAACATATCAATTCTTATTTTATTTTCTAAATAAGTTTCAATGTGTTCATCTCCCTCATGTATCTCAGTTATTAAGTATTGTTCAACCTGCTACTAGCCATTTCAACTGTCTGAATAGTCAGTCACTAAGGAGTTTTCCTGGAACTACAGAAGTCTTTTCAAATCTGTTATCTTATGTTTAGCCAGGTTTTTTCTAGTTGGATATCAGATTATCAACTCATGTTGCCACCTCCCACCCAATACTTAGCTTTTTCTTGCACCTTAAAGACAAAAAGTCTTCAAAATAGCTCATCAGACTTTACGGTAAATAGGTTTAGTTTATGTGTATGTGTGTGTTTAAATAAACATTTCTCACTGCTTAAAATATACTTCTTTTAATTTAAATGCTAACTTCTTTACATATACTTAACATCATAACCTTATCGAGGAAGCCTGTCTTGACCTCTATGAGTAGTTCAAATTCTCCATTGTGACTCAATACACAATGAGAACATCAGACAGGTCACAGTTGTCATTTTACATGTATTTGGAAATTGTTCTATTTGTATCTATAAATCTGTTGGACTATAAACTGTTGAGGAAATAGAGTTGAATGGAGTGGTTCATAGTTTTGTTAACTGTGTGTAGGACTTGGTTGTTAAACAATAAATGATTAATTGAAAGAGTGACTCTAAATTCTTGATTCTGAAATTATGCAAGGGTTATCCATAATTCTGAATATAGCACATGAATATAAGAATTCATAATGGATATATCTAAGGTAAAAAAGAATACTGCTTTCATTAAGCAGAAGGCAGTTTTTACCTGTGGGGCAAGTGTATCAGCAGCCTGATGGTGCCTTCAGAGTTCCAGATACCCCACAATTGCTGCTGGGCATTTGACCAGACCCAAGAACTTGGGGTCAAGTTTACCAAGAAATTAAATGGCCACAAGTTAGGTATGTGGGAGATACACCCACAAACCACCTCTAGCTCAGCTATATAAGCTCATTTATTGGCCTTATTTCAGAGAGCCATAAACTTCAAAAGAAATTAAAAGATGCAACCTGTAGCACAGAGGTAGACAGGAACCTGTGACAGAGAGCTCCAGGCCAGCTTGGATTGGGATGGACTGGGTCTCCTCCCCTCAGGTCCCCAGTTTTCCAGTAGCTTGGCAATCACACCCACAAACTGCACCCAGCGCCATATAATCTCATAAACAGCCAAGACCCAGGGACTATAAACTAAAACTCCCAAAAGAGAACGCCACAGAATATCCTGACCCTGAGCCAGGCTGTCTTAACCAGGGAACCCCAGAGGAGGGTGGGTTAGAGCCTTCCCTGCCCCAAGGGACCCAGCTCCAGCAGCCAAAAACCTCCACAACCCAACCGCTGCCATGCTCAGGACCGCTCCCAAGGCACTCGGGCCAAGCCTCACATATGAGTAAATACACTCCTGGACCACACAGCCACAAAAGTGGCTGCGCGACACATCATAAAACACTCCCTACACATTCCCCATAATTACCATACCACATTTGATGGGATTCAGATAGTAGGCAACAAATCATAGAGGGAAATATATATATATATATATATATACATGCATATATATATATATATTTTTTTTCAGATGTATGTACCAAAGCTCACACCACCCAAACTTTAACAACATGTTAGTTATATCCCATAGAATATCTTAATGGCTCTTACCAAAATAGAACAATCTTCACACTGTTTCCTATATGAACACTTTTTTGCACGTATGTTCAGGAGTTCTTCATAACTATATGAAATACATTATTTTGGTTGTGTTTGGGGACAGGGATTGGGGTTTGGGATGGAAACATCCCGAATTTGGTGGTCGGAAGGTGTAATGGTGGTGGGATCGGTGTTTGAATATTGAATGTAATCAAACATTGTGAACTAACTTATAAATTAAAAAAAGGTAATGCGAATTTCATGCCCAATTCAATCAGCGTTATCAATGACTGAATAAATAGCAGTGTTCCCACATTATATATATATATATATATATATATATATATATATATATATATAAAAGCAAAAGGCAGTTTGAGAAAAGTAACAGTCAGAATATCAAATCTCACCAGTCTACCGCTCAGAATTATTACTTAATCAATTTTCTTACTTTTTTCAAATACCCAACTAGATTTATAGTTTCTTATTGTGGGTTTGAGGGGTGGGGGTGGATGAGTCAAACCTGGCTGTGCTCAGGACTTACCTTACTGCTGGCTGTGCTCAGGAAGTTCTTGGGGACCATATGTGGTGCCAGGAACCAAACCTGGTTTTATATATTTAAAACCTTGAGTGGTAGCCTTTCAAATGTATGTGAATAGTACTTCAGTTCTTCATTTAAAGAACAATCATTAAATCATCATATTTTCCTACAAGTTTTGAGTAAATTTTATTTCCAGGGTTTGTTTAATATACACTATTATAATCTTAAAGTTCTATTCTGCATGAATGGTTACAGAATGAGAAATTGAAGGTCAGATATTTTAATAAATTGCATAAAGCCCTTGAGCTAATGAGATACATTTTTTTGATGCCTAATTCAGCTTTTCATGGGTCTTCAGTAATGCAACCTCTGAGGCACCTAAAAAGTCATAGAACATATAGAAGATGCAATGACAGAAGTATATAGCTCATTATTACTGGCTGGATCATCTGGGCTAGTGTCTTCACTCCCTAAGCCTGTTGAGTTTCTGATTGTTTACCATTGTGCCCTTTGCAGCTTTGGAGTTGTTTCCTGTATATTGTTGTGTGGTTTAAAACTTATGATTAGGGTGTCTTTGTATGTTTACGGTGTGTTATGGAGAAGTGAAGAAATGCGTAGCCAAAGCGTGAAGCTGAGCAGATGCATTCCTGTGTATTTCCCTTCTGACCTTGGAAACAAAAATGGCATTTCTGAGTTTGCTCCAGAGGCCCCTGGCATCCTGCAACTAGTTCTTAGGGACCTTAGCTGGGCTGGGTAGCAACAAACACAAGCATCCCCCCTCTTTGTGGGTGAGTTTCCCCATACACACACACCTGTGTAGCAAACTGGCATTTCTGAGTTCTGCAATGACAAAGGAAATGCTAAATGACTGTGCTCAGCTTCATGGATAAGGAAAAATAATAAAATTGTCTACTGGAGGAAAATGTTATGATGGAAAGAAATAATGAAATCTAAAAAGAGAGGAAAGAAGGAAGGAAGGAAGGAAGGAAGGAAGGAAGGAAGGAAGGAAGGAAGGAAGGAAGGAAGGAAGGAAGGAAGGAAGGAAGGAAGGAAGGAAGGAAGGGAAGGAAGGAAGGAAGGAAGGAAGGAAGGGAGGGAGGGAGGGAGGGAGGGAGGGAGAGAATAATGGATTTTTATGAGCAGAGGTTGCATGGAACATAATTCTCATTTTCATTTCATAATTCCTATTTTTTATCTACTTGCACTTCCTTTTTATACATAAAATTATATAAATTACGCCTAATAGTTTGGATGCTGGCAGGCATAGAGTGAGAAAAGGTGCACTTCAACTCAAGGAAAATTTCCTAACACATTTTCCATTTGATATGTCATTACTCACAGTAATTAAGGTTTTATACCGTTAAAAAGATATTAGAGTATAAAATATTGAATTATAGAGATCCTCCTGACTTTTCCTAAAAATATAACTGTCATGGAAAAAACTTTATCTTTTGGCAAATACATTAAACATTTTAAAATAATCTATTGAAGTACTGTATATATTTAAAAATCAGAATCCCTAGATAAGGCAAAAGATTGCCCACTTAGTTAAAACACATTTTTCTTTCATTTAATTTAATTTGAAAAATATACATAAATTGCCACTGTAATTGAGAATTCAAGATATATAACTATATGTCTGAATCTATGACTTAATTAAAAACTATTTTTTTAAGGTTGTAATAGCATTAAATTTCAGGCATATAAAACTCCTGTCAAAAATACTTGCTCTAAATATATTTTGTACTTAAATAAATTATAATATGCTATAATGAGTATTAGTTTTATTTATTTTAAATATAATACATGTAATTGTGTTCAAAATTAAAATAGCCCAGGTCAATTTTTATTAGATTAGAATTTTTTCGGTGATTTTTCTACCATAAATAGTATCTTACATCTAAAGAGTCTTTTTATATACTCTAAAGATTCTATTCATATAACTTTAATTGAATATATAAAACTTTTTCCTGAGTTAAAGTATTTAACTTTTAACCCTTATGACAGTGTGCTATTTCTTTAAGGTGTGTACAGTGATACTACACATAATTCAAAATTTTTAATAAATTGTGCACAGTTCAAGTGTATAATTTTTAAAGCATATACAATGATATATATAACTCAAATTTTTCTCTTAAAGCATTTTCATAACTTTTTATATCACTTCTTAATTTCAATTTCTAGATTATACCAATGTGACTGTATGTGTTAGAATATTATAGATAAAAACATTATGTGTATATATATATGTGTATATATATCATATATTTTGTTTCTTCATGTAAAAACAGAATGGTCTCTTATTTTCAAAATTAATAAAAAAAAATCACCAATTCTATGCTTGATTCTTCTTTAATATTTAAAATTCTGGTTCGTAGGTATATAAGAAAATTTCCCTTAGACTGATTCTAATAATCACTTTCTGCCATTTTTCCTCTAATATTTTGATGAATACTATAGTTCTAAGACTATAATGACAATCTTATGAATAGTGCCACTTCTTTGCAAATATTTATTTAGTAAAAATTTTTATTCAAATACCCTAATAATTTCTTTTCATCTTTAAAATAATCTCATTATCTAAAACCAGTATATTAATTAAAATCTTATTAAGGTTTCTAATGTCAATGCACCGTAGAACATAGAAATAATACACATTTACTTAATCTAGAACTTTAATCATTTGAGACTCTAATCATTTCCTATATGACGGTTAAACCACAGAGTTTTCACAAAGCCACCCTTAGTTTTTAAAGAATTTTAGGAAAACTGAAAAACCAAGACAAACCAATTGCTTCATTTCTGACCAGCTGAGCTGTTATAACCAGAGGTTGGTCATTAATCATCAACAAATTACGAAGAAAATCACCATGCCAAGTCAAAGGTAAAATCAATTACAGTGACAATTAAAGTACTCAAACATCAAACTCAAAGCCCCTGTGGTTAATGGACAGCCTAATATAACTTTATAAGGAATTCAAGCATAGAATTTTCTATAATGCTGAAATACAAAATCAGATTTAATGAAAGGATTTACAGCAATAATTTATATGGCAAGTTGGGAGAGAACCTCCTAAGGTAATAAATTTGACAGTTATTTGACTCGCCTTTTATCATTCAGTTATTTATAATGTAGAAAGTAATGGTGAGTACATATTGATTATAATGCTTTTACGGCAATCACATTTTTGTAAAGTAAATTCCATGAATTCTGCCTCGATATTTCATCCAGCATAGACTCAACCAATAACACTGCAAAGTAATAGAGCAAAAGGATAACCTTATCACTTTATGCTGCCAACTGTATCTTTGAACTCTTTGCTGACCTTCAGATGAAATCTCCCAAGTGAGTAAGTCTAGAGAAATATAAGGTTTTACAGATCTGAACTTTTCTGAGATAAGTTATATTGTAATTTGCATTCTTCTAAAGTTAATCAAGATTAATACTTTTTCTAAAACTAAAATAATGAAAAGTTTTCTCTAATGAGTCAACCGAGAGAAGCATTTACTTCTGCTACCATAACTTTAGGAGCATGTAAAAAACATTCATATTCAACTTATAAAGCCAAAAGGATGGTGCTATGTTTCTTCAACTCATCTGCCATCAGAAATGTTCAGAAAAAAAGTAAAATTCCAATGACAATTGGAAAGATTATTACTGTATATAGAAATTGAATAGAAAATCAAAACCAAAACAGTGATATTTTAATTTGTCTTAACGCCGATTGAAGGATTGATCCAGGTTTAGTTATTTTAGAAAGATTATGTCCTTTTTAAATTCTAAAATATAAGAAAAATCACTTCTACGTATTATATAAAGAAGATGAATAGACATGTGAATGCAGTAATAATCATAAAGTCACTTTATCACTGTCATCCCTTTGTTCATTGATTTACTCAAGTGGGTACCAGTAACGCCTCTATTACACTCAGCCCTGAGATTTTAGCAGCCTCTCCTTACTCATCTTTCCTAACGATTGGAGACTCTTACATAATTATTATCTTATGATCGGAATGAGACCGATCATAAGATAATAATTAGGAAATACAGTATAAAGTCAACACAGAGTTTATGTAAGCAAAGTTAGATACATCAATAATATAACACTACTAAATTTCCAAATAGCATAGTCACTGGTTACACATGAATAAAATAAGTTTTAATTTAAAAAAAGCATTGCTGCTGTCATTCGCGTTTAATCCTGTGAATAAAATGTTCCTTAATTGAAAACAAATGTTTTCTAAAATTTGATTTATTGAGAGCTTAACAATTACCTGACATCCTTAGTTTACCACTGCATAGCTGATTCTCTGACTTACCCAATACTTGCGCATCTCCACAGCCCCTCAGCTCTATTCATATAACATAAAAGTATTTCCAGTGGCTGAGTGAAAATCCTTGGCCATTTTGCCAAAGTTCTTAGGCCCTTTTTAATGATTCCTGAGAGGAATGTGTTTGAGAAGGTGTCATTGTACTACAGAACCATATACCAATCCTTTTTCTCTCCCTATATCAAAGATCTTTTGGTCATATTCAAAATCAAGTGCACTGAATGGGAATTCTGTCAAGATCAAAGGCATTTCATACCCAGTAATGCGCTGATCTTTAAACTCGTCCCAAGAAAGACTTTTCCTTACCATAACCACTTTGCACATGATGACACTGAGTCTCAGTGAAGTCAAGGTCTCCTGCCACATCATTTACCTGCTAAATGCCAGAGGCATATGTAGAAACCAAATCTAGTTCTAAAGCTTTTTTTTCCCCACATGAACATTTTCCATATAAAGATGAAAGATATTTAGGTGGTTATCTAGAATTCACACAACTAAGATCTTTTTTCAAAACCATCTGCTAAGAACTAATAATCTTACATGACATAATAATTGTCAAGATATTTCTATAGTTAGAAAAGTTGGTACTGATCTGGCCTATTTTATCAATCTTCAAATAGATTGGTACAGGATAACATAACCTCAGGTAGTTTAGTTTATTGGGTTACTCCCATCACAGTGCTCCTGTTCATCTTTGTTTATTTGTAACTTCTTTCTTTGTGCTCTGTTGACTTGTGAATATTGTTTTTCTCTTCTCCTTGAGTCCTTCGTATAGTTTATTCAGAGTCATGTCCTTTTTGTATGGGCACAGGAAGACAATAGTAAATGCTATGCTTTTGTTATATGGGAGGCATTTGACTCTAAATGATATTTTCCTCCTGGGCACCTGTTCTCTCTACCTAAGCCTCAGTTGCCCTTAGTTCCTAGCACCCCCAAAAGCAGGGTCCCGACAAGGGATGGGACGGATCTGGGGCAAGCGGTGAGGTATGTGCTATCTTGGCATCGAGATGGGCCTGTCCGAAGTGCCTAATGCTTAACTATAAGTTAAGAGCTTGGTCATGGACAGATGCTGTCATTACCCAAAAAGTAATAACTAGATTTAGACTCTGCTAGGTGAGGAATGATAAATCTGGCCTGAGTGTTATAGGCTGAGTCTGCAAGATGTTCCCAGGAGAGCCACCCTACAAGCCTCAATGTATCTTTTACTGTGTCCATACAAATTAACTAAAGGAGAAAAACACCTTAAGAGGTATTTTGCCCTTGGCCATCAAAAAGGGCTTCCTTATGTTGTTTTTGCTTCCAGACCAGGTGGTGCTTGGGTGGGGAAGGCAAGGTGGAGAGATATAAGTGGGGTTGGTGAGAGAAGAGTGGAGTCAGAATCCAAGAGAAGCAGTGAAGTCAGGATTGAGAGATTCAGAATCAAGAGGAGAGGGAGAGCCCAGGCTGCGAGACACAGCACAGAGAGATGAGCGGGGAGCAGGGAATAGAGGAATGAGGGGCAAGGAAGGAAGAATGCATGATATAGGAGAGATGAGAGATTGAATAAACGGTAACTAATCAGCAACCAGCCTGGTCCTCGTTCTTCCTTCGCCTGCCCGCCCATCACCTACAGCTGTCCCGATCCCGTCCATACACAGCGGCTTGAGAGCACTGAACGCAGGCGGTGAGAGAAAGCCCGTGAACACACGTCCCTCAGCATGGGTATTCTTTACCCACTGGGTATAACATTGCTTCTCAACAAAGCCATCAAGTTGATGTTGGAGGGATAGTACGTGAATAAATCTTCCTGTCATTGAATAGATATTCATAGTCTATTAAGGGGCAGACACTATTTTAGGTATATACATCAGAAATAAAACAGGAAGATCTTTGTCCTCGTGGAACTTGCATTCTAATAATATTATAAGTTTAGTCTAATAGTAAATAACATTTAATAATCTACCCAATAAATAAATCATCACTGTATCACTGTCATCCCATTGATCTTTGATTTGCTCGAGCAGGCAGCAGTAATGTCTCCACTCATTCTAGCCCTGAGATTTTAGCAGCCTCTCTTTACTCATTCTTCCCAGCGGTGCACAATGGAGGCTCTTTCAAGGTAAGGGGAATGAGACCCATCATTGTTACTGTATTTGACATATTGAATACACCAAGGAGAGCTTGCTAGGCTCTGCCGGGTGGGCAGGATGCTTTTGGTACCTTGCAGGTATTTCAAGAGGGATAACTAGGCTTTAAGAGGTCATGGGGTCTCTTGCTCCTGTGCTTGGCTATTTTCACCAGGGGCCCACGGAGGGGTGCGGGTTAAGTTTCCCTCCCTGCCCCGAGCAGAGCCCTGGTAGCCAAAGACCTCCGGAATCCAGCTACAGCCATGCTCAAGGCCACTCTCCACACGCTTGGACGAGCTTCACACGTGAAGGAACCAGCAGAGGAACCCAAGTGTGCGGACCTGGGGCTGAGATCTCCAAGCCTGCTCGGATCAGGACTGAGTCTCCTCCACCCAGACCTCCCTTTTTTTCCAGTAGCTTGGCAGCCACACCCACAAACTGCCCCCTGGCATTATGTAATCCCATCAATGGCCAAGATCCAGAGACTATGAAACAAATTAATAAGCTATATATACTGTTAAATGGTCTGTAATCTGGTACAAATAAAAATAGAGCAAGCTAAAGAATATTAGGATAGGAGTGGAAGAGGAGGAAGAAGTGTTGTATGACCCAGTGCTTGGGTTAAAGTCAGTAAAATGGTGCTAATGGAAGATATGGTTTGAGAAAAAACAGGGAGACTCGGAGTGCCTAAGGCCTCAGAGACTTTGGCTTCCACTTTTAATTCAATAAAGAAAGTTCATTTCAGGGTTTTGAGGGAGAAAATGGGCATAATCCACTTTACATTTCTAATGATTACTTCTATTTCTGTATTTCTGTGCTGGGACTCAATTGAGGGGATGTTAAGGCAATTGGAGAGAACAAATATGGAAACTGGAAAGAGGGCTACTGCAATAATCCAGGAAATGGGTTAGTGACTTCAATAAGAGGGTAGCAATAGAGGTGGGATATGGTTCTTGGGTTTGTTAATAAATTTCCTGATGGATTAAATCTAGAATGTGAGAAAATCACATAGAGGATTACACAAGAGCCTGGTTGGTTTAAAAAAAAACCAAACTGAAGTGCTATTAAGAGAAATAAATAAAAATCCATACAAATCCATTCTAAAGCACCAATTTAAGGGTCTTGGAAATACAGACGATATTTAAAATAAAAATTGAATGACATCTCGAGGAAGTATGGATAGAATAGAGAAATAAATGTCTGTATTTATATTTATAAAATTAATCTCACCTTCTGATATTTAAATCAAGAAAGTTTTTTATGGAATAACATAACAGATTCATGATTAAGCCTCTATATTTTATTGTTTCTAATTTTCCTGTGGAGTAAAACTCTTCATAGTTACTCTTGTTCTATGATGTATACTCTTCATTGAAAACTTGCACCAGTACCCAATGTGCTAATATATCAGTAACACTTATGGTAGTGAAAAAAACAAAAAAACCTTTACAAAATTTGAATCTCTATTTCATGAATACTTCCAGTGAAAGTATTTCTAGGCATTTAGCTTCTCTGTCTTGAAAGAAAAATCCTATAATAAGAAATTGAAACATTAGAAAATTGAACTTTAAGAAATATCCTTTTATTTCCCAGTAAGGGAGAAAAAAATAATGGTGACTTAAACATCTTAATATAAAAAATCCAGAGCCTTTAAACATGCAAATTGAAAGTGAAATGTAAAGTGAACGTTAATACCTCACTTTTTTTTCTTGACAAGCACTTTCTCCCATATTCATTTTTAATGTCAGAGAATTCACACAACTAAAATCTTTATTCCAAACCTCTAGAGCTTGCCTGAGAAAGTAATTATGTAGGTATTTGTCAGAAACTGAACTAAGAGCCTTAGAAATTTAAGTTTATATTGAGAACATAGTTTCATAGATTTTACTACCACCTTCTTCTCTATACCCAACCTCCCAAGGTCAGGCACCATTCCAAACCAATTCTAGACCTTTGTCCCTTTAAGGACCAGAGGTTGAATTGGGATATATTAGAAAATTCCAGTAAAAGTAAGGAAGTAACGAAAGAAGCATGTAAGTATATAGGCGGTAGGCTTATAAGCTGATTCAAGCATTATGGCAAAAGAATTGGCAGTGAAATCCTAGAGCAAGTTGCTTTCTTCAATGTCCTTGTTTCCTCTGAGCTGACTTCTATTTAACTGACCTGAGCTAATTTCTGATGTGTCCCTGAGCACTCAACGAGATAAAATGAAAGTGGACAAAGTCCATTTTATTTTCATAAAGCCATGACTTTTACAACTCAAGTTGTTTAATTTCCCTAGATCTGATGCATAGATTTTATTTAAGTAACTATATATCAATCAGGGTCCCTGCAGGAAACAGTTGGCACATTCAAACTGGATAATCTAAGGAGAGTTTAATGAAGAAACTATTTAGAAACCACATACAGGGTGGATTTTGTAGAGGAATCAATCAACCAGCCTTTTCCCCAATACTTTTACCTCTTGCCATTGTATCCCTTTGGCTAAATCCAACCTGAAAACAGGGAAAGGGGATCCCATAGATACAAAGCAAGTGGATTAGCTGCTCAAACAATTAGAACCCCAGTATCTAATGTAAAATTTAAAATCATGGTTGTTTTCTGAATAAGAGCAAAAAAAATTAAGAATGTCAAGGTAGTGAAAACAGAGCATTAAACTGTATGTTTTAAGCCCCAAATATGCTACTGCATATATCACATGATCATAAGCTATTTTATTACAAGGACACAAAGAAAAGTTTACACAGTAAAGAGTCACTGTCACTGTCACTGTCATCCTGTTGCTCATCGATTTGTTTGAGTGGGCACCAGTAACGTCTCTCATTGAGAGACTTGTTGTTTCTGTTTTTGGCATACCCAATACACACGGGTAGCTTGCCAGGCTCTGCCTCGCAGGCTCGATACTCTCGGTAGCTTGCTGGGCTCTCGGGGAGGGGTGGAGGAATCGAATTTGGGTGGGCTGCGTGAAAGGCGAACGCCCAATTGCTGTGCTATCCCTCCAGCCCACAAAGTAACGAGTAATAAAATAAATAGTAAATAAAATCATAAAAAGGAAAATAAATAGTAAAAATAATAGCAAATAGTAAAATAAAAGTTGCCTTTGTGAGATTTGCTATCCTGAACTAGAGTTTAGTTGGTCTATAAAGTAGGGGTGACAAAGCAAGTAGAAGCAAAGATAAACAAATGGGATTACATTAAACTAAGAAGCTTCTGCACCTCAGATGAGATGGTGACCAAGATACAGAGACAGCCCACATTATGGGAAAAATTATCTACCAATACCCATCAGTTAATACCCAAGATATATAAGGCACTGATAGAACTTTATAAGAAAAAAAAAAAACATCCAACCCCATCAAGAAATGGGGAGAAGAAGTGAGCAGAAACTTTCTCAAAGATGAAATACAAATGACCAAAAGTCACAAGAAAAAATATTCCAGATCACTAATAATCAGGGAGATGCAAAACAACAATGAGATATCATCTCACACCACAGACCCTGGCATATACCAAAAAAGAACAAGGAAAACCTGTGCTGGCAGAGATTCGGGGAGAAAGAGATTCATTCATTATTGGTGAGGATACAGACTGGGTCCAGCCCTTTTGGAAAACAATATGGTCATTCCTCAAAAAACTAGTAATTGAAGTTCCATATGACCCAGCAATTACAATTATGGAAATATACACTGGTGGTGCAAAAACACACCGCAGAAATGCCATCTGCACTCCTATGTTCATTGCAGCACTGTTCACAATAGCCAGAATCTGGAAAGAATCCAAGTCCCGAGAACAGATGACTGGTTAAAGAAACCATGGTAAATCTATGCAATGGAATACTATGTAGCTGTTAGGGAAAATGAAGTCATTAAATTTGCTTATAAATAAGTGAGCATGGAGAGTATCATGCTGGGTGAAATGAAGGAGAGGAACAGACATAGAATCGTCACACTCACTTAAAAACATAATATGAGACTAATACCCAAGCATAGTAAAAACACAGCCCAGAAGGATTGGTACATGGTTGAAAGCCTGCCTCAGGTGCTGGGGTTGAAAGCAGTTAGGACAGAAAAGGGACCACTATGGCAATGGTAGTTAGAAATTATTACTCTGGATAAGAACTGAGTGCTGAAATTAGGTAAAGGAACAAATATGATAACCTCTCAGTGTCTGTATTGCAAACCATAATGCCAAAATGGAGGGAGAGAGGGATAGAGGGAAAAAAGAAGAGAGGGGGAGAATGAAAGAGAGAGAGAAGAAAAGTACCTTCCATAGAGGCAGGCTGGGGGTGGGAAATGTACACTGGTGGAGAGATGGATGGTGCAACATTTTATGACTAAAACCCAACCATGAACAGCTTTGTAACTGTGTATCTCATGGTGACTCAATTAAAAATAAAAAAAGAAAGAGGAAGGAAGGAAGGAAGGAAGGAAGGAAGGAAGGAAGGAAGGAAGGAAGGAAGGAAGGAAGGAAGGAAGGAAGGAAGGAAGGAAGGAAGGAAGGAAGGGAGGGAGGAAGAGAGGGAGGGAGGGAGGGAGGGAGGGAGGAAGGAAGGAAGGAAAGAAGGAAGGAAGGAAGGAAGGAAGGAAGGAAGGAAGGAAGGAAGGAAGGAAGGAAGGAAGGAAGGAAGGAAGGGAGGAAGAGAGGGAGGGAGGGAGGGAGGGAGGGAGGGAGGGAGGGAGGGAGCAAGGGAGGAAGGAAGGAAGGAAAGAAGGAAGGAAGGAAGGAAGGAAGGAAGGAAGGAAGGAAGGAAGGAAGGAAGGAAGGAAGGAAGGAAGGGAGGAAGGGAGGAAGGGAGGAAGGGAGGAAGGGAGGAAGGGAGAGGAGGAAGAAATTTTTTAAAACTTCTTATAAATAAAAAATTTTAGTTTTAATAACTAACTTTTTTTTTTAGTTCATACCTGTGAGTACAGAATGACAGAAAAATGAGATCAAAATTGCGTTTAGCTTTGTGGCTTCACATTTACATTCTTAATTCAGCAGAAAATGCCTTCATTTTCTATTTTTAAATGTGTGATATAAAAAGTAAAGTTCTGAAAGGTACTCATACTTCTGGGAAAGTTCTAAACTACTATAAAGATGAGCTTCACTATTTAAGAAAACAAAGAAGGAGTGAGAATATTTCACATTATCACTATAAGATTGTATGAAATGGTGCACACAATTTACCTAGACAGGTATCTAGCAAAGACAAAAATACAGAAAGTATCACCTGTTGCTATTTGTATTAGTCCTACTTATTTAATATCAATAGGCAGACAAAATATGCTACAATATTCATATGTAGTTATCTTTAAGTTATACAATTTTTTGCTACGGTAAAATTCCAAATGTTTTCTATTTTTCCATTAAATAATCTGTTTTGTCTTATTTGTGTGTGTTAGAGAGAGAGAGTTGTGTTTTCAATTTGTTTGGCTTAGAGGTCACTCCCAGAGGCACTCGGAGCTTGCTTTTGGCTCTGTTCAAGAATTGCTCCTGGCCTGAATTGAAGGACATAGTGGTGATGGATATCGAACCCATGCCAGCCCTGTAAAATGCATGTACATTACCCACTGTACTATCCCTCCAGCACTCTCCCAAATATTTTTATTTACAAAATTTGAAGTGTCACTGAATACATGAATCTTTTTAAAAATGAAAGAGTTTTCAGTCTTTATGTTCACTTTTTGATTCTTTTTGAATTGTACCAAACTTCTCAGGATTTAAGTCTTGCCTCTTTGTTCAAGGAACACTCCTGGAAAGTGCTCACAGGACCACATGTGGTGCTGGGAATCAAATCTGGGTCAGCATATGCGATGAAAGTGCTTGCCTTATCAGCTGTCCTATTTCTCTGGCCCCTGTGATCACGTTCTTAAAATTAAAGATAGTAAAGTCTTGTATTCTTTTTTGCAGTTGGTGACTGAAATCTGGATAGACGTCCTTTCTCCTGTACATTCTATCAAGTTACATGCACCCATATGCTCACTGCAGCATGGTTAATGATAGCCATTTATGGAATAAACTTTGTTGTCGCCCATCATGGCTGAGTTGATAAAGAAGATATAATATATCTATATAGAGATGTACACTATATATATGTGTGTATATCTCGATATGTGCACACAATTATATACTATTCAGCAGTAGGAAATGATGAATCCTTCCCTTTGCAGCAATATAGGTGGAACTTGAGGAGCTTATTCCTAACCAAGGAGAAAGACTAATACAAGGTGATGTCATTCACATGTGGACTATAAAGAAATAAAGCAGGAACAGGTCATCTTGGCACAACCAGCAGTGAAGCATCCGGGCCGCTCCTGTAACACCGCCAGCTGGAGAGTGCTCCGGACCCCAGATCAGGCCAACAAGACCAGGGTGCCAGATGGAGAAGGTATAGCCAGCACAGCTTCTCCAGATGGAGCCCTGGCAACACTGAGCTTCTACTAACACCGCTCTGGTATGCAGGACAGGGACATCGCCAAACTGTGTGGCCGCTTATGCGGCCGCACGACCTTTCCTGATATATAAAATATATGCTCAGGAATGGCTCTGCCACACCTGAGCCTCCATTATCCCAGAGGCACAGAAACCAATCTCAAAAACACAGCGGCGGCAGGCAGATATACTCCTGGACTTTGAATTAAGCTATGGCCCCGTGCAGCCCTGGGAGGGGAAGGGTTTCTGTCCCTTGGCCTTCTCCCCCCTAGACAGCATGGTGATAGCCATTGTTCAGAAACAGTTGGACAGAGAGGTAGGAGTTTGCAGTGATGGGATGGGATGCATGGGGAATCTTGCGATGGGGGAGGCAGAACCGGCCCTGCTTCCTGCACAAATGAGACTCTGAGGTCGCCTATGTACAGCTCCTCCGCTCCTGAACAGCCATGACCCCAGCGCCACAGAAACTAATCTCAGAATGCAGTGGCTGCTGGCAGAAATACCTCTGGACCTAATACCAGAATAACAAGTCTGGGCAGCTGTTTTCACAACCATGCAAGATCATATGCTCTTTGTTACCAACAATAGAAAACATACAATCTAATGATGCCACTTCGACAGGTCTGACTGCTGGGGGAAAAACTCCAAATAATGATAGTGAGTTTCCTGTCTAAAATTGAATGTAATCAAAGTAAGGAAAGAATAACGTGAAAATCATCTGCCACACAGGCAGAGGGGAGTGGGAGGGGGGTTATGATGGGGTTATTGGTTGTGGAACATGCGCATTGCTGAAGGGATGGGTGTTTGAGCATAGTATGACTAAGACTCGATCCTAAAAGCCCTGTAACTGTTCTCACGGTGACTCCATTAAAATTAATTAATTAATTAATTTTTAAAAAGAAATAAAGCAGGAACAGATAACAGATAAAAAACCAATATAAAACAAGTCCTTGTATTTTTACTGATTGTGGGCTGAATTCAGAGGGTGGACAGGTCCAATAGATTGTGATGACTGGTTTTTGGTAATTGGTGATGGTGCAGTAACATGATCTTAAAAATATATACTGTATGGGGCTGGAGCTTATAGCCTACTTCTCCCTCTGGGAGAAACTGGCAAGCTACTGAGAGTTTCCTGTCCCCATGGGAGAGCCTCGCAAGCTTCCCATGGTGTGTTCATATGCCAAAGCCAGTAACAAGCTGGGTCTCATTCCCCTCACCCTGAAAGAGCCTCCAATGCAGCATCATTGGGAAGGACGAGTAAGGAGAGGCTTCTAAAATCTCAGGGCAAGGATGAATGGAGACGTTACTGAGACCGCTCGAGAAATTCAACGATCAACAGGATGGTGATGATGATGATGATGATGATGATGATGATGATGATGATGATGGGGCTGGAGCAACAGCACAGCGGGTAGGGCATTTTCCTTGCACTTGGCTGACCTGGGTTCGATTTCCAGCATCCCATATGGTCCCCTGAGCACTGCCAGGAGTAATTCCTGAGTGCAGAGCCAGGAGTAACCCCTGAGCATTGCAGGGTGTGATGTGTGACCCAAAAAGTCACACTTGTACTCTTAAAACATATATTGTTGTATGGAGCAGAGAGATAGCACAACCAGTAAGGCACTTGCCTTGTATGTAGCTGACCTGAGTTCATCCCCAGCATCCCATATGGTCCCTGGAATCCTGCCAGGAGTAATTTTTGAGCATAGAGTTAGGACTAACCCCCGAACTTCAACCTGTGTGCAATCCTCCTGCAAATATTTTCCCAGTTTTTAAAAAAAATGAGTGAAACTTATTTTAAGATAATTTTTTTTAAAAATGAACAATATTAAATACAAATTAAAAATAAAAAGATACTTTTAGAGAAAGCAGTAATTTATCTAATATTTTTATCCAACTAACTTTTAAATATGAGCTCAAAGGAGGACTTAAAGCAGTAATATATGAACCAATGTAAAATTTTCATCTTTACTAGCCAGAGTCCAAAATTTAGACCTGTCAGAATTATGTTGAACTGGTAATCAGAATTATGGCTGGAGTTTTATTTCTATCACTAACTACCTATGTGTCATATGTAAGTCAGTAAGCTCTATTAACTTTCTTATAAATTATAGGAATTGACATAAAGGTCAATTTATGAACTGACTTTTGTCTACAAGCCAGTGGATCTTCTTAGCTATTTCCCCTCCAGTCAAAGTATATGATTAAAAATTAGAAATATAGTTTTTTCTAGTCCATGTGACACAAAAGAGAAAGCAATGTGCCAGAGAGCTTGTTCTGATTTATTACAAGTTAACTCTGGTCTAATGCAAACTGCTGTAGTCGTAATTATTCAAATTTATTAGAAATAGGTCTCAAGGGAAAGCTTTCTATAGAATAGAAAGTTTGGTCCTCTTAAGCTCAAGTTAAAATATTCTATATTTGGTTTCTGAAAACGCATTTATTACTGCACTTTTGGCAGGAGATGGGCCAGACCTAATGGTGTTCACTGGCTACTCCTAGTTCAGTGCTTACTAGTCATTCCCTGGCAGTGCTTGGGGAATCCCATGGTGCTCTGAATGAAACCTGGAATACCTATATGCAAAACAAGTGCTCCAGTCCATTGGACCATTTCCCCAGCCCTAGAGCAGGTCATTTATCATTTTCTGTACCAAAAGAGTGTTAAGTATCAATAATTATGTTATGCTATTAGCACTTGTGCTCTTCAGGAGAAAGATTTTTAGATACTTTTGTATTATAGAAACAGCTTCTGGCTTCTGGGAGTTTGTGTCATGGCATATGCATTTGTTTTTGTCTTCTTCCACCTTAATTACTCAGTCTAATTGCATGTCTCCTTCTACCAATGACACTTTACAATGTGTGCTAGTATTAGTAAGGACTAACACTATTAATAAAGTATCTGTCAGTAGTGTTAGTTATGTCACTTTTCACTATTTTCCCATTCTTTCCTCTCTGGTTTTCAGACCATATGCCAAACATTTGCACTCTTGATATGATAGCAACATTAATTTAATTACCTTAACCAAATCACTCCTTCCAGATTTCACTGAAATGGCACCACTAAGATGGCATATACTTAATGTCACAAGATTATATTTTAAAAATTAAAATATTCCATACAGTCAGATTATTTTATAATCCCTAGCTGGAATATTTACTACCCCATTGTTTGATGCTCCCTGAAAGAGAGACTAATACGCTCTCATGTACTAATTTTTTAAATGTTAAATAACAAGAATTTTGTATTGTAAAAGGTTCTTTTCACTTTTTTCTTTTTCCTGGCAGTCTTGCAGTAGCCCTAATATATTACACCTAACTCTACTCCCTGTGGTAATTCAAGGTCACTCCATAAAAAATTTGCATTGCTGGCATACAAAAAAGTTGAAGGTGACTGCTGTCACCTTGAATAATTTTGCACATTTCTCTTTGTTTAAAAAAAAAAGTGAAGTAGCAGTGACTTTGTTTTGTGCTGATCTGCCAAAGATTAATACTGTACTCTGAAATTCTTGAGACAACCCTCTTCCTAAGTGATTTTGCCTTGTTACAACAAAGAAAAATTAAAAACCTGACACTACACAGTAGGTGCGGAAGGATAGACACGAGGAAGGTGTGCTTAAGTCTACAGCAGAGTGAGCTCACCAAGGGGAGGTCAAAAAGACAGATGGTTGGTCGACTCTGTGTCTAAGAAATGTGCTGCCTTAAGTTTGGCAGAGGGCTTTCTAGAAGCCACCTTTTGTTTTTAGCCACATCAAATTCCTCCCAAGCAATTCAACAATTTCCCAGCAGTTTAAAATTCTGTCTTTCCTGACTTACCACTTAATGCATTCTACTTAAGAGATAATAAAAATTACTGGCTCATATGCAATTTACAAACTTTATATAGATCAATACTTCACATTTCAGCTTCTATATACTATCAATGTTTCACCCCTTTATTGCTTCACCCAGAGCACGTATTTTCACAATATATGAAATAAAGCACATTCTGGGCTGATTTCATCCATTTCCAGACTTTGCTGTGCTGACCTGCTCCCAATCTCTTTGTTCTTCCCTGAACCTTTGAGTTGCTCTTCATATCTCTGATCTAAATTAGCTTAACAATCAGATAAACATACACACATTTATCTTTCTTATGCATTGCTGTTAATGTAAGATTTATCTATTTAAAAATGTGTATCAGTGTATCACTGTCATCCCATTGTTCATTGATTTGCTCAAGCGGGCACCAGTAACATCTCTATTCATCACCGTCGCATGCTAGTGTAACCCATGGTGTATTTGGGGTTCTTTCAAGATCAGGGCAATGAGGACCAACACTGTTACTGTTTTTGGCATATCGAGTATGCCATGGGTAGCTTGCTAGGCTCTACTGTGCTGGCGGGATACTCTTGGTAGCTTGCTGGGCTCTCCGAGAGGGACAGAGGCTTTTGGGGCAGCCTCTAATCACCTTTATAGGTGTTCCCAGTCTACCGAATGTAAGCTTTTGGTCGACTGGCATGTTGTAACGATCTGGACACTGACAAACACACACCTGCCTGCATCTCTGGGCAGCATCTGGGACATCTGCGGCCTCAGGTTGATCTCCTTGAGGTTGATGGAGTACACCAGGAGGTTGTTGAGCAGATGGCAGAGCAGGACCCTATTGCAGAGGGTCTGTGCCAGGTTGAACACCTTCACTGAGCCCCAGGTCACCCGGTGGTTGGCTGACAGCACTCCACAGTGGATGAGCCACTGTGCGCACTGCCGCCACAGCTCTATGTCTGACAATGCTGCCACTTGGCCAAAAATGTGTACCCAATTCAAAAGGTTTGATAAACAATGTAAATTCCAGGTACGTTAGACAAGTAAATAAATTATCTTTTAAATGATAAAGGAAGGACCATTTGTACAAACCAAGAGCATAGCCTTAGGTAGCTAACAACTTGGAGAGAGGATATTAGGAAGTATTTTGGGATTTGGTGACACCTGATTTTTACGAGCAAAACATTGGGCTCAAACTGTCAATACTGGATTCTGAATGTCTTTGTAGCCCCTTTCTTCATGCCTACTCTCAATGAATTGCTTGAGCTCTTTTTGTTTTTGTTTTGTTTGTTTCATTTTTGTTTAGCATACATCATAGTTTCATGATGCTAATTCCTTGTTCAGAGGTAGATCTCTCCACTAACCTTCCTAGTTCTTCCTTCTCCATTTAGTCACAGTTAATTGTTCTTTTGATGTTTCATTGAGTTGTCACACCAGAATGACATATCTAATACATCAAGTTGGGATAAACATCATGGTTCTGAATTTTCCCATGTCACTCTACAAAAATCTCCTCAGCACAGATTATTGTATTTGTCTTTTACATAAATTAAGAATATAGTCTATGTGATGGCCCCTTTAAAGTACTCTAGATAAGTACCTGTGTTCATTAATTGTTACTTACAAAGAATAGGCAGCTCTATAGAAGAATCAAAATGAATTCATTACTTAGGAATAAACTTAAGGAAACAACGACTTAAATGCTGCAAACTACAGAATCTTGCTGAGATAAAGGCATAAAAAATAGAAGTCTGTATTCATAGGGTGGAACATTTATTATCGTTAATGTGACTCTGACCCAAGCAAATTACTAATTTTATTGAAATTCATATCAGAATCCCAACGGTATTTTTTGCAGAAGTAGGAAAACATAAAAATATTATATGGAATCTCAAAAGACACTGGACTACAAAAAAATGCTTGAAAAAAGAAGCAAAATTAAAGTTTAAAACTGCTAGTTTTCAAACTTAAAAAAAACAATGTTATTCAAAATATTGTAATGCTGGCATAAAGACTGATACATAAACCAAAGGAATTTTGAGTGTCTAATATATATATAACAAACCTCTCACATAAGTGGTCAGGTAAATTTTGATGAGAGTCAAGACTATTCAACTAAAAAAGAACAGTCTTTTCAACTAATGAAAACTAATAAAAAAAGAAAACTAATAATAGGAAAATTTAATAATCATATACAAAAGTATATAGCTGAATTCTTACAACACACCACGAATAAAAGTTACCTGAAAATGGCTCAAAGATCTAAATATAATAGCTAAAACTTCAAAAATTGTAAGGAAAAACTTTCATGATTTTGTAATTCTCAATGATCTCTTTAATAATAGCAAAAGTAAAAACAAATCATGTATATTTAGAACTTATACATCTGTTAAATGTTTAATATTTAAAATCACTGTCAATGTCATCCTATTGCTCATCAATTTGCTTGAGCAGGCACCAGTAACATCTCTATTGTGAGACTTGTTACTGTTTTGGGCATATCGAATGCACCACAGGCAGCTTGCCAGGCTCTGCCATGCGGGCGAGATACTCTCGGTGGCTTGCTGGACTCTTTGAAAGAAGGACAGAGGAATCAAACTGGCTTGGGTGCGTGAAAGGCAAATGCCCTACCAGCTGTGCTATCACTCCAGCCCAGAATATATAAAGAAATTCTAGAACTCGAAAGCTAAAAATAATTCAATTTAAAAATGAGCAAAGTTCTGGGGTAGGTACTACTCCAGAGAATATAAATAAAAGACCAATAAACACATAAAAAGCTGTGAACATAAAAAATCAGTAAAGATATATCAAAATAATGAGATATAATTCACATCTATCAGGATGGCAACTATCAAAAATGATAATAATTTACAAAGATTGGCAAAACTGACACCTTTTTCAACTATAAGAAGAAATATAAAATGATGCAATCATAACAAAAAACAATATGGTGCTGCTAGTTACCTAAAAATTAAAAAATATAATTAATATGATTCCTTAGTTTTATGTACATGCATGAAAGAATTGAAAGGAAGGTCTCGACACGAGGGTGCTCTTGGAAAGGTGGTAGGCACCGGCCCCTCCTGCCACCGAGACATGATCCTGGGGGCTGCACGCGTGTGTGGCCTCTCTACAGCTGCATGAGTGTGAATCCAGACCCAGCAAAACCTCTTTCGGCATGGGCAACTCCTCGCAGAATGTCTCCAGCCTGAGAACTAAGTCGAGGCCCCGTGCCCGCCCAGGAGGGGAAAGGTATTTCTCTCTCTCTCGCCTCTTTCTCTTTGGGGATGAAGGGCGTGGTGTCCGCCATATTATGACGACCACAGATGGGGTTTTCAAGCTTGCAATGATCCAATATCTGGAAGAAATCTCCCTGGACTTAGTTGTTAAAGTACAGAAATCCCAAACCTACCGAGGCCACGTGACCTCTTTAAACCCATGTTTGTAGCAGCATTGTTCACAATTACCAAAATGTGTAGATGTGTAGCAACCCAAGGAGGAACGGATTCCATTGATGGAGGAACAGATAAACAGAATATATACAATGGAAGATTATTTCGTGTAAAAACTACAAATGTGCGAGCATGGAAGGGGGTATGTGATGTGTGTTGTTCATGGGCTCTTGGGGCAACTCTCTCTCTCTCTGTCTCTCTCTGTCTCTCTCTGTCTGTCTCTGTCTCTGTCTCTGTCTCTCTCTCTCTTTCTCCCTGCTTCTGTTCGGTACTCTTGAGTTGCTGTGTATGGACCGGATCGGGATTGCTTCTCCTTGTGCTCTGCTTCTATGTGTGCCGCTGTTCTCTCTTCTGTCTGTCTCTATCTCTGTCTCTGTAGTCTCTCCTCTGGTCTCTTCCAACCTCTCTCTGTCATCTCTCCTCTGGTCTCTTTGATTTCTCTTCTTCCGATCTCTCTCTCCGGAGTCCTTCTGCTTCTCTCTTTGGAGCCCTTCTGATTCTCTCTTTGGAGCCCTTATCACTCTCATTTCTGACTCTGACTCTAACTCTGATTGTCATTGGCTTTGTGCTCTTTCTTTCCCCTGTTTCTGGTTCTGATGACTCCCTGATTCTCTTTCACTCTGTGCTCTGCCTCTGTGTCTTCTCCCTGCTTCTGTGTCTTCTCTCTCTTCTGTGCTCTGCTTCTGTATCTTCTCCCTCCTCTTCTGTGTCTTCTGTCCTCTGTGTCTTCTCCTTTCTGTGTCTTCTCTCTGCTTCTGTTATTGTCTTAGTTTATATAGAAATCACATAAGGTGGTGACACAAAGGTGGGTTGGACATGAACAAATCAACAAAGAGGGTAAAACCACTCCTCCAGGAGATTAACAAAATCTCATCTAAAGAAGATTACTCCAGATTACTAGGAGATCCGCTCAAGAGTGGGATACAAACAAGGATGCGTCACTTTCTTTCTTCCTCAGCTAGTAATCCATTTATATAGTTATAGTAAATTTACTTCTAATATTTCTAGCAATGTCATTCTGTATGAGCACAGTAAGAGATATATCAAACTTAAAGTTTGGTTCTTCCTGAGGACATCTCACTATAGATTCCAGACCACAGTCCTCAGGACAGGTTAGTCTTCCTGATCCCATCAGGGTCCTAGTCTCATAGTTACTTTTGGATCATGACAGAATTTGTCTATGACCATGCTCTCAACTTAGAGTTGAATATTATTTTGATGCCAGGGTAGCTCACAGCTTGCCCTGGGTCCATTCTGTCCCTTGTCAGGACCATGCTTTTTGGGGGTGCTAGGAACTAAGGGCAACTGAGTCGAGAAAGCAGATGCCCAGAAGTAAATATTATTGTAGTCAATCAGCTCCAAGTTCTAAAGCATAATATTAACTGCCTTTCTGTGTCCATACAGAAAGGACATTGCTTTAAGGTAAACTAAGTTCCCTGAGGCAAGGCTAAAAGGACAAACCCAATGTTATCCTACAATTTAGCATTAAAAAGGAGAAATTCTGACACCCTGAGATTATTATGTTCACTGTATCACTGTCACCCTGTTGTTCATCAATTTACTCAAGCAGGCACCAGTAACATCTCCATTTGCCCAGTCCTGATATTTTAGCAGCCTCTCCTTACTCTTCTTTCCCAATGATTGGAGGCTCTTTCAGGGTCAGGGGAATTAGACCCATTATTGTTACTATTTTTGGCATACTGAATATGCCATGGGTAGCTTGCCAGGCTCTGCCGTGTGAATGGGATACTCTCGGTAGCTTGCTGGGCTCTCAAATAGGCATATATATTTATTTCGCTCTATGATGATGTGTTGCATGGTGCAGGAATATGTCCACTCATGTGTGAGGCTTGGTCCAAGCATGGCGGCAGTTGGGTAGTAGAGGTTGGCTGCTGGCGCTGGGTCCCTTGATTCAGGAAGGGCTCTCACCTGCCCCCAATGGGGCACTCCAAGTGAAAACAGCCTGGAGCAGAGTCTGGTGGCATGGTTATGTTGGCCTCATTTTATGCCCCCTTCCGGGAGACGCAGCCATGAGTTCTGGAGGGCGGCTGAAAGTCAAACTTACATCCCCATAATATCCCAACATAATAAACCAACATTCTAACCTTTTCCTTAAAAAGTAGATCCTGAAAGTAAACACAAATTATTCAAAAAGCTAAAGGATGTATACTAACCTCCTAAGAGGATAGCCTGTTACCTAGATCTTTTTTAAGGAAAGGGGGTTAGGAGGTGGCTTTGGGGCCATACCCAATGGTGCACAGGGAAATAGGGGATCATGCCCAGCTGGTAAGCGAATGTAGGTCTCCCAAATGCAAAGTATACACTCCCGTGTGATAAGCCATATCCCAAATTTTCTAATTTAAATTATTTAATTACCAGCAGAGGACAGTACAGTAGTTAGGGCTTTTGCCTTGCAGGCAGTGAACACAAATTTGGTCCACAGCATCCTATATGGCCCCTTCTCTGCTAAACCTAGCCAGGAGTACAGAGCCACGAATAAGCCTTGGGAACAGCAAGGTGTGGCCCCCCGAAAAAAAATTAATTCTTTAATTTTCTAATTACATAAGCATCGTGCTCAATCACACATTTTTACCATAAAGCCTCCAGCACACATATATACACACATAAAAGAAATATTATTATGTTAAGTGAAATAAATCCATCATAAAAGGAAAAGTACTGTGAGTAACCTATAATAACTAAATTCATAACTATGGAATGTAGAATGAAATTATATGATGATCAATGTAATGTGTCGACTTAGCAATAAGGTGCCCAGTATTTGGTTAAATATTAAATATTATTAATATTAATAAATATTAAATGTTTAATACAAACCCAGTATTTGTGGGTGTGTCTGTGTATCTTTCTGGATAAGTTTAACATTTGAATTAGAAGACTGAGTAAAACAGATTCCTCTTTTCCATGTTATAGGAGAATAATATAATCATTGAAGACATGAATGGAATAAAGGAGAACCTACTTTTTATTTTCTTCCCTCTCCCTACTCTCCCTGCCCCACTCATTGTTCTCTTCCCTCTTTCATCTTCCTCCTTTGCCCCCTCTTCTTTGACTCCTGGCTCTTCTCTCTCCATTTCTCTTCTCTCTCTGTTTGACTCTCTCATTCTTTAGGCTCAGACCCATTGACTTTCCTGTTTCTCAGGACTTGAATCTCACACTGAAACTACACCATTAGCATCATAATTGTGTGCTCAATTTTCATAATTGTGTAAATCAATTCTTTAAAATAATTTTTTCTATTGGCTTTGTTTCTCTGAAGAAATCTGACTACAAATGGTGAGTGCCATAGACTGGAGAGAGAAAATAGCACAGTAGCACTGTCATCCCGTTGTTCATCAATTTGCTCAAGTGGGCACCAGTAACATCTCATTGTGAGACTTGTTGTTACTGTTTTTGGCATATCAAATATGCCATGAGTAGCTTGCTAGGCTCTGCCATGCAGGCAGTAGGAATCAAACCTGGGTCAGCCGTGTGCAAGGCAAACGCTCTACCCGCTGTGCTATCGCTCCAGTCTGTAGAGAGAAAATAATGGGGTGGGGTGGGGTAATTATTTAATGAATAGAGTTTCAATTTTCAAGAAGAAAAAAGTTCTCTAAAAGGATGGTAGTGGTGGTGCACAATATTGTAACTATCCTAGAACACAAAACTGCATACTTATGTATATTTTGTCATAATTAAAAAAATTTAAGTCAGTCTTACGGAACAAAATATCTTTTCATTCCACTTAGACGAATAGTTCTTAATGTTTTTGTTCTGAGGCACCTTTGATACTCCTAAAAATAATGAGGATTGTACAACTGAAAATCAATCATGAACAACTTTGTAACTGTGTATCTCATGGTTATTCAATTAAAAAATATTTTAAAGAAATAAATTGCATTTGGAGTAATAAAAGAATAAAAATAATGAGGGTCTCCTGGAATATTTATTTGTGTGGAATATATCTATCAATGAATAGCACTGTAGCACTGTCGTCCTGTTGTTCATCGATTTGCTCAAGTGGGCACTAGTAAAGTCTCCATTGTGAGACTTGTTCCTGTTTTTGGTATATCGAATAAGCCACGGGGAGCTTGCCAGGCTCTGCCGTGTGGGCGAGATATTCTCGGTAGCTTTCCGGGCTCTCCAAGAGGAAAGGAGAAGTCGAACTCAGGTTGGCCGCATGTAAGGCAAATTCCCTACCCGCCGTGCTATCGCTCCAGTCACCAGTCGGACTGGACTGGTGATAATCAGAATAACATAAAATTAATAAAACATGTGGCGTTTTTGATATGCCAAAACCAGTAACAAGTCTCATAATAGAGACGTTACTGGTGCCCACTCGAGTAAATCAATGAGCAATGGGATGAGAGTGATACAGTGACAGATAATAAAACATAGTAAGACCAGCTCCTGGTTTTCTCCCTTTCCCAGGTAAGTCATCAGACCGGGAAGCCACTTCCGCCACCCAGGCGCCCCCTGGAACCCTGAGCTGTCCAACCTCCCTGAGCGCCATCCCGTCAGCCCTCGGGATGCCAGGCTTTATCACCGCTCCTGGTTTTCTCCCATTCCCAGGTCAGTCATGGGCCTGCAAAGCCACTTCTCCCACACCTGTGCACCAGGCGCCCTCTCAGGCCCTGAGCCATCCAACCTCCTTGAGCACCGTCTTGTCTGCCCCTGCACCAGCCTCTGGTTTTCTCCCTTTCCCAGGTTTGTGCCCCTCCACCTGAAAACACAGGCACATCGCAGTAGGGGGGGGTGTGGCCTCCACATAAGTGGGCATGGCCTCTTTGGGGGCTGGCGGAGTTATTTCCCCCTTTCCTTACACTCTTGACACACAACTTCATTTTCATCACCTAAATCCTGTGGAGAATACTGTGGAGATTATCCTGGCCACTCAAACACATTAAGCCAATAGTCCAGTAGCGTATTCCAATTGCATCATAATACTGGCATTGGGGCTGAAGCGATAGCACAGTGGGTAGGGCGTTTGCCTTGCACGCGGCCAACCCCGGCTTGATTCCCAGCATCCCATATGGTCCCCTGAGCACCGCCGGGAGAAATTCCTAAGTGCAAAGCCAGGAGTAACCCCTGAGCATCGCCAGGTGTGACCCAAAAAGAAAAAAAAATACTGGCATCACAAAAAGTTCTACAAATCCAACATAAAAGAACACATCCTCCAAAGCTTCGCTAGAGACCTCACCTCAGCCACTGAGCACACCTGAGAGGAAGGTGAAAGTCTACAAGGGGAAATGATGACCACCGTCAACTGAGCTCATCCAGAATCCTTTCTCACAACAAGAGGGGAATACTGATATCACTGTCACTGGAAGATTCCACCACCATACCACTACACAAACATGAAGGAAGAGCAAAAATCCCCACCACAAGAAGATGATGAAAAGGGTCCAGACATCTCAGCAAGCATTACCACAAATATGATCTCTCGAAAAAGAATTCAGAGATGAATTGTTGAAGATGCTCAATGAACTAAAATAAACGTTTCAACAGACACCCAGTAAATTAAATCAATGAATATCATTAGATAATTAAAATGGAGATTTAAAATTGTTATGAGTTCATTAAAAATAATAAACCCATTCTATAGAAATATGATATTTTATAAAAAGTGTGTCTTCATATATTTTAGTAATTAAATGAGAAAAGCAACATTGTTATACACTTTACAAGATTTTTAATATCTAGCTAAAAGAAGGCAGCCAAGGTCAGAGAGATAGTACACAGGAAGGGTGTTTATCTTACACATGACCAGTCCTGGTTCCATCCCTGGCACCCTGTACTGTCCCTCAGGACCAGTCAGGAGTGATTCCTGAGGGTATAGTATAGACTGAAGAGTAAGCCCTGAGCACTTCTGGGTGTGGTCCCCCAAAACAAAAATAAAACCAAAACCAAAATACAAATAGAAGTCAGCTGCAATTTTACAAGCATTTCTATAATAAATTGTTGGAATATATTGTTCAGAAATAGGCATATGAAAGAAAACCCACCCTTGCGCACTCTACATGATTGTTAAGGAGAATTTAAAGTCTTTTGAGATGTATTTAAATATGCTATTTGTTGTTGTTGTTATTGTTGTTGTTTGAGGGTTTGTTTTTGAAAGGTGTGGTGGTGGTGGTGGTGGCGGTGGCGAGGGGAGGGACAGCTACAGCTGAGCTACAGTGAGCTCTGTGCTCACTCTGGCTTTGTATTGAGGAATTACTCCTGGCAGTGCCTGGGAAACCAAAGGGGATGTTGGGGAATTAAATCTGAATCAGTGCATGCAAGGCAAGCACCCTACCCGCTGAGCTATCTCCAGGCCCTACATACTATTCTTTGACACAACACTCAAATTCAACAGAAAGTAATTTATTACAAGCTAGCTACAATGTGAAATCTAAAACCATATCAGTGAACTTTATAGGCTATTACATTAGGTCCATTGGACTAGTCTGTGCTCTAAATAAGCCCTTTATTTGGTTATTACAGTAACTATGCATTTTTCATTTAAAAAAGTATTGGCTTACTGATTTATCACTGAGATCTTTCAAATGATGACATGTTTCATTACTTAATTCTTTTTAAAAAACGATATTTATTGATATTAGCACTAATATGGAAAAATCCTTAAGTGTTTGGAAAGTTGATGCAAATTTTACAGATTCTAATTTTTATTTCAAAATTCATGTTATTTTTGGCAACAAATAAATCTCAGGGCTACTCCCTGCATTGAAAGTTACACTTTGCTTAAATTTGAGACAATGACTGTCAAATATTTAAGTATGAATAATCATACTTTTTCATTATGTCATGTAGAAAGTGGCATTTTATAATACAAAATAGTATTATATAGTCTATAACAGTTGGTTCAGTCTATAACTCAATTACACAAGTTATTTTTCTTCTAAACAAGTACCATACTTTGGTATCTTGGTATGCTGCAAAAGTATTTCATGCCCATTTTCCATTGTGTCAATTAGAATATATAAAAGATATAAATATAGTCTCAAGGGTTAAAATTTAATAAATTTGAGCTCAAGGATATGGCTCAAAAGGTAGCACCATGCATGTGTGGGATCTTGGGTTCAAATGAAGGCATTACCATCATATTTAACAAATTTTATATATTTTTTTTTATTTCACTTTGTGCTGCTTTGAGGAGTTTGGGGTGGAAATATTTGTTTTTCTTATTTGTTTTAGTTTAGGAGAGCATACCCAGCAGTGCTCAAGGCTTTCTCCTGGTTCTTTTCTCAGGGGTCATTTTTGATAGTATGGGGAACCACATTTAGTGCCAGAGATAGAACCAGGGTTGGCCACATGCACATTAAGTTCTTTTGCACTGTAATATTTCTCTCCCCTCAAAGATTTATTTATTTAGTTACTTATTTAGGACTTTGGGTCATACCCAGCATTGCAAGAACTTACTCTATGCTCAGGAATCACTCCCAGTGGGGATCAAGGGACATATAAGTGGAGAGAATCAAATGCTAGAAATCCACATGCAAGGCCAGTGCAAACCTGAGTATACTATAACTCTGGGCCCAGGTTAATTTTAATATCCTAAATTTGTACATTTTGGTGGCACTGCTTTGATCAATGATATCTATGAAAGTATTTTTCTGGTGTTTGCACCATCAATGTAAATTTCAATGTAGTAAAAATCATAAATGTTAACATTTCTAAATGTACTTTTGACCTCACAGATATTCAGAAAAGGTCTCAGTAGTCTTCCAGAGACTGCACAGTGGGTTTGCCTTGCACATGGCCAACTTGGGTTTGATTCCTCCTTCCTTCTCAGAGAACTCTGCAAGAGTATCCCGCCTGCATGACAGAGCCTGGCAAGCTCCCCATGGTGTATTCGATGCGCCAAAAACAGTAACAAGTCTCACAATGGAGACATTATTGGTGTCCTCTCGAGCAAATCAGTGACAGTGCTACAGTGCTACAATAATACAGGAAACTTCTAAATCATAAACTGACTTTAGAACTGTGAATTATTGATTCTTCATGCAAAAGATAAACAGATATCACATTACCCAGTTCCTTTGTTTGACATAAGAAATGGAAAGTTTACAAAAAGTTGAAAGCATTCTTATCATCAGCACTATTAGAATCTAGAATACATGAGTCTACCAAGTAAAATATTCACTCTAATAGATCAAGAAAACAATTCTTCAGAATTAGAAAGAAAATTATTCAATAACCTATTGTCAAGAACTCTTAAGAAAAAAAAAGTGGGGCTAGAGCGATAGCACAGCAGGTAGGGCATTTGCCTTGCACGCGGCCGACCCGGGTTCTAATCCCAGCATCCCATATGGTCCCCTGAGCACCGCCAGGGGTAATTTCTGAGTGAAGAACCAGGAGTAACCCCTGTGCATCGCCGGGTGTGACCCAAAAACCAAAAAAAAAAAAAAAAAAGAAAAAAAGTATAGGCTGTTAAAGTAAAACAGATAAAAAAGATGATGATTTTTTAAAAAAAGAACTAAATGAAAATACAGTCAAAATTAATACAAAGCTACATGGCAGAGATCAAGATAGAAATAGATAATGAAAATAAAGCAATAAAACCATGAAGAAATGAAAGCATTTTAAAAATGGAAATAAATAAAACTCTGCTTAAAATTGAGTAGGATATGACTATAAAAATTTATGTCAAATTACACTGAAAATATAAAAAGAGACAATATAAAAAATAGGAACAGAAAAGGAGCTATAATTTGTGCTCAAAGAAGAAATTTTAGCAAAATGAATCATAAAAGAAATGATAAATTGTTTAAAAATAAAACATTTTTGTAAAATTAATATCTTGATTAAAAAGATTTATTCTAGTTAAAAATCTGTAAAAATGAGCAATGCTAAGATAAACTTGTTGAAGTTACTGAACATTCAGAAAAAATTAATATCCTATATATATCTATCAAATAACAATAAATAACCCTATAATGAGAAAATACCAGCCTGCTTTAAACTTCCCCAGGAAATTTTGTTTTACAAATGTGAAGAGAATGAATCAATATTTACATATTGATCTGAGAAAAAGCAAGTGATCCCAATTTGTCTTCCATTATAAAAGAAACAAACAAAACTTCAGAAACATAGTACCTATAAAGTCATTTTTTAAAAAATCTGCTCAGTGAAAAAGCTTAATCTATCAAAGATCAAATAAAGAATTTAGAAAATAGAGAGCTGTGATAAAAAAGGCTGAGAATGAGTGGCTGGAGTGATAGCACAGTGGGTAGGGTATTTGTCTTGTACACAGCTGACCCGGGTTCAATTCCCAGCATCCCATATGGTGCCCTGAGCACTGCCAGTAATAATTCCTGAGTGCAGAGCCAGGAGTAACCCCTGTGCATAGCCAGGTGTGACGCCAAAAGCAAAAAATAAATAAATAAATAAATAAATAAATAAAATAAACCCAATTAAAAAAATCAGACTGAGAATGAATCATGAATATATTTAGATATAAAACTAAGAAAGATAAACTGTGAGAATCACAGTTGCTTACTCTAATAAAAATTTTATAATCTTGAGAGTGTAAAAAATAACAACAAAAATTTAGAATTCAGAGAAAGACAGATTAAGATACAGAAGTACAAGTTTATAATTTTATTAAGTTTCAATAGCAGGAATCAGTTAATAATGCTAAATTTTGATAAAGTTATTAAAATATGAGAATGGTATATAAGAATTACAAATATAATAAGAAAAAAATTACAGATATACACACATATTTATACATACCAAAGGGAAAAATGAATTTATAACAAAACATACCCAAAAAAAATCAAGGGGAGGGGCTCCCAAGTTCGACACTTTAGTGCATAAACATGAAATATGCTTAAATAAAATGTCTATAGATGCCAAAACAACTTTGAAAAATAGCCCCTAAATTATAACTAAAGGCATATGTATGAAAGTAGAGGGACAGACATCTCAGTAGCCTTAAAGACATCTCAGTAGCCCAAAGAAGAAAATATATACCCATGACTACCTTATATGCACCTGAATATCTGTAAGTGCTGACATGTCAGGGACAGAAGATGGGGCCTTGGACCACTACAAGCTGAAAGGTTAGCAAACAATAGGAATGGAATCTAAATTCCAATGTGATGGGGGCAAAGTAAATCTTTAATTACATATTAATGAGCAAAAGAGATTAAAAAGTGAAGAAAATGCTTCTGAAACAGAATGAGTAATTAACCCAGGGTGGATAAAAGAGGTGAATTCCACAATTTGGGTTGGCTTTGCATTGGGTTTGGTGGGGGCGGGGCATTTTTATTGTTATTGCTATTTGCCCTCCCAAGAAAGACGACCCAGTTCAGGTGATTCTCTGCTACAGGGCTCTGCAGTCTAATATGAGAGAGATACTGAGGTCTGTAACGCTGATGGGTCCACAATGCTGGGGTATACTTAAGCCATCCAGACTTTCTCAGGGTTTCTTTCTCAGGCTGCACTATTTGGGGATTACATTGGGGTTGACCATATCCAAAGCATACACCCTTCACTCCTGTATTATTTCTCCCTCTCTGGACCCCAAATATTGAACTTTATAAATAGAAATAAAGACACAAATCAAAATAACTGATCATTATATTTCTAATCAGAAAGAGGACCATAGTTAAACTAAGGAAAAAATGGAATGATGGGTTTATTTTTATTTCTTTCATATGAAGTTACCTTGAAAATTCTCATCATGAATACTAAAAACTAGATGAACAATAAGGACTGGGGTTAAATAGTGGATAAAATGCAGAGCATACACAGACCTGAGTTGGATCCTTAGCACTACTAGACTAGATGCCAAGTAAACATAAATGACTAGGCATATCCACAGTGACCATCAAGCACAAAGAACTGCACAGTCCACTCGTTAGACTTATGATCATTACCAAGAATGAATAAACATTCAGACATTAAATAACATTGTGTAAAAAATTCACCCCTGCAAAAAAATTCCTTAAGAGTATCCAGAGACCAAACATGATGACCTCTCAGAGTCTGTGTTGCAAGCTATAATGCCCAAAAGTAGAGAGAGAGTATGGGGAATATTGTCTGCCATGGAGGCAGGGGGAGGGTGGGAAAGGGGGTTATACCTTGGGGGTTATATATTGGTGGTGGGGAATGTGCACTGGTGGAGGGATGGGTGTTTGATCATTCTGAGATTGTAACCCAAACATGAAAGCTTGTAAGTATCTCACGGTGATTCAATACAATTTTTTTTAAAAAAGTATCCAGAGAAAAAAGATCGATGACATGAAGTAGACAAAAGATCAAGTTGATAATTAATTTCTCCGTGAAAAAATTAAAAATCAAATATAAGGTGTAAGAAAAGCTTCACATTGTTAGACAAAGCCAATAATTTTACAGCTAAATGTTTATTAAAGTGCTATGTTAAAAAAGTACTTTAATAAGTGCTATGTTAAAAAAGTACTTTAATAATCATTTTCAGGAGGTCTGAGAGATACTACAGTCAGTAAGGAGCTTACTTAGCATATAACTGAACTGTGTTCAATTTCTGATACTTATATGGTCTCCTCAAAGACTCCCCAGGAGTGATCCTTGAGCAGAGATCCAGTAGTAAGCCCAAAGCTCTGTTGGGTGTAGAGCAAAAACAAAATAAAAACCCTATCATGTTTAAGAATAAATTGTGTTCAAACAAGTTAAAATATAAATTTTAATACATGGGCCAATAGATTCACACAAAAGGAATTTAAAGTGCTAAAAATATTTAAGGGACTGGTAGACAAAGCGAGTAGGACCCTTGCTTTGCATGAAGCTGACCTGGGTTTGATCCTTGTGTTGCATATGGTTCACTGAGCATCACCGAGAGAGATGTGATGCCTAAGCACGAAATCAGGAGAAGCCCTGAGAACTGCTGGTTATGACCCCAACATATATATATATATATATATATATATATATATATATATATATATATATACATGTGAGAGAGAGAAGGGGGAGGGAGAGAGAGAGTGAGTGAAAGAGAGAGAGACACAGAGAGAGAGTCTGTATGTATGTGTGTGTATATGTGGGGGCAACCACACATCCAGAAGAAAGATGGTCGAAGAGAACATGGCTAAAGTTAAGCACAGACAATTTTAAACAAAGTAAGTTTAGATGTGCTGTGTAGCTCAGTGGTAGAGCACATGTGCTGTATGTGTGAGGTATGAGGTCCTGAATTCTATCCATGAAGGAGAAGGAGGAGGAGGAAGAGGACGACGAGGAGGAGGAGGAGGAGGAGGATGAGGATGAGGACAAGGACAAAGACAAGGACAAGGCTCCTTATACACAGCCAACTCAGTTTCATCCCCAGCACTGCCTTTGTTCCCCCAAACGCTGCCAGAAGTGATCTCTGGGCTCAGTGCCAGGAATAAGCACTGAGCATCAGTTGAATGTGGTCCAAAAAACCAAAAACACAGTGATGCCAAGTGAAAGCAATTTGGGGGATGATGGAGCCAAAGTTTAAGTGTCAGTGTTACTAAGTGTTAAAAAGCTTAAGTGTTACCACAATATCAGAGGCCATGAAAGCCAACTAAAGAAATCTCTCTCTCGGGCGCCAGAGCGGTAGCACAGCGGGTATGGTGTTTGCCTTGCATGCGGCCGACCCAGGTTCGATCCCTGGCATCCCATATGGTCCCCCAAGCACCGCCAGGAATAATATTCCTGAGTGCAAAGCCAGGAGTAACCTCTGAGCATCGCTGGGTGTGACCCAAAAAAAAGCAAAAAAAAAAAAAAAGAAAGAAATCTGTCTCTCAACTTGATCTCTCTCTCTCTCTCTCTCTTTCTCTCTCTCTCTCTCCATCTACATGCATGGGACAAGATGAGAAACAAAGCAGAAAGAGACTGGCAAGTAAGAATAAAGGTGGAATTTTGTCTTCTCATGATAATGCTAAAGACCAAAAAAAAAAAAATCAAGTTTGAGCCTCACTAAAGGAAAAGTAAAAGTTTATGGAGCCTTCAGTGGTAACCCTTTTGGGTTGTACTTTATAAACCAGAATTAAAGGTCTTACATTAAAATCCAGTGCAATTTAAATCATGCAATCTATGTTTGGAATCATTCTCTTCCCTATGTCCAAAGGCAAAAATCAAAGGCATGTTTTTGAGTCAAATGAATTCATCCAGAGCCCCGGTGGCTGTTCATAACAAATGTATGGAATTCAGTAAAAAATGAATAGGTATGGTTGGAAATAAGACCAAACAGACAAAAACCAAAAGAAAATCATGAAAATAAACCCATACCTAAGCCACATACTGAGATTTTTCTGTGCTTTGGTAATTAGACATAATCCTATCTGTGGAATACAGTGTTTTAACATGATGATATTAAATGTTTGCCAAATAGTATAGACAATCCTCAAAAAATTAGAAATTGAGCTATCATTTGACCCAGAAATACCATTTCTGAGAATACATCCTAGAGATGCAAGAAATATATAGTAGAAATGACATCTGCACTTGTATGTTTGTTGCAGCACTGTTTACAATAGCCAGAACTTGGAAAAAAAAAACGAGTGCCTGAGAAAAGATGACTGGTTAAAGAAGCTTTGGTACATCTACACAGTGTAAATTTGCTATAAGTGGATCTACATAGAGAGTATCATATTAAGTTAAATGAGTCAGAAAGAGAGGGACAGACATAGAAAGATTGCACTCATTTGTGGAATATAAAGAAATAGAATGGGAGACTTACACCCAAGAATAGTAGAGATGAATACCAGGATTGCTCCACGGGTTGGAAGCCAGCCTCACATGCAGGGGGAAAAGGCATCTCAGATAGAGAAGGGACCACCAAGTATGGGGTGCTTGGAGGGCCCGCTGGGATGGGAGATGTGTGCTGAATGTAGACTATAGACCAAATGATGTCAATTCTATTGCAAACCACAACACCCATAAGGAGAGAGAGAGACAGCAAAAGGGAATGCCCTGCCACAGAGGCGGGGTGGAGTGGGGGGGTGAGGTGGGAGTGGTGGGAGGGATACCAGGTTCATTGGTGGTGGAGAATGGGCACTGGTGAAGGGATGGGTACTGGATCATTGTATGACTGAAATGTAAGCACGAAAGTTTGTAAATCTGTAACTGTACCCTACAATAATTCATTAAAAATAAATAAATAAATAAATAAATGTTTGTCAAAAATTAAGATATGAGAAAAAATATTGAAATTTCTTGAATTGAAAATAGTGATGATTGTTAAATATGGACTGGAGTGATAGCACAGCAGGTAGGGCATTTGCCTTGCAAGGGGGGTCAACCTGGGTTTGATTCCTCTGTCCCTCTCAGAGAGCTCGGCAAGCTACTGAGAGTATCCTGCCCACACAGCAGAGCCTGGCAAGCTACCCGTGGCATATTCAGTATGCCATAAACAGTAACAAGTCTCACAATGGAGACATTACTTGTGCCCGCTCCAGCAAATAGATGAACAATGGGAGGACAGTGCTACAGTGCTACAGTAAACTTTAGAATTAGTAGATATAAAGTATCTAATACATGTTTTCTGTGGAAAGTAGAATAACTACAGAAAGATATCTCAAAGTTTTAAATTATTTATCCCATAGTGAGAGTAGAGAGAAGCATAGAGGAAGAGTTGATATTTAATTATTCTCTTAAAACCTTCACTAATGTTTTATTTTTCCCTTATGAACCAATATTACATCTACAAAAGAAATTAATTCAAGTTGAATGAATATAGAAATTAACAACTGGGTATTACAAAAAAACTTAAACCAATGGAGGTCTTTTTTTGTTTTTTGTTTTTTTTTGCTTTTTGGGTCACACCCAGCAATGCTCAGGGGTTACTCCTGGCTTTGCACTCAGGAATTGCTCCTGGCAGTGTTTGGGGGACCATATGGGATGGCGGGGATCGAACCCGGATCGGCCGCATTCAAGTCAAATGCCCTACCCACTGTGCTATCACTCCGGCCCCAACCAATGGAATTTTAAGAGAAAATATAATTTTCCTCTTAATTCCAAATGTCAAGCCTAACAGTTAGCAGTTTTTGCTTATTTCTTTTGAACTTGTTATATTTTAATTATTATCAATTGAGATCATAGAATATAAGAGGCAAAATTCCACAATTTTCCACCAAATTCTTGCCAGTTCATGGTAAACAGCCTTTGCAATTCTGTTCTCTAAATTTAGATATGGCCTATAAAGATGACTGGCAGTTACTCCATTGATTTGATTAAAAAATAATAACTCAGAGTTGGAGAAATAGTACAGTGGGCTGAACACTTGCCTTGCACAGGCCAACGTAGTTTCAAATTTTGGCTTTCTGTATGGTGCCCCATACCATGCCAGGAATAATTCTTGAGTGCATAGCAAGGAGTTACTCTTGAACATTTCTAAGTGTGGTCCAACCCCCTTAATTAATTAATTAATATTTTTTTAAAAACCTCTTTTTAGCTGACTGGAGGAAAAATTCTCCTACAGTCATTGTAAATTCTCCAATAGTCCATACCCTGTTGCTCTTTACACAAGACTCAGGAGTTGAGAGTGATTCATGACCAGCAGCCTACAACCAAGGAGGGATGGCACTGGAGAGATCATGCAGGGGCTTAGTGGATTTGATTCCCTGTGCTCCATAGGGTTCCCAAACTCCCCCAGAAGTAATCTCTGAACACATAGCCAGGAGTAAGCACTGAGTAGAGCTGGGTATGGCCCAAAGTGTCCCTCTGTTGAACAAAATGAAACAAAACAAAGAGTTCAAAAGTAGCTTCTGCCCTACAAAGTTTAGATGTGCCAACCCCTAGAACTGAATGAGTAGACAACATTACATTATTGTTTGTGTATATAGACTAAGTGCTCATTCTTCACAAATTCTATTTGAACATTTCTCTACTTTCTACACTTCACTATATACAGTTCCGTATTTTCTAAAATATACTTTTAATTTGGTATTAGTCAAATTATTAGTCAATATTAATACTCATGACACTTTTGTGCTCATTTCTAAATATATATGAAAAGACAGATAAGTTTTAGTATGGATGCAGAGGTTCCCAGCTGAGCTAAACAAACTTCCACTTTTAAAATTTAGCCCTTATATAATCTATAAGAAGCAAATATCCTGTTCACAATCTATTTGATTCCACCTTTCTATTTTGCATTTTTTTTGTGAATGTGATTCGTGATTTCATCATATAGCATGATCTACAAGTATGGTTAAGAAGCACTCTTTAACTTTTTTTATTTTTTGCTTTTTGGGTCACACCCGGCAATGCTCAGGCGTTACTCCTGGCTCTGCACTCAGGAATCACCCCTGGAGGTGCTCAGGTTATGAGATGCTGGAAATCGAACCCAGGTTGGCCACGTGCAAGGCAAATGCCCTACCCGCTGTGTTATTGCCCAGCCCCACTTTAATTTTTTTTATGCACAAGAAAGTTGTGATATGCTTTATGGATAAAATATATGTGGTACATAAGTTTTCTTCATAATGGCCTACAGTGTTGCTGACCATGTGTTCCATGCTAATGAATCAATGAAATTTATTAAATAAGATATCTTTAACAATAGCACATCTAAAGCAAATTGTTAGGAGAGATTTGTAGCAACTCCCTCCTATTTCCTCTAGGACTACTGGAGTGAGTGTACATTCTTCATGTATTTAGTGTTGGCAGCAACTACAGAACATGACTATAATAAAAAATAAGAATTTTGTGTCTGTGTGAGCATATATGTGTTTAGAAAATGGCTACAGTGAATAACAAGAATTGTGTGTATACATATTTATAGCATCACTTGTTCTATTCCTTTTCAAAACCCTGATTAACAAACATTATACCTTTTTTGCGTTCTGAGCCCTTGGTTAAAAATCACTGCCAAGAACAACATCCTACAACCTAAAGAATATTTTATATTCCTTAAGAACATTATTAACAAGCAACAGTCACCACTTTTTTCTTAACTAAATAATATTTGATGCACAGAAATGTATTATCTAAGATTGCTTTCATGTCATTAGGGAAAAATTGAGTAGCTGTAAGAGTTACAAGATGATGGTCCAATATTTGAAAATGTTTACCATTTGATTCCTTAAATGTTCATATTTAAACCCTAGAATATTGGAGAATAAAAAGTGGTTAGTATATGAAGGTACTAACTAAAATTGATAATAAAGATATCTATTATCATATGGTCTATTGATCTGACAATTTAAAAATGGCACAGAAGCCAAAGAGATAGTCCAAAGAGCTAGAATGTGTAGTTCACATGTGCAAGGCCCCTTGTTCAATTGTATCACAGCATTACTTCCAGCACTTCCAGGATTAGCCCTGCTTGCTCTTGAGTAACAGAAAGGTACTTATTGCTCCATGAACTCCCACACCCCCAACTCAATTCTCTGGTTCTTCTATTACAAGGACTGAATCTATGGACTGAGCAATGCACTGCCAGTCCTGAACAAAACTGGTTAACTTTCACTGGGAGTGTTTCATGTACCACCAAGCACTATGGAGAAGCCAACCCCTACCCCCATAAATAAATACTTTACAAGTTTAATTGAGTTAGTATTATGTTTACTAATTTCTTAAATTCATATAATCATCACTAAGTTATTTGACAATGGAAATGGTCATATAGGTGCTCTATAGCATTCAAATTTTGCAGAGAAAAATACAATCCTTATTTCTCCTAAAAAAAATCTTTCACATGAGTTCATTGTTTTGCCATAGTTAAAAGTGAGTGATAGAAGAACAATATTATTGTTTTAAATAATCAACAATGAATATGCCAAATTTTATCTACACTGTGCAATAAAAGGTTTGTCTCAAGAAACACCTTTTCTGGTACTGAGATGAAAATGAAGCAAGTGTTTAAAGGCTGCAAGGTATGCAAAGATAACTTTGACTTGAGGCGTTTAGTAGCTGAAAACCTTGCTATCCATCTGAATTCCAGAATTTCAGAATTAAGGCTAATTGCTGCAACTGGAAAGTCTTCAGAATCTTAGTTTCTTAACAAAATTATGGCTTATTTCTTATTATGTAAAGCCTGCTGCCGTCAGACAACCCTCCTCTGTCATTAATGCTGCCATCTGGAACATGTGGCCTCCTTCTCAGAATAAAGAAGAAAACGATTGAGGAAGCTTCTCCTCCAAGAAGTGACACATGCCACTTACGGTCCATTTATTAAAACTAACTGGCAGAACAGAAGGGAAATGAAACAGAGATGCTCATGAAACACTCACTGCTCACTAATCCTAATCCCAGACACAGGAACCAAACCATCTAAGGATCAGCCACAATGCCTTTTAAAAGGAATAATGGATTCTTTTGAGTAATACCCTAATCAACTTTGGTGTGCCTAAAGTGTGCCGTTCATTCATTATGTAATATGGATCAATAGTAGTCCATTGTAAGAGTCCTCACATATTTGAGATTGATTTCTTCTTAATTAATTTGACAAATAATTTTAAGTGCTCTCATTAGTGCATGAACTGTTCTAAGTGCTGAGTTTTAAAAAAACTCTAGACTGCGGATACATTCTTGTGGAAGGAGAAAAATAAATAAATAAATAAATGACTCCATATATTAAAGGCGACAACTACTATAGATTAAAGTAAAAGCAGGACAGAATAAAGTCAGTGTCAGGGTTGCAGGTTACACATTTCTCTAGCTTCCTACTGCATCTGTACTAAATTACTACAAATTTAATGGTTCAATGCAACACAAATTCATTATCTTTCAGTTTAAAGGTCCAAGTGCAAATGGTTCTCACCTGTCTAAAATCAAGATGTGATCAGGATGGAAATCTTTTGTGGGGGGAAGGGGCGTCTATGAGGGAGTCTGTTTCCTCTTCCAGTTTGTAAAGGCCATTTACATTTGATTATGATTGCATAAATCACATCTGTCTCTGTTGTCACATGTTCTCTTACTTGATCCTTTTACCTCTGCCTCCATCTTTTCAAGAGTTCTATTTCATTGATTCGTACCCACCTAATTTTAGCTAAGATAAAAACTTCACTGCAAGGTTAATAATTGAATGGTATCTTCAAAGTTCCTTTGCCATGTAAAGTCACATAATACAGATTCCAAGGATTAGAAAATGGACATACGGGGTGGAGAGCTTCGGGAGGTCAGGATTCAGCCTACCACTTCCACTACACACAATGGTCAGAATAAGCCTCACTGGAGAAATAACTGAGTCACACCAAAATCTGAAAGAGGAGATGGTTTAGACACGTGGGCCTAAGGGGACAGGGTCAGTTTCAGACAAGGTTCTACAGTAAAAGCATACCTACTTTATTCACGACATGCCTATTAGCCAAAGCGGTTGAAGTGGAGTGAGTTTGAGTGTCGCAGGACATGATATGAGAAATGTAATGAAGGAATATTATGAGTCACACCGTGTACATTTTTTTTTTTGAAGTTGATAGTTTCCACCTTAGACCAAAATTTTTTTTTTTTGATTTTTTTTTAATATATATATTTTTTTTATTGTGGAAAGTTACAAAGTTACAAAGTTTTCAGGTTTAAATCTCAGTTATACAATCGTGTACATTTTTAAATACTTTGATTTTTCCCTCTTTAAAATAAGAAATCATTGTGTAGCTTTGATTAAAGAAATGACATGATCTCACTATCCTGGCTGTGAAATTGAGAATGAATAAAAGGCAATGAGGCAAAAGAATAGAATGCAATGAGGCAAACGCAGGAAGACCCGTTAGAAGTTTTCAAGATAAAAATTGTACCAGAGTTAAATAGGGAGGAAATATTTGCTTCAAGATTATTGCATAGGTGAATGAGATCAGAAAAAAGACGAACCTGAACTCAATTTCACTGGAAATGAAAAAAGGACAGTAGATTTCTTAAGAGCTATTTAAAGGTCATCTGTATGTTCTAACTAGCTTTTATGAAGAAATGGCACGCTTGCTTATATCTTCATGATAGGAGGAAGTTTTTACTATTTTAGAGCAAGTTACTCACTAAAGAAGTTAGCCCCCCCCACCCCCCGCCCTACACAAACTGGAAGTCACAGGGGCTATCTTTTTCCATAGTGACACATAGTAACATCTTGCAAAGAGATGACCCAGCATTCTTGGCTTGCAAAACTGGTAAAAATACATTTAATAGCTGTTTCTTGAAGGGAAAGAACAAAAATCCATAATTACAGGCGTTTCTAAAGTAAATGCCCTAAGTAAAAGCAGGCTGAAAGTTGTTCCGAGATGCAGAAGAAGCCTATCTTCAGTTTAGTTCCTCTGAGGTGAAACATAAGAACATCCAGGTCAGAGATTATGTAAGTAAACTAAGTGAAAGCGATATTAGTTTGGGCCAGACTGGTAGCAACAGAGCTGGGAAAATGAATTTTTTATGTATTTTGGAAGTAGAGCCAAAAAAGCTGCTTAGGGATTAGATTTAAGCCGCAAGAAAAAGGAAAAGTATTGGGTTTTTTTTAAGTCAGTGTCCTTGTCCCCTTGCATGTGGGAAAACGGGACGTAGGGGCCAGAGTGACAGTGTAGTGTGTATGATTGTCTCTTGCTTGTGGCCTACCAGGGTTCTCCAGTACCCCAGATGATCCTGTGAGCTTGCTATGAGTGATCCCTGAGCACAGAGTCAGGAGCCTGTGTGACCAAAGCAAACCAGAAAGGCCATGAGACCATGAGCTATATGCCTTAATAATATTTCATCTTCTCTTCCAGTTTGCAGTCTTAAGGATAAAACAAAATAATACTTGCAAAGTGCTAAACAGTGTCTGTCACTGTTCATTCCTCTATAATTACTCTAACAGTAGTCAATAATATCTTTGGTGAATGCTGGAGGAGTTACGACATTCTCTTTTGACAATATCACAGAGGGGAAATTAGATGTTTAGATTGTTTCAGGATATTAGTAGGAACAGTTCTGGCAGCTTAAATAATTTGCCATAATTTCCCCTCTAATTGACTTCTCCTGAAACATCAGATTTTTTCCAATTTTTTTTCAGATGCCTAGTTGATACAGGAAGTGTCTGTGTAATTTTGTATTTATTTATTATATTTTAAATTGTGAAATATCATCTTCAGCATCATATCTTCATCTAATTTCCTCCTCTTCCTTTACTTTTTCCTTTGCCTTATTCTCTCGGGAGAAACTTGTAATATCATCCTTCAAATCAATAGTTGATTTAATTTTCCAGAGTGTCATTTCTGCCTTTTATTATTCCATTGCTATTGCACTTTAAATTTCTTGAAATCATTTTTTATCTTATCAGTTACATTTTCATCTAATTCTGTTACTTTTATTTCTCAACATGCTTCTGTTTCATAAAAGAAATGTATTTTTGTATCCTGTAGAGAATGAAAAATGAGATTTCTTTGGATTCGGGAATAAATCCATTGCTAAGAGTCATTCTTTCTCTACATCTTCAAGATAATACTCCCTTTCCTATACCTTTTCCAAGTCTCTTTGTTGATCATATTCTGCTTACTCTTTCTACTCATAGAGGGAGAAAACAGAAATTTCACTTTATATTTTCAAATCTTTAATCTTGTAATCATTTGTGTTTACATAAAGCGATAGTTCAGATGTCTCAAAATCAAAGTAAATAACTGGCTATGAGTGTTTTTCAGGTTCTAGCCAAAATCCTGGTGGGAGGTAGACTTTTAGTGTCACAATCCTGTACATATTGAAGGTAGAATCAAAAGACTTGCTGAGGGACTAGATGTGGGGTCGAAGAGGATGGCAGTCAATAACATGGTCAAAATCCATTACTTTGACCCTCAAATGTAGACAAGAACCATGTCACCAGCAGCTGTGTGCCATCATAAGATACACTTTCTTTAATGATGCCTATAGTAATAAGGGTGATTATTCTGAATTCCCTCCTATTCCCAGTGTCTTACTCTCTGTTTTACTAAAATACATGGCAGAACTCAAAATGCAATGCTACTTCTTGTTGCTGCCCATCAAATGAAGATGTGGTACTCTACACTCCGATCAGTCACTTACCCCTAGAGGCATTTTAAGAATTGTGGTCTCTGAAGATAAGTAATAGGAGTATTGGTGGAGTGGACACATTTCATTACATGTCATTCAAGAAACATGAGACAAATGAAAATTATTTATCAAGGTTTTTTTGGTCATTTTATAACTGGTGTGCACATGTCTGATATTTGTCTTTGAGAAGGACCCTTGGAATATTTTTTTTTGCTTTTTTTTTGGGGGGGTGACACCCGGCAATGCACAAGGGTTACTCCTGGCTCTGCACTCAGGAATTACCCCTGGCGGTGCTCAGGGGACCATATGGGATGCTGGGAATCGAACCCGGGTCGGCTGCATGCAAGGCAAACGCCCTACCCGCTGTGCTATTGCTCCAGCCCCCCTTGGAATATTTATAATTGTTTCTAATTTTCATCTGATGCTTCTTTCTGGTCATGTTATCTTCCTTCTCATCCTCCTGAGCCATATTTCTGCCAAATGTCTTTTTTTTTTTCTTTTAGGTCACACCCAGTAATGGTCAGGGGTTACTCCTGGCTCAGCACTCAGGAATTACTCTTGTGGTGCTCAGTGGACCATATGGGATGTTGGAGATGGAACCTAGATAGGTGATGCACGAAGCAAATACCCTACCTACTGTACTATCACCCCTGCTCCCTGCCGGAAGTCTTAACTCCCTAGAGCCTCCTTGTCCTTTTAAATTATAATCACTGTTTCCCCCATCAATGTTATCAGAAAATCATTAGGTCTCTATTTACTTTTTAGTGTTTATTATCTTAAATGGTAAACTTTTGATCAAAAGGGTGAAGTGTATGTTTCAAAATATGAGTTTAATATTACATAGGTTGGAACGCAATTGTTGGACAATAGTTATATGAGTACTAATTGGGGCTAGGAAGTGAAAAATAGATGATAAAAAGACATTTTGTAAGAATTAACAACTTTTACAATAAAAGTAAATGAAAGTGAAAATGAGTCAGTTATGGAATGAATAAAAATATTAGAGACAAATAAAAATGAATTGAAATGGAAGATGGTGTAGAAAAATGAAATCAATGACCCTCTCATAAAAATAAACATTACAAACATCTAAAAACATTTTGAAATAAAAGACACCATTCCAGCTAAGAACAAATAACATTCTTGTCACTGAAAACTGATTGATGGTACAATCCTGCTAGAGAATATGAAGAAGAAAAACAGGACTGAATCAGCTGAGAGCAGATGGCACAGTCACACGAAAAGAAACCCATGAAATATGATCCAAAGAATTGGTTTCTATATCACATTCAAGATGACCCACTTTTTTAACCTTAGCCAAGTCATTTAATCTCTCTGAGTTTCGGTTTTCCCTTTTCTATAAAGTGAGGTTAAGATACTAAATTGTAATTTGGGGGCACTGACTCCAAGGCCAGGGTTGAAAAACTTGGCAAGGGTGATTCCAGTGCTGTAACAGGAGGGAAAGAACAGGCTCATAAAAGGAAAATCTACTGATTCCTCAGTAACTTTCCAGAGTTAACAAAAACAGAACATGCTCTTCAAAAGCATAATTTAATGCAACTTTCTGACTGTGAATCTTGGAACCAGGATAATGAAAGTTGAGTAAGCTATGAGACTCTCCACAATACTAGTCAGGGGTATTATAGTATTTCAGCTCCCCAGACCCACCTGAATATTCTCTTTGCATCACTCATCTCTGACTAAGACTAGTATATTAGGGCATCTTTTCATGATGGCTTACTCCTTTTGCACTGAGCTGTCACGTCTTGAAGAAATCAATCATTTGAATGTTACAGAATGGTATTATGAGACAGTAGGATTTTTCCCAGCTCTCATTTTTTTAAATGCTATGTTTTTTTTTTAGTTTTAACATCTAGTTACATACATTGTACTGTTTGCAATTCTCCCCTCATTTTATGAGTTAGATTTGACATATAATATTGTATTTACCTTACAGAGAATAGCAGAATCAACATAAATTATGAAATGATTACCAAAATAAATTTAGCTAATGTTCATTACCTCACATCATTGTGATTTGTTTTTGTATTAGGAGATGTTGAGGGCAAGAAGATAGGTGGGGGTTGGTAATCAGGAAAACAGTGTTTGAAACCTAAGCCCACCTGAAGGCATTGAGGCCTCTGACACAAAAGACCCATTTCAGAAGACCAGAATATCTTTGAGGTGCAGGATTCCAGGCTTTGGCACAGATGGATCCCTGAGGCACCAGGAATCACAAAGGTTGTGATAAAAACTCAAGAAGAAACCACAAGAAAAAAAAATGAAACCACAAGAATTTTTTCCTGGGGGGTGGTGGGTTAGGAAAATGGGCACTAACTCCCATTTGTGGAGAAAATTTGGGACAAAGGTAATTGTGGGGAAATATCCCAGAGACTTTACCTTCCCCTCAATGCTACTTTGGGTTGTCTATATTCTAGAGAAGGCTGTTCTCTCTAGAGAATGTTATCTTCATCTACCTTTTCTCTTTTCCACCCGTTTTTTTCCCCAAATAACTTAAAATTTATTATTGGTCTTCTCCTGAAATTTTTTTCTATTTGGGAAAGGCCAGAAAGTGTTGGGAAAGATTTAGGGTTGATTTTCCTTTTGATGCAGGCAGGTAGGTTAGGGAAAAACTTCTCCTGCCCCTCCTCCAACCCTCCCTCCCCCCCCCCCCCGCCCCCAAATCATGGCAATAAAATGCATGGGAAGTAACAAAGCCACCAGTCCTAAGTCTGACCCACCTTGTTGATACAGAAAGCAAGACCTGATAAGACCTTCTCCAGTAACTGACCCTGAGGAGACTAGACCCTTCTCTACAGAAAGGGCCAAAAGAAAATTACTAGAGAACTCTCAGTTCCTTCCTTTAATCAGATTAACCCTCAGCTGGCCCAGACCAGAGAAGGCTGTACCCACCCTTAGAGAGAAAATCATCAGGAACAAAGGTCAAGAGAACAGTTTCAAAGATGATCACTTCCAGCTCTACCTGCTTAGCAATAACCCTAACAACTAACTCTTATCTAGCTAGAAAGCCCCACATGGGGGCGGCTTGGGAAAAAACCTTCAAAACCCACCCCCCCCCTCTCTCTCTCTCTCTCTCTCTCTCTCTCTCTCTCTCCCTTTCTCTCTCCCTCTCTCTGTCTCCCCTCCTCCCCAACTCCTTCAAACATTCCAAATAAAAATCTGTTTTCCTTCACTGCTCGTCTACTCCTGAAGTTCTGTCTAGGGGTGGCAGGGGTGACTTGGGGGAAGTGACCGTCTCTCTCCTCTATGTCACACAAAAGCCACCCGTAAAGCCCACCAACATCGGTTTCCTGCAAAGAGCAGTTCCTCACTCCAGGCTGAGTCCACATCTCCCTGAGAACTGGACACTGCTTTAGGCAGGATAGGTGAACTTCAAGCACAGCTTGGTAGCTGCTTCATGGGACTGACAAGATTGGATTGTCTGTGCAATGCACGGGCTCATCATAAATTTTCATTAGTCCTCAGTTTCCCAGGAACTTCCCCAGGCAACCAAAGTGGGTAAAGAACGAAGCCGTAGATTATCTCATGGCGGCTGCCTCCTCTTTCTTCCCCACTTGACATAAGATACCCAGGGATCCCTATTCTGCTGCTGGGGGGCTGAGTCTGATGTAGGCAGACAGACAGATAGGGAAGGCTCCCTCCCAAGGCAATAGCAATAAATTTCCTGGGAAGTAATAGCCCTGACCTCATTGAGAACTGGTGCCATTCCATAACAGACCCTGAGGAGGCTGGACACCCACCCCCCCACCCCCAGAAGCTCCACCAGGAACAAAAGGCCAGGAAGGAATTTCGAAGAAGACCATCACCACTCTCAAATCTATCCCCTTGACAACCTCCTTAGCAACAGACTTTGACCTAGGTAGAATCGGGTGGTGGGGCACAGGTTGGAGGAACCACCTTGAATAAAGGCCCCCTTGAACAAAGGAAACACATGCATATGACATCGGTGGGCCCCACAGGTGACTCTCGTGGAGCGGGGAAGAGAAAGACGGTCACTTTCTCTCCAACCGCCTCAGACACCCGGGACCCAGGGTTACTGGGTTCTTGTCTCGCTCGCGGAAAAGAATTTCAGGAGTAGACAAGCAGTGAAGTAACAGACTTTATTTAGAAGGTCTTAGGGAAGGAGGAAGAGATAAGTGGAAAAGGAAAAAGCAGTAGGAGTAACGCGCTCAAGAAAGAACGCGGGCTCCTCCAAAGATGGAGGGAGCTCTACACGCACCCTAGCACTGGACATGAAAGCATGAAAGTACACATCTCAAGGGGGGAGATGCGGGCGACACATGTGCTCAGCCACATGGCACAAGCAGCACATGGGCTCAGGCAGCATATGCGCACACTTCCTTTGTTCAAGGTGTCTTTTATAGGGTCTCTTCAACCTGCCCCCACGTGGGGGCTTCTTTCCAGGTAAAAGTCCGTTGCTAAGGTTACCAGGGAGGCTGGGTCTTCCTTAGGCTGGATCACATTTTAATCAGATTAAGGGAGAGGTTGACAGAATTGAGGAACTTCATGGGGAGGGGTCCAACCTCCTCAGGGTCTGCTGAAGGTCTTATCAGGTCTGTTTTCTGTATCCACAAGGTGGGTCAGTCTCAGGATTCTCCTTCCTAGAGGCTTTGTTAATCTGTTTCATTGCCAAGGGCCTTTCCCTATCTACCTACCTACATCACATATGCTGCCTGAGACCATGTGCTGCCTGCGCCCAGGTGGTGCCTAAGCACATGTGTCATCCAGCATCTCCCCTCTTGAGATGTGTACTTTCAAGCTTTCATATCTAAGACAGAAATGTGTGTAGGGGCTCTCTCTGCCCTTGGAGAAGCCCGCGTTCTCTCTTGAGCACATTAATCTCCACCCTCTCCCACTTTTTCTTCCTCCTTACCTTCAAAACCTCCAAATAAAAACGGTGTAATTTCACTGCCTGCCTACTCCTGAAATTCCTTTCTTCGAGGTGAGACAAGAACCCAGTAACCCTGGGTCCCGGGTGGCAGAAACAGATCAGAAGAAAATGACCATCTTTCTCCTCCCCACTTCACATGAGCCACCCGTGGGCCCGCCAACATCAAGTCCACCACAGCAACACTCCATTCTTGGCAACTTTCACATTTATATAATAATATTAAGTATAGACAACCTGGTGTACATTAGATCTATTTTCAAATGGTCTACAATATCATGACACAACACAGGGAGTGTGGAACTCTGAAAGATCCAAGGACTTCATTAAGAAGAGCAGGTTTATTACAACATTATATATATTTATGAATATTTATAACATCATTATATATATTTAGAAAATCCTGAGACCACCAAGAAATTATCAAAGGTCATAAACACATGTGTATAAAACAATCTAGGTTACAAATATATGTAGATATTCTCAATTTCATGTAAACATAGTATGAATTATGAATGATAAGGTTGAGGTAGATGTTTTCAAAGAAACCCACTCCCCTATTGGTAGTGGTGGTGAAAATTTTTCAAACCTCTATAGCAATTTGACAGTGTGTTTCAAGTCACAACCTAAATCCTTTTAAACCAATAATTATTTCCAGAAATCTACCCTAAGTTGGGACTAGAAAGATAACATGAGAGGCACGGTTTTTTTGAGGTGCTTGTCTTACATGCAAGTAATCCTAGTTTAAATTCCTGGAACCACACTTGGTGACCTGATGTGTGCCGGGAGTAGTTCCTCTTCACAAAGTTAGGAGTAAATCCTGAGCACTCTCAAACATTGCTCAACCTGTTTCTCCTCCCAAAAAGTCTATTCTCAACTTAAATAATGAACTGGAAAAAGAAGATACACACATGTAGACACTTGCATACACAGGACATTTAAAAACAAAGTCACAATACAGTGTGATAGCAAATAAGTAAAAAGAACTTAAATTTTTTTGGTAGATAATAATCTGACATATTTTATAATAGCTACATAAAAGTAAATAATACTCGGAAAACATGGTCAAATAATTATTAACATGGAAATATAAAAGTATTTAATACACAAAAGAAAAATACAAACATTGGTGATATAAAAATATAAGTATGTAATCGAAAATCTATGCCAATATAAATTTCTTGGAATGGTTGTTTTTGTGATATATTTGAGTAGTAAAACATGAAAGAATATTTTCTGGGGCCGGAGCAATAGTATAATGGGTAGAATGTTTGCATTGCATATGGCTGACCTGGGTTCAATCCCCAATATCCAATATGGTTCCCGGAGCACCGCCAGGAATGATTCCTGATTGAGAGCCAGGAGTAAACTCTGAGCCTCGCTGGGTATGACCCAAAAGCAAAGAAAAGAAAATCTTCTCTTCCTATATTTTACATTTTCTAAACTTTGTATAGCTTCCATGTTACAAATTTATGAAATAAATATATAGGCTCTCTATTATATTATTTCAATATTATTTTAGCATTGAGTAAATTCAGATGAATTTTGATCAATTTGTTTCCCAGTTTTATTTATAAGCATTCTGAAAAGTAGGAATTAACTCATTGAATATCTTTAGTGACACACATCTCAACAATTCACAGGAAAGAACAATCTGTCACTACATAGCTCTAAGTTTTAGAAACTAACATCCTTTTTAAAAGTTTTTTTTGCTTCTAATACGACAAAGATAATCTATGTCATGTCAACTTCAAATTATTAATAGCACTGGCTTATCTTCTTTTAAACTTCTAAATACCCTACTCCAACTAAATCGTTTTAGGTATGTCAAAGTTTTCATTATGTTCAATGAGATAGTTTCCAAAAGGATAATACTCTTCTGAAACATAGGCATAACAAAGAAACATATAATCTGGGTGTAATCTGATCATTACTATAATTCCAATGATCTGAATTAAGAGGCTATAATTTATAGACTAGTAAATTTTTGGTACTGGATTTTGGCTTTAGGAACAACAGTGAATGATATGAATTGAACTCATTATTTATTTAAGCATTTCATAGAAATGCCTGCAGCATCTGGACAAGATGCTTCCTGACAAGAAAATAAAGCAATTTCTATCATGGTCTCTAATATTGTCTGTTGTAACCTGATGTTCATTGCTGCTTTATTTATAATAGCCAATATATGGAAACAAACTAAATGTCTATTGGTATATGAATGATTATAATTAGAATTAATTCACTGAGTATTTCTGTCTTCTCACCTGTAAATATTATAAACATTTTTATCTTATTTTCCTCCTTATCATTGAATGAAAAGAAACTCTATAAAACTAAACGCCAAACTCAATATTCTATAACTTCTGATAGTTGTCTAATGGGGAAATCTCACTTCTGGAGTCTTCTTGCCATTCCAGGTAGAAATTGAAGCATGAAAAGTCAGTTCTCTTTTTTCACTCTGTATTTCATTTATGATAAACTTGCTAATATCCTCTAACCCACCAAATGGACAAAGTATTTCCTTCTCCAGTAGAAAACATATTCTTATCTTGATTTTGTTGAGGAATTCAAAAGTGATGAATATAGTTTGAACTTTCAAAAAATTTGTTATTTGAGCCTGCACATTTCCAAGTTATTTTGTACCTTGATAGAAATTGAAAGGTTTTTGTTTTCTTTTACATTTCTATATTTTAATTGATGAAATTTAAATACAGAAAAATGAATGTAGCTATCATGTGTAAAGCTCAATAATTTTTTTAATTTTATAAAGTAGGTCACAATATTTGATTGCATATGATATTCAAATACCAATCCCACCACTATTACACACTCCCACCACCAAATTTCAGATGTTTCTATCTCGAACCCCATGCCCTGCACCAAAGCAAAATCGAAATCATATGCTTTGTATTGTTTGTTATGAAAAACTGCTGAAAATGCTACAAAAAAGTATCCTTAGAGGAAAAAGTGTGAAGATTGTTATATTTCACCCAGGGGCCATTAAGCCCTTCTATAAGAGATCACTAACATGTTGTTAAAGGTTGAGCCTTGTGAGCCTTGTGATATCATCATTATCATCATCATCATCCCATTGATAATCAAGTTTCTTGAGCGGTCTCAGTAACGTCTCCATTTGTCCTATCCCTGAGATTTTCAAAGCCTCTCTTTACTCGTCCTTCCCAACGATGCCACACCGGAGGCTCTTTCAGGGTTAGGGGAATGAGACCTGTCATTGTTACTGGTTTTGGTATATGAATACACCAAGGGGAGTTTTTGAGGCTCTCCCATATGGGGAGGAAACTCTAGGTAGCGTGCCAGACCCTCCCAGAGGGAGAAGTAGGCTGTAAAATGTCTGGGAGCTTGCTTTTAAGTCTCTGGATGTTGGCTGTTGATGGGATTACAGGGTGCTGGGGCAGTCCCTGGGTATGACTGCCTAGCTACTGGAAAATGGGAAATCTGGGCGGAAGAGGCCCAGTCCCTATCTGAGCAGTCTTGGAGGTCCCACATATATACATATACATATACATATACATATACATATACATATACATATACATATACATATACATATATATATTTCCTGTTAAAAAATATATTTCCCTCTAAGATTGATTGCCTCCTACTTTGAACCCTGTAGGATAACATAGCCTCATGTAGTTTAGGTTTATTGGGTTACTCCCGTTACAGTGCTCCTATTCCTCTTTGTTTATTTGTAGCTTCTTTCTTAGTGTTCTGTTGACTTGTAAATAATGTTTTTCTCTTCTCCTTGAGTCCTTTGCATAGTTTATTCATAGCAAGTCCTTTTCGTATGGACATAGGAAGACTTAACAAATGTTATGCTTTTGTAACCTGGGAGTCATTTGACTCTACATGATATTTTCCTCCAGGGCATCTGTTCTCTTGACCTAAGCCTCAGCTGCCCTTACTTCCTAGAATCCCCAAAGCAGGGTCCCGAAAATGTGGGACAAGAAGGACCCAGGGCAAGCGGTGAGTTGTGTGCTACCCTGTCATCGAGATGGGCCTGGCCAAAGTGCCTAATGCTTAACTATAAGTTAAGAGCTTGATCATGGACAAATGCTGTCATGATCCAAACAGTGATACTAGATTCTCAGACCCTGCTAGGGTGAGGAATGATTAATCTGGCCTGAGTGCTGTGGTCTGAGCCTGTGGCAAGATGTTGCTAGGAGAGCTGCCTTGCAAGCCTCAATGTATCCCTTGCTATGTCCATACAAAAATAACTAGTATTAAGATGTTAATGAATGTTTGGAATGGGGAGAGGAGAAAAAACCCTTAAGAGGTATTTTGCCTACTGGCAGTCAGGAAGGGCTTTAAAACGCCCCTAGGTTATGTTCCCTTTAAACCTGACAGCCCTCAGAAAGGGCTTTCTTATGTTGATTTTGCTACCAGGCTGGGTGTAGCCTAGAGGGCAAGGTGGGAGAGACAAGTAGGAGAGAGAGGAGAGAAAGAAGCAGCCGTAGATCCAGAGAGAGGCCGGAGCTGGGAGTGCGGGAGATGAGAAAGATGAAAGATTGAATAAACGGTAACTAATCAGCAACCAGCTTGGTCCTCGTTCTTCCTTCGCCTGTCCTTGACTACCGGCCGTCCAGATCCAGTGCACACACTGTGGTTCCAGGGCACCGAACGCGGGCGGTGAGACAGAGCCGCCCGGAGAGCCCGCGAGTGCACTCGCCCCTCGGCGAGCCTTAGTCTTTTACAGAACCCCATCAAATGTGGTGCAGTACTCTTGGAGTATGGATAGGTTGCGTGGTATGAAGTGTCCTGCAGCCACGAATGCAGCTGTGAGGTCCAAGAACAGGCTCACTCGTGGGTGAGACTCAGCCTGAGTGTGTGGAGAGTGGCCATGAGCATGGAAGCAGTTGAATTGCGGAGGTTTTTAGCTGCCAAGGCTGGGTCCCTTGGGGCAGAGGACAGAACTGATAGTATGTAATTGCTGACACTAGGTGATAAAGATACTGCGGCTTCTTTATTGCATTTCTTGGATCACATATGTGGGGAAAGCCTACTTATATCCTGAGAATATCCACAGCTTTATGAGTGGTATTATGCCAGGAACAAAGCGCTGCTGCCAGTAATCAACATGAAACCAAGACCTGCCAATGGCCAAGTGAATGAGACATCTGGAAGATGAATCCTTCTAGTCTTAATCAAGTTTTTCTGACTGTAGTCTGTCTACAACTTGAATATCCACCTCCTCAGAGACATTGAGTCAGAAACACCCAGCTAAGTAACTGAAATTTCTGACTCACAGGCAGCAAAGCTTTGTGACAGTTGTCCGAAGAGCACGAAGGCTGACAGTTCACTGCTCCACACCATCCACCCACCACTATGATGGGTGGGTGTCAGCTCAGTCAACGTGGCAACCAAGGAAAAGCCCAAGAGGAGATGAGAGAGGTTGTCTACTAAATTTGCACCTGCCAATGCAGAAAGGAGGCCCAAAAGAATAATACTGGACAGATAAATCTTCAGACCCCACCCCCCCACACATAAAAGTCCAAGCCAAATGAGAGAGGGAAGCTAAGGAAAAGCAAACTGATATAGTTTACCAAGAAATTAGAGAAAACTTGTCTGAAAGAAATGGAGACTAAAAACCAGGAAAGTTCAGACCCTGTTGCAACAAGTGAGAAAGAAGGTAAGTCTGACTGATTCCATATTCTGTGTTTTACCAGTGTTTCCTATGGCCCTTCTTGTGCAATCAGAAATGTGTTTTTATCAACATTTTGTGGATGCAAGTTTCTTTGTAGCTCTAGATACATTTTTAAGAGGAGGGTATCCCACCTCATCTCATTCTTAAAATAGAAATGCTTTATTTTGGGAGGATGGAATAACTTGCTTGTTGTTATTTATTTAAATGTGTATTAGTCCCATTGAAAAAACCATAGGAAGAACCCTCCATGACATTGAAGCTTAAGGCATCTTTATTTTTTTATTATTATATTTTGGGGTCACACCCAGCAATGCACAGGGATTACTCCTGGCTCATGCACTCAGGAATTACTCCTGGCGGTGCTCAGGGGACCATATGGGATGTTGGGGAAGCTTAACGCATCTTTAAATGAAACACCACTGACAAGCAACTGCAAGCAAAAATAAACAAATGGGACTACATTAAACTAAGAAGCTTTTCCCCCCAAAAGAAATGGTGATGAAGATATAGAGACAGCCCAGGGAATAGAAAAAAATAATTTACCCAATACTCATCAGATAAGAGATTAATATTTAAAATATATAAGGCATTGGTAGAACTTTGCAGAAAAAAAATCCAACCCCATTAAAAAATGGGGAGAAGAAATGAACAGAAACTCCCTCAAAAAAGAAATACAAATCACAAAAAAGTACACTTCTAATTGTCAGGGAGATGCAAATCAAAACAATAAGTAGGTATCATCTCACACACAGAGACTGGCACACATCAAAAAGAATAAGAACAACCTGTGTTGCCACAGATGCACGGAGAAAAGGACTCTCCTTCACTGTTGGTGAGAATGAAGACTGGTCCCGCCTATTTGGAAAACAATATGGGCATTTCTCAAAAACCTAGAAATTGAGCTTCTATATGTCCCAGCAATACCACTCTGGGAAGATACCTCAAGGATGCAAAACCACAGTAGAAATGACATCTGCACATGTATGCTTATTGCAGAACTGTTCACAATGGCCTAATCTGGAAACAATATGAGTGCCACAATAGCCAGAATCTGGAAACAACCTAAATGCCTGAGAACAGACACTTTTTTAAAGAAACTCCAGTGCATCTACATAATGAAATACTATATAGCTGTTAGGAAAAATGAAGTCATGAAATTTGCTTAGAAATGGATAGACATGGAGAGTATCATGCTGAATGAAATAAATCAGAAAGAGGAACAGACATAAAATGACTGCACTTATTTGTGGGGTGTTAAAAAAAACTCCACATAGTATGAGACTAATACCTAAGGACAGTAGAAACAAAGACCAGAAGGATTGGCCTGCAATTGGGAGTCTGCCTCAAGGGCTGAAGGAAAGAGCAGTTGGGATAGAGAAGGAACCGTTATGACAACGACGTTATGACAACGACGGATCAAAGGGATTGCTCTAGACGGGAAATGTGTGCTGAAAGTGGGTAAAGGACCAAAATTGATGCCCTATTAGTATATGTATTGCAAACCATAATGACCCAAAGTAAAGAGAGATAGAAAAAGGCGAAAAGTGCCTGTCACAGAGGTAGCTGGGGCAGGTGGGGTGGTAGGACACTGGGGATATTAGTGGTGGGAAATGTACACTGGTGAAGGGATGAGGGATGGAAAATTGTATGGCTGAAACAGGATCATGAAAGCTTTGTAACTGAATCTCACAGTCATGCAATTAAAAAATATATATGTATATATAATTTAAAAATGTGAACTGGTCCTCAAAACAACCAATAAAATATTCAGAAAGAAAAAATAACTTCTGATCTGGGGCTGGAGTGATAGCACAGCGGCTAGAGCATTTGCCTTGCACGTGGCTGACCCGGGTTTGATTTCCAGCATCCCATATGGTCCCCAGAGCACCGCCAGGAGTAATTCTTGAGTGCAGAGCCAGGAGTAACCCCTGTGCATCCCAGGTGTGATCCAAAAAGAAAAAAAATCCTGATCCACAGATGCTGGGAAATAATAAAAAAATCTATTTTTAGAGTTAGTTTTATATATATACATATATGTTTTTGAGCTATATGTGGTGATGCTCAGGGCATACTTCTGGCTCTGTGCTCAGGGATAACCTCTGGTGGGCTCAGAGGACTAAAGTGGTGGCAGAGATTGAACACCAGACACCTGCAAATAAGGCAAGTGTCCTACCTGCTGTACAATAGCTTCAGTCCCATAAAAGTCTATTTTTAAACTATTATTGTTACCATTTACTTATTATCATTTGTTACCTATTATTGAATAACAAATTACTGTATCACTGAATCACTGTGGTCCCTTTGTTCATCGATTTGCTCGAGCAGGCACCAGTAATGTCTCCATTGTGAGACTTGTTGTTACTGTTTTTGGTATATTGAATACGCCACGGGTAGCTGGCCAGGCTCTTCCATGCAGGCAAGATACTCTCGGTAGCTTGCCAGGCTCTCTGAGAGGGGTGGAGGATATATTTATATATGCATATATATGTGTATATATGTATGTATAAATATACACATATATAACATATATATGTAGCTTTATATATATGTGTATATATATATATATCTTTTTTAGTTGATCCAAGAGATAAGTAGGGCACTGGCCTCACTCACAGCTGACCCAAGTCCAATCCCTGTCACACATATGTTCCCCCAAGCACTGCCAGAAGTGATCCCAGGACACAGAGTCAGGAATAAACCCTAAGCATCACTGAGTGTGACCCAAAAACAAAAGGACCAATTTTTTTCAATAAATAAAACATTTTAAAGGACTGGAGATTAAGTGCAGTAGACAACACACTTGCTTTGCCCAGCTCAGTTTGGCCCCTGGCACTGCATAGAATCCCCCACATACCGCCAGGACTGGCCCCACCCACGAAGCCAGGAGCAGCCCATGAGCACTGCAGGGTGCAGTCCAAAGCAAAACAAACACAAACAACCAAACTCCCTGTCTGCCCCCAATGTGCCAGCTAAGTCTCACCTCAAAGCCTGTTTCACCCAGGGCTCCCCCGACCTTAGGCCTCAGGGAAGACACCAGAAGCCAGGGGAGCAATATAGCATGCTTTATACAGAAATTTGTTATATAATAATATGTAACATATACAGAAGAATTGATTGCAATTAATGTTAACATATGACTTGGTGAATATACCTCTTTTGAATGATATTGTAATTTTATGTAAAATATGTAATAAATAAAATGGAAAACCATACTATATCATGATTCTTAGAATGTTATCACTGTCAATCAAGGAGGTATTTTGCAAGAAGTAAAAGGATTAGCTATGTACTGATCTTAAAGTTGCAACAACAAAATTCAACAATTGCATAATGAAAATTTCAATTGTCCTTCGTGAGCAAATGCACTTTTGTGGGGTGCTTCTATAAATTTTGTATTATGCAAGCACTTTGTGATTTAGGGAGTAAAAAATCTTATTTTATTTACTCACAATTTCCCTAAAAACCCATGGTGGTAGAGTAAGTATATCAATACTGAAAATGAGAAAGAAATGAGGAAAATAGAATCTAAGAGGTGAAGGGGAGACAGATTCAGCTCTGTATATTTTATCTTAATGTATTTATGTAATAGAATTAACTTTTAATATACTGTTGTATGTATATAAAAGTTTTAGTTAATATTACAAATCCATGGTAAGTGAAGGAAAGTATGAAGACAGAATAGAATGACTGATATCAAATCATCCCAGATTTACTTGGCAGTCTACAATTAGTGTAAATATATAATTTATCAGGCTGGAACGATAGCACAGCAGATAGGGCATTTGTCTTGCATGCGGCCCACCAGGGTTCGATTTCTCCACCTCTCTCAGAGAGCCCGGCAAGCTACCGAGAGTATCTCGCCCACATGGCAAAGCCTGGCAAGCTACCCGTGGCATATTCAATATGCCAAAAACAGCAATAACAAGTCTCACAATGAAGACGTTACTGGTGCCTGCTCAAGCAAATCGTTGAGCAACGGGATGACAGTGACAGTGACAGTGATACATAATTTCAACCCATACCAGAATATGTTTAAAAGTGAAGGGAGATAATAACTAAGCTAAAAATGCAGGTATAAGTGCAGCACAAATGAGGTCATATTTTCATTCTATCTTTGAATCTTAAACAGTATTTACCCAGAAAGTAAGGAAAATTCTAGTTTTATCACTTCTCCACTTAACATTTGAGTTAACTTATACTGAAGACTATTTCTCCAAATTTGATGACAGAATTTAGTCCATCATATCTAGATTTTCTGATTGTAATATACTTTAAATGAAATTGATCTTCTTAGTGTGGTTATGGAGAAGATAACTGTCATCAAAATTAAGTACAGCCGTCTTTATAAATGAAACTTCTAAGAGCTTTTCGGCATTCTTGAAAGCTAATATCCTTGCCAGTGAATGTAATACTGAAGATTGGTATGGCACTTGAAAGGTATAATTATAGTTGTTAAATGCCATGAAATCTGAGCTAGGGAAGTGAGTAATCTAGTGAATACAGATGCTTGTAAATGTGATAAAACCAAAAGAAAAAGAATTAGAAAAATGAATGGTACACTAGAAAAACCAGATATAAAGACATATAAAACGCTATGCATCTCTCTGTCTCTGTCTCTCTCTCTCTCTCTTTCTCTCTCTCACAGTCACACACACATACACACACACACACACACACACACACAAAACACTACCCTAGCCCCACACACATACCAACTAACTTTACCATGGAAAATATTATTTTAAACAAGACCTGGTCTGCATTAAGTACAATTTTATTTCATCATCAAAGGAAATTTTTTTCCAACACATATTTTGAACTCTTTAAGTTAACTTAATGTTTATTATTTAGAATTTTTATCTATTTAAGCCTATTATGAAAAAACACAGTTCTATTTTATTTTGAACAACTTAAAACACTTTGAAACTATTTAAAATTATTCTTGGCCTATTGTGGTAGATCCCAACTAGCAACACTATTCATGTGCTTTAAAGTATCGTTCAGATTATTATTTTAGAATATTGTAAGCTCCCAAAGAAACAGTAGATTTTAAAAATACAGATGAAACCAAAAATATTTTCATCATGCAGGTAATATTCTTTTTAGGAAAACAACTAATTATTCTGAGATTTAAAGGGTTAAATACTGTTGTGGATACATGAGGTACATTCATGATTGTTATCATTACTGTTTTACTATTTGTATTTTACTCTTGAGACAGATGTGACAACATTCTGTCTGAAATCCAATCAGGAACAACTTTGTATCACATAGTGGTTCAATTAAAAAAATTCTACATAACAAAATGTTTCCTTTATTTAATTCTGTGCTAACCAACTTTATTTACAAATTGGTGCTAAATCTAGGCTTCGCAGAGCCTAAAACATCTACAATTTTGCAATACTTAATGAAAAACAATAGGAAATAAGGCAAAAAGTAAGGGATATAATATGTATATTTATATCTAAGCAATTCAAATTTATTGGATATGTGTGTATCTTTTCTTCTGAGTGCTCAGTGGCTGATAGATCAGAAATGTTCCCAAAATATGTTCAGTGGTGATTTCTCTTTCCCACTCAACTAGACCAGTATATAGGTCTCCCCATATTTATATTTGTGAGGGTTGTGAGGGTTACAAGTAAGGGTTCTCAAAGCTTAAAAGTTCATTACCTTAATAGTAAATGTATCTTTATGACAAGTAACTAATACTTTTAATCAGGGAGAGTAACACTTTGAGAGAATAACAATATATGAGTGTAATCTAGCTTCATGTCTGAGAGTGTTGAAATTAAACAATAATGTAATATATCAAATTCTAAGGAGAAATTGAAGGGAGATTGGAAGTGCCAGTGAGGATAAAACTGTTTTTAAAAGATGAGGACTTTGGGGGCTGGAGAAATAGTATAGGAAGTAAAGCATTTGCCTAAGACATGACCAATCCTATTTGCATTGGTCAGTACTGTATATGATCCCCAGAGCACTACCAGGAGTGACTCCTGAGCACAGAGCAAGGAATAAGCCTTAGAAACCTCCAAGTGTGTCCCCCAAAAAAACAAATAAAGGTCTAAACCACACTAAGAAAAGATCATAAAACAAAGCAGAATAATCCTGAGAAACTACTACAAACATTTTGACTTCTCACAGTACTAAGGAATTAAATTTAGAGTTTAGAGTTATCCAGAATTAAGGAATGCTATGTTGGTCTAAATATTTATGTCTGACACAATCATTATCATTAACATGTTCTTAGGATATATTCCAGGTCAAAAGTTTAGAGAATTTGGGGGCTGGAGAGATAGCACAGCGGGTAGGGCGTTTGCCTTGCACGCGGCCGACCCGGGTTCAAATCCCAGCATCCCATATGGTCCCCTGAGCACAGCCAGGGGTAATTTCTGAGTGCAGAGCCAGGAGTAACCCCTGTGCATTGCCAGGTGTGACCCAAAAAGCAAAAAAAAAAAAAAAGTTTAGAGAATTTTATCAGATGATTGAACTCTATTCAGAAATACAGTCAGAATTTAGATAGAACTGAAATATTCATAACTTAAATTTGGAACTCAACAATAAAGTTCTTCAACTCTAACTTAGATACAACCAAAAAGATATTCACTAATTTGAATTAAGATCAGCAAAAAATTCTAATATAAAATGTCAAGTATGTGAGCTGATAATTTTCCAAAGACAGAATATATAAATTATAAAATGTGAATTGGCATATACACAGAAAAAAATACCGAGAGACATCATAGTTAATTGCAAAGGAGCAAAAGCCAAGGAATAATATAAAAAACTCTTATACATAAAAGAATTCTTTTGTAAAATAACAATAATATTCACAACTGACTTCTCAATATATAGCCAATAGAATGACATCAAGTAAGTAATACTATATACTATAAAATGTCCTCAAAAATGAAAGTGAACCAGTCATCAGTTTTGGGGCACTCTGGTTTTTTCCAGATTCTGGCTATTATAAACAGTGCTGCACTGAACATAGAAATACAGATGCCATCTCTACTATACCTTTTTGCCTCTCCGGGATATATTCCCAAGAGTGGTATTGCTGGGTCAAATGGAAGCTCAATTTCTAATTTTTTGAGAATCGTCCATATTGTTTTCCAAAAGGGCTGAACAAGTCGGCATTCCCACCAGAAGTGAAGAAGAGTCCCTTTCTCCCTGCATCCACGCCAACACCGGTTGTTTTGGTTTTTGGGGATGTGGGCCAGTCTCTGTGGTGTGAGATGATATCTCATGATTGTTTTGATCTGCATTTCCCTGATGATTAATGATGTGGAACATTTTCTCATGCGCCTCTGAGCCATTTGGATTTCTTCTTTAGGAAAGTTTCTGTTCATTTCATCACCCCATTTTTTGATCAGGTTGGCAGTTTTCTTCTTGTGGAGTTCAACCAGTGCATTGTATATCCTTGTTATCAACCCTGTATCGGATGGGTACTGTGTAAATAACCTTTCCCATTCTGTAGATTGTCTTTGTACTTTGGTCACTGTTTCTCTTGAGGTGCAGAAGCTTCTTAGTTTGAGATAGTCCCATTTATTTATCTCTGTTTTCACTTGCTTGGCCAGTGGCGTGTCAGCTTTGAATATACCTTTGGCTTCAATGTCTTGGAGGGTTTTGCCGACCTTGTCTTCAATGTACCTTAGGGATTCTGGTCTGATGTTGAGGTCCTTAATCCATTTTGATCTGACTTTTGTACATGGTGATAGGTGGAGGTCTAAGCCCCATTTTTTTGCATGTAGCTGTCCAGTTTTGCCAGCACAGTTTGTTAAACATGCTTTCCTTGCTCCACTTCGCCTTTTTTGCTCCCTTATCAAAGATTAGATGGTCATATATTTGGGGGGATGTGTCAGAGTATTCAACCCTGTTCCATTGGTCTGCCGCTCTGCCTTTGTTCCAGTACCAAGTTGTTTTAATGACTACAGCTTTGTAATAGAGTTGGAAGTTGGGGAGGTTGATTCCTCCCATTTTCTTTTTCCCAAGAATTGTTTTAGCTATTCATGGGGGCTTATTGTTCCATATGAATTTCAGGAGCGCTTGCTCCATTTCTTTGAAGAATGGTTCATCTACACAATGGAATACTATGCAGCCGTCAGAAAACATGAAGTCATGAAATTTGCATATAAGTGGATCAACATGGAAAGTATCATGTTGAGTGAAATGAGTCAGAAAGAAAGAGACAGACACAGAAAGATTGCACTCATATGTGGAATATAATGTAACTGAGAAGTACAAGTTGGCAATGATGCAACTTCTGACAGATATCTCTCTGGACTTAGTTACTAAAATACTAAAATACAGAAACCCGAAACGGAGAGGCCGCTAAGTGTGGTCACTTGACCTCATACCTCTTCATCCTCAGCAATGGAAAACAAATTATCTAATGCTTCCTTTTCAGCAGGTCTGACTTTAAGGGAGAGACTCTCCAAACAATAATAGTGAGTTTTGTTGAAATATTGAATGCAATCAAAGTGAAAGTAAAGTGAAATTTATTAGTTACACAGGCGGGGGGGCTAAGGGTGGGGGGGCTAGGGGCGTGGGGGGTTAGGGGTGTGGGGGGGCGGGGTGGAGCTATACTGGGATTCTTGGTGGTGCAATATGTGCACTGGTGAAGGGATCGGTATTCGAGCATTGTATAACTGAGATTTAAACCTGAAAACTTTGTAACTTTCCACATGGTGACTCAATAAAAAATTTAAAATTAAAAAAATAATAAAATAAAATAAGAGCTGAATATCTTGGCTCTTAAAGCATAAAAAAAATGAAAGTGAAATAAGCCTTTCCTGATGAAAAGATACAAAATTTATTGCTAATAGACTTGCTCTTTAATATGTACAGCTTTACTAGTAATCAAGCACTATTAATTTAAATTACAATTAAATCAAATGACAAATATCAAAACATCTGATAACAGTGAACTTTGATAAAAATATCTAGAAACAGGAAATATTTTATTGTTAAAAATGCAGTCAATAAATTTCTAAGGATAAATCTGAACTTATAGTCAAATTTTAAAATATATATGTAACTGCACCTTAGATTGATTCTAATTAGATTTTTAGGTAACTATCATAGGAAACTAATAGGTTCCTTTCATAAATGTATACAAACTAGGACTTTTTGTAGAAGGGTTTACAAAAGTGGGTAATTAGAAACAAAAAAAATCAATAAAAGTAAGGTATAATAAATTTTATACCACAGGACAGTTACAAATGATAATACAAATCATTTACTACCATAGATGTCTGTAATGTATTCTTAAGGAAATGTTCAGATGAAAATTTATATATCTCATGAATGCATGTAAACAACATCATTTCTCTTAGTAATAAACTGACACACTTATTTCTTATTATATCAATTATAGATAGTATATCTTGGCTTCCTATTTTTAATTATATGTTCACCTCTACCTTTCTTTCACCTTCTTCCCCACTTCACACCTCACTACATCTTGTCACCTATACTTTATTTTTTAAAGATGACAATATTTATGTTTTATTTTGTAAGTACAACAATTTTACAAGTGTATTTATTGGAAAGAGATAGTGCTTGTATTACCATGAGTTTGTAATTACCAGATCTGCTATGAACAATAATTCAAAATCATAAAACTAGAGATAGTATTTTTTTTCCCGTGGAGGATCAAAAATCTTTCTAAATTACTTTTCTCCCTTACACTCTTAGGTTTATTTGCTTCTGAAACATATCTTTACATAGGACATACACATTCTTGTCCTTACTACCCAACAAAGCACAATTCCAACATTGTATGTTTTTTAATAAAGTTTAATTTTGGTTGTTAAGCCAGACCCAGTGGTACTTAGGGTTTACGCCTGGCTTTGCACTTGCGGATCACTTCTACTAATGCTCAGGGGACCATATGTGATTCCTGTAATCAAATCCAGGTCAGCAGAATGAAGACAAGAGCCTTACCTACTTTCCTATTTCACCTGCCTTCTGGTAGCATTTTCGACCCTTACAGTCAGTCCCAGATACTGTAAACCTTCAAGTCCTCCAACTTCTGGATTCCATAATCTCTTTATAGATAGCTTATCTTTACCTTTATGCTTTTTTTTTTTTAACCTGAAGGTTGGGAAACACCTGGGAGTGTTGGGGACTTACATCTGGTTCTATACTCAGGAATTACTCCTGGCGGTGCTCACGAGATCATATGTGGTGCTGGAGATCAAACCTAGGTCAGCCGCATAGGAAGCAAGTGCTTTAACCCATTTACTATCTTTCCAGCTGCATTCTTGTCTTTATTTTTTTATTTATTTACTTAGAGCCTCTTGCCCCCAAGCCTGGCTGTCTTTACCAGGGTCCCTCAGAGGGGCTGGATTTCAGTTTCCCTCCCTTCCCTGAGCAGAGCCCCCGAAGCCGATGTCCTCTGGAGCCTAGCCACAGCCATGCTCAAGGCCCCTCTTCACATGTTCGGACAAGCCTCACGCATGAAGGAACCGGCAAAGGAACCCAGGTGTGTGGGACCCAGGCCAAGATCTCCAAGCCTGCTGGGAGCAGGACTGGGCGTCTTCTGCCCAGATCCCCCCTTTTCCGGTAGCTAGGTGGTCACACCCAGGGACTGCCCCCGGTGCCATGTAATCCCACCAATAGCCAACATCCAGAGATTATAAAACCAAGCTCCCAGAAGCGTGAGCCCGCAAATGGTCTGTGTAACATCTTATAGCCTAGTTCTCCCTCTGGGAGAACCTGGCAAGCTATAGAGTTTCCTGCCAGCATGGGAGAGCCTGGCAAGCTCCACATGGCGTATTCATAAGCCAAAACCAGTAACAATGATGGATCTCATTCCCCTAACCCTGAGAGAGCCTCCAATGTGGCACTGTTGGAAAGGACAAGTAAAGAGAGGGTTCTAAAATCTCAGAGCTAGGACGAATGGAGAAGTTACTGAAACTGCTTGAGAGATTCGACTATCAATGGGATGATGATGATGATGATGATGATTCACTTATTTATAAAATACGTTTTTAATTAATTCCTAAGTAAAGGTTCTTAGGAAGTAAGGGTTTAGAGTTCCCCATCCCTTCTCTTGTGATTATTTTTCATTTATACATTTATTTACTTTAGAATATCTCTTCAATTAACTAAATGTACTTAGAAAGTTAAGGTTTAGAATTCTTCAGTGTGTGAAATATTTTCATATACTCAAATTTTATTTACTTTTTTGGATATATATTCAAAATATTTTTTCTTTGTAGTTTTGAAGGCATTTTCATTGACAGACTAAAGTTAGTCAAATAGAACTGTAATCTAAAATCTGCAACAACCACATAGGAAAGCAGGAAGTTATGAGCATAAGAAACCAGGGAATATACAAGTTAGATTCATAGGAAGTCAGATCACTATCTTTAGCAAACAATAAAAAACCCAAAGGGTAGACACCCCCCAAAATTACTAAATTCACTAGAGAATTAGAGTAACTAAGAGTTTCTCTAATTTTTTAACCTACTTTCAATTTCAATTAGTAGCAACAAGAGGAAAAGAGGTATACACCGTATTCTATCATTGGATGCCTTACGCTTTTAGTTAAGACAGCATCAGCTCTCCAAGCCAATGGCATCCAATCTAAACATATGTGAAACCTTCCTTTTCTTCCATTATAAAATTTCTTAACTTCTCCACCTCTGTTTGAGTTTCTGTCAAAACCAAGTAATGAGTGACTACCTTTCTGCATTCAACTGAAGACATGGAAAGGTCTTTGCTTCTTGCTATAGTTTATAAAGCTTTCTAGAATACAATAGTGCTAAGAAATTAGTGATGATTCAACATTTTAACTAGCTTTCTTGGAATGTAATTCACACATATAATTCACCCATTTTAAGTGTATAATTATTTTTATTATAATCACAGCATTCACCCTCCCCAAAATCTAGACTATTTTTATCTCCCCCAAAGAAACTTGTAATCATTGTCAATCACTTTGCATTTTCCCCTTGCCCCTTGCCCCCAGATTTCCAGACAGTGACTAACCAATGTTCTATATCTATGTAGCACTGTAGCACTGCGGACCCGTTGTTCATCAATTTGCTTGAGCTGGAACCAGTAACGTCTTCATTGTGAGACTTGTTGTTACTGTTTTTGGCATACCAAATATGCCACGGGGAGCTTGTCAGGCTCTGACATACGGGCGGCAGGATACTCTTGGTAGCTTGCCAGGCTCTCCGAGAGGGATGGAGAAATCGAACCCGGGTTGGCTGCATGCAAGACAAACACCATACCCACTGTGCTATTGCTCCAGTCCATTCTATATCTATAGATTAGTCTATTCTTACCATTCACATGACTAAAATCTTAAATATGTGTTTTTTTGTTATTTCTTCCATATTGCATGTATTAAAAACTACTCATGTTGTAACATGTGTCAGTACTTCATTCTTGTTTGATATTATCACCAGATAATATTCTATGGTACAACTCTATTATTATTTGTTTGTACATTCATTTTGGGGGTTGTTTTCCACTTTAGGCCTATTGTACATAATATTGCTATAATTATTTGTGCTTGAAGTTTGTCTGTACACTTTTCTCATTCCCCTAAGTTATATACCAAAGAGTGGAATTTTTTGGTCAAATTGATGGCAATTCTATGTTTAACATTTTGAGAAGTTATCAGGTTATTTTTGAAATGTTATATCATTCTACTTTTCACCAGAAATGTATGAAGGCCAAATTTTCTCCAATACTTGTCATTATCTATTATTATCTTCGATCACAGATGGCAGCCCATTTGATCATAGACCAGTTATTTATTTTGTTTTTCATTTTCTTTATTGCTAATGGTATTGAGTATCTTTCATGTGTATATTGATCTGGAAGAGGGAGTTGTGTGTTCAAACACTTTTGATATTTTAATTTGGTTGTCTTCTTCTGACTAAGCTTTTAACACCGTCTATTTATCTTTGTTATTCTGAACTTTAACAATGACATGTCTAACTAAGTGTCTTTTGTTTCACCTAACTGGGCACACAAAAGACCCTTTCAGCAGTAAGAGTCTGCTACTTCAGCTCAGAGTTGCTTCTTTCAGTATTATGCCCTTGATGACTTATTGTGAGGGTTTTCTCTTTCAAGAACTTCCACTGTTTAGGTTAAAAAAAAAATTTAAAAAAAGAAGTCTATCCTTTTGTCTTTACCTTTCAATGTTATAGTTCCCATGTAGGTTTTTGTATCTTCTGTTTCTTGGAAGCTTGCTTAATTGTCTTTACAGTTTATTCTTATTAAAATTTTCTTCACTGATAACATAGTTTTAACATCATACAGTTCTTATTGAATACATTTGATATTCTCTAAAAATCTCTCTAAATTTATCAGTCAAGATAGATTATTTTAAAAGTCTCTCCTATCTCCAGAACTAGCTAAATATTTCTTCACACAACATTTGAGGGGTGGGGGCGGCTACCAAATAACTTTATTCTAAGGACTGATACAAATCAAAGGCTGATATAGACGTTTTGGAATTTATAGAAAAAGGTAAATGTAACCCCAACATACATGTACGGCCTGACTGACCCAGAGGTCCCCTGTGGCTATGGGAAGCCTGGGTAAGGCTTAGCTCTCTTGTCACTGTGTCCGAGTGTGCATGTCAAAGAGACACTCTATCATGCCAGATGCTGGGGCCCCAATCTCCCGATCACCCAATTTGTTGAGGGCCTTCACCTGCTTATCCAGGTAGTGGTTCTCCAGGAAGTCACACAAATAGGTGTCATTTTCGTCTGTGGCCAAGTGATGTAGCTCCAGCACTGACTAATTCACGCTTTTCTCCAGGTGCAACGCACATTCCATGGCATCAGCCCGTTCTCCCATTCATCACGGTTGTGTTTCTTGATTTCCTGAAGGAAAATCCACCACCTCGCTGGTTCTGCAGCTTCAGCAGCTCCTCAGCATGTTCTCTCTCCCTGTGCGATGGTGAAAAACGTATTTGACCAAGTTCTTCAAAGCTCCATCTTTACAGTTAAAGTAATAAGACCAGGACCTGTAGACAGACATAGGAGGCACAGAGCTGATGCGAGGGGGACACGGTCATCATGGCAGTGGCTGAGCTGAGAGGGTGGCAGTGAGGGTGGTGGTTGTGGTGTCCATACAGGTGGTGGTGGTGGGCAAGGTTTGTACGGGCCAGAGCAGTGAGGCCAAAAACCCGTTCCTTCCAAGCACTCTTGCTTTTTTGGGGTCACACCCCGCAATACACAGGGATTACTCCTGTGTATTGAGTAATCTGCATTCAGGAATTACCCCTGGCGGTGCTCAGGTGACCATATGGGAGGGATGCTGGGAATCGAATCCGGGTCAGCTGTGTGCAAGGCAAACACCCTACCCGCTGTGCTATCGCTCCAGCCCCCCAAGCACTCTTGAAGCATGAAACTGCATCCACCATTTACAGACTGTCCACATTTTAATTTTACTTGTATTAAGTTGTTCACGATAATTTATTACATTCAATATTCCAACACCAATCCCACCACCATCACACCTCCCCATCCCCATTATTTCCCCCCACTACCCAAGCATGCCCCAAAGGCAGATCCTATATAATTTATTTTGCATTACTTTTTATGAATAATGACAAGTAATGTTATTTTCTACTTTCACGTCATCTATATGCTATTGACTTTTAATCACACCTTTCATAAATTACTGCCATTTTATTATTTTTACTTCTGTAAGAAGGAAAAGCGATAAACTTCACTGTAATTTTTTATCCTTTCCAGATCTATATAGGTCAGCCGCATAAGTTACATTCACATTGTTCTAACAGCTTAGCTACTATCTCTCTAGAACATGCTCATCATTCCACACTGAACCCATCACCTACTCCCATTCCCACCCTTTCAGGCTCTGTAACTTCTGTTCTACTTTCTATGTTCATTTTGATTTAAAAACTATTTTGAAGGGAACTGGAGATTTAGTGTGGTGGGTAAGGTGCTTGCCTTGCACATGGCTGATCTGAGTTTGATTCTCGTCACCTTATTTGATCTAATGATACTTCTGGGAGTCAGCCCTGAACTGAAAGCCAGTAATAGACCCTAAGTATACACAGGTGTAGCCCCCAAAGCAAGAGAAATAAATTAAATAAAATTTACTTTTAGTTTTTTTTAATTTAATTTTTTTTTTTTTTTATTGAATCACCATGTGGAAAGTTACAAAGCTTTCAGGCTTAAGTCTCAGTTACATAATGCTCGAACACCCATCCCTTCACCAGTGCATATATTCCACAACAAGAACCATGGTAAACCTCCTTCCCACCCCCTGCCCCCCAGCTGATCACCCCGCCTGTGTAGCTGATAAATTTCACTTCACCTTCTCTTTACTTTGATTACATACAAACAAAAAACTCACTATTATTGTTTGGAGTTCCCTGCCCCCCAGAATCGGACCTGCTGGAAAGGAAGCATTTGACAATTTTTTTTCCATTGCTGAGAATGAAGAGATATGAGGTTGTGTGGCCACAGTAGCGGCCGCGAGGTTCTAGATTTCTGTATTTTAGTATTTTAGTGATTAAGCCCAGAGGGCTTTCTGCCACAGGTTGCACCATTGCTAGCTCGTACCTCTCTGTTACTTTATATTCCACATATGAGTGCAATCTTTCTGTGTCTGTCTCTTTCTTTCTGACTCATTTCACTCAACATGATACTTTCCATGTTGATCCACTTATATGCAAATTTCATGACTTCATGCTTTCTAACAGCTGCATAGTATTCCATTGTGTAGATGTACCAAAGTTTTTTTGTTCAGTCATCTGTATTCGGGCATTCGTTTTTTTTCCAGATTCAGGCTATTGTAACCTGTGCTGTGATGAACATACAGGTGCAGATGTCATTTTGACTGTACTTTTTTGCTTCTCCGGGGTGTATTCTCAGAAGTGGTATTGCTGCATCAAATGGGAGCTCAATTTCTAATTTTTTGAGAATCAACAATATTGTTTTTCAGAAGGGCTGAACCAGTCGACATTCCCACCAGCAGTGTAGGAGGGTTTCTTTCTCCCCACATCCACACCAACAGCGGTTGTTTTTGTTCTTTTGTATGTGAGCCAGTCTGTGATGTGAGGTGGTATCTCATAGTTGTTTTGATCTGCATCTCCCTGATAATTAGTGATGAAGAGCATTTTTTCATGTGCGTTTTAGCCATTCATATTTCTTCCTTGAGAAAGTTTCTGTTCATTTCTTCGCCCCATTTTTTGATGGGGTTGGATGTTTTCTTTTAGTAGAGTTCAACCCCTGCCTTGTATACCCTTGATATCAACCCCTTATAGGATGGGTATTGGGTGAATATCCTTTCCCATTCTGTGGATTGCCTTTGTATTCTAGTCACTGTATCTTTTGCAGTGCAGAAGCTTCTTAGTTTAATATAGTCGCATTTGTTTATCTCTGTTTCCACTTGGTTGGTCAGTGGCATATCATCTTTGAAGATACCTTTATCTTTAACATCGTGGAGGGTTTTGCCAACCTTGTTTTCAATGTACCTTGTGGTTTGTGGTCTGATGTTGAGGTCTTTAATCCATTTTGATATTTTTTTTTTTGTGCATGGTGTTAGGTCGATGTCTAAGCCCGTTTTTTTGCATGTGGCTGTCCAGTTATGCCAGCACCATCTGTTGAAAAGGCTTTCTTTGTTCCACTTCACATTTCTTGCTCCCTTGTCTAGGATCAGATGATCATATATTTGGGGTTGCATGTAGGGATATTCCACCCTGTTGCGGCTCTGCCTTTGTTCCAATACCATGCTGTTTTAATTGTTACTGCTTTGTAGTAAAGTTTGAAGTTGGGGAGGGTGATGCTCCCCATCGTCTTTTTCCCAAGAATTACTTTAGCTATTCGTGGGCGTTTATTTCATATGAATTTCAGGAGTATTTGATCAATTTCTTTGAAGAATTTCATGGGTATCCTTATAGGAATCGCATTCAATCTGTATAGTGCTTTGGGAACTATTGCCATTTTGACAATGTTAAGTCTTCCTATCCATGAGCAAGGAATATGTTTCCATTTCCTCGTGTCCTCTTTTATTTCATTGAGTTGTGTTTTGTAGTTTTCCTTGTAGAGATTCTTTACTTCCTTAGTTAGGCTGATTCCTAGGTACTTGATCTTCTGGGGCACAATTGTGAATGGGTATTTTTTTTAATGGCACTTTCCTCTGACTCGCTATTTGCGTATAGGAAGGCCATGGATTTTTGGGTATTGATTTTATAGCCTGCCACTTTGCTGTACAAGTCTATTGTTTCTAGGAGTTTCTTAGTGGAGGTTTTAGGATTCTCTAGGTATAGAATCATGTCATCTGCAAATAGGGAGAGCTTGATTTCTTCCTTTCCTATCTGTATACCCTTAATGTCTTTTTCTTGCCTAATCGCTATTGCAAGTACTTCCAGTACTATGTTGAACAGAAGTGGTGAGAGTGGGCGTCCTTGTCTTTTCCCTGATCTTATAGGGAAGGCCCTTAGTGTTTCTCCATTGAGGATAATGCTTGCCATGGGATTGTGGTAGATGGCTTCGACTGTCTTGAAGAAAGTTCCTTCTAAGCCTATTTTGGTGAGAGTTTTCATCATAAATGGGTGTTGGATCTTGTCAAATGCTTTCTCTGCATCTATTGAAATGATCATATGGTTTTTATTTTTACTTTTGTTGATATGATGGATTATGTTGATTGATTTCTGAATGTTAAACCATCCTTGCATCATCGGGATAAATACTACTTGATCGTGATGTATAATTTTTTTTTTTATGAGTTGCTGGATTGTATCTGCTAGTATTTTGTTCAGAATCTTCGCATCCATGTTCATCAGGGATATTGGCCTGTAGTTTCCTTTGTTAGTGGTATCTTTGTTTGCTTTTGGTATTAGGAAGATATGAGCTTCATAGAAACTGTTTGGTAGAGTCTCTGTTTCTTCAGTTTCCTTGAATAACTTGAAGAGAACTGGAAACATATCCTCTTTGAATATTTGGAAAAATTCACTAGTGAATCCGTCCGGGCCTGGGCTTTTGTTTTTGGGAAGACATTTGATAACAGTTTCAATTTCCTTGATATTAATGGGTCTATTCAGGTATTCCAAGTCATCTTGATTCAGTTTTGGGAGATTGTAGGAATCAAGGAATTTGTCCATTTCTTTTAGGTTCTCTTATTTCATGGCATAGAGATTTTCAAAGTAGTCTCTGATGATCTTTTGAATTTCATTGGTTTCTGTTGTGATATTTCCCTTTTCATTTCTGATTCGGTTTATTAGGGTTCTCTCTCTTTCTTTGTGAGTCTTGCTAGAGATTTATCAATCTTGTTTATTTTCTCAAAGAATCAGCTCTTTGTTTTATTGATCTTTCGGATTGTCTTTTGGGTTCCCTATCATTAATTTCTGCTCTAAGTTTTATTATTTCTTTCCTTCATTCTGGCTTTGGTTCCTTTTGCTGGTCCTTTTCTAAGATCTTGAGCTGTGAAGTCAAGCTCTTTAAGTAGGCCCTTTCCTCCCTCCTGAGGAATGCTTGCAAGCTATAAATTTTCCCCTTTAACACAGCTTTAGCCGTGTCCCATAGGTTCTGGTAGCTTGTGTCTTCATTCTCATTTGTTTCGAGGTATCTTTTGATCTCTTCCTTGATTTCCTTTTTGATCCACTCGTTGTTCAACAGGGAGTTGTTTAATTTCCAGGTGTTTTTTCTTTGTCTTACAGCAGCCCTTTTAGACCTTCTTTTAGGTTTGGTTTTGAGTCTATGAAGTTCTTGAGTTGTTGTTTATCTGAGAAATAGTGTATGGTTCCTTTGAGTTTAAGTGAGAGTTTAGCCGGATAGAGTAATCTTGGTGAGACATTCTATTTCATTGAGCTTTTTCACTATATCCCACCATTGTCTTCAGGCTTGGAGGGTTTCCTCTGATATGTCTGCTGTAAATCTAAGGGGTGATACTTTATATGTGATTTCCTTCTTTGACCTTGCTGCTTGCAGTATTGTGTCTCTATCCGCGGCATCCATCATTGTGACTATGATATGCCTTAGAGTTTTTTTGTTGGAGTCCCTTTTAGTTGGAACCCTTTGGGCTCCTTGGATCTGGATGCCCGCATTCTCCAGCTCTGGGAAATTTTTAGCAATGATGTCTTTAACTGTGTTTTTTTCATTTGGATTAGTTCCCTGTGCTTCTGGTACTCCCATGATTCTTATGTTGTTCCTTTTGAGGTCGTCCCCTAGGATTCTGATTCACCCTAGAGCCATTTTGAGGTCTTTTTCCATTATTTGTTGTTGTTTGTAAGCTTTGTGCAGCTCATCTTCAAGCTCACTGATTCTGTCTTCTGCTGCAGTCATTCTACTGTTGAGGGCTACTACTGAGCTTTTTATTTCATCTACCATTTCCTTTAATTGTGTGACTTCTGCTGGTAGCTTTGAAATTTCTGCTCTCATTTCTTCCTGTATTTTCTTGTTGGTCCGTTCCAAGGCTGTGTTCATAACCTCCCTTAGTTTATTTATTGTTCCACGGTTGTGTTCATATCCTCCCTTAGTTTATTGGTTGTCCGTTCCATGGTTGCTTTGAGTTCCTCGACCATCTTCACAATTTCTTCTCTGAATTCTTTATCTGAGAGGAGTTTGTATTTGTGGGTGACCTCTATTGAGGTTTTTGGAATCTCTTTATTTTCTCTTTATGGTGGGTTTTTTCAATGTTTCTTCATGTTGTTATAGAACAATAGAGGTGAAACCTCCTGATTCCATATCACTTTTCCTCTTGCTCCAGGAGGGGATTCTAGGCGATCTAAATCGATAATGGTAATCTTTTCCCCCTTCCGGAATTGTTCTTACATTACTTCGATCTTCCTAATTTATGTAGGGCTTCTAGTCAAGGCTTGAGGCTGTGATCTGTTTATGAGGCCTTTGTGTACCTTCTTGTATTCCTGACACTTTTTCTGGAATTAGGATGAGTTAATGTCTTATTGGCATATAGTGATTGAGATGGTCAGGTTATTATTCGAGTAAATAGGTCATAGAGATTTGTGACCTAACTGCAGTATAGGAGAGGGGAAAAATAACTGCGGCTGAAAATAGGCCACGCCCCCTTTGAGGCCACACCCCCTGATATAGAGGACACTCCCCCACCAGCCAATGGGCTGGACTCCAGGATTATCTGGGGAGGGAGTGGCTGGCTAGAACAGCCCGCAGAGAGGCAGGCAGCTGGAGGACTGGGACCCTGCCCTGGGGGTCCCCCAGGCTGGGCGGAGCCAGCGTGATAGTCCTTTCAGAGGGGCAGGAAGAAGGGAGCGGGATCCGGACTCTACGTTACCTGGCGAAGGGGGAGGGGCTGGCTAGAACCTACTTTTAGTTTTGAAATTTTTTTTAAAAAACTTGTATTTTGTACTTGAAGGAAAAATGTACGGTGCATGAACATTACTTAATTATAGCTTTTCCATTAATCCTCAGCCTCACACTTTCAAGGCTATACTCACTGTTGTCAGTTCTAATATGCATATTCCAATTTTCATAGGACCCCAAGAAGTTGTAAGGAAATTTTTTTCATATTTGCACCTGTCATAGGCATTTTTGAAACTGTTTTCTGCCCCCCACCCCTTAAAACCATCTCTACTCCTTCATCCAAACTATCTACAGTTAGATTTGATTACATTTTTCACACACCATTTACCCTCTTTTTACTTTCTATTTCCACATTTTTATTCCTACCACAGTGCATGTTGGAATACTGCAGTAAATAACCGCATATGCTTAATCTACCATACTAAAACATAAGCCCATACTAAAAATTTTAACCTGTTAGATGTTACAAGGTATACTTTACCAGAAATCTAATGATTTATACATCTGAAATAAATGCCAAGTTCAGAAAGGTATTCTTGTTGGGCCACACCCAGTGGCGTTCAGGGCTATGTCTTTGCACTCAGGAATCACTCTTGGAGGGGTTCAGGATTTGAGACTTGGGGGAACCATATGAAGTACTGAGGATCAAATCCAAGTTGTCTTCCTGAAAGCAAGTGCCCATCTGTTCTACCTGACATGTTCTCAGTCTGTCCCCAAAAGGATTTTTAAAGTAAAAATTCAGAGATACTGGAGTCAATATATAATTATTTTTATTCCAATAGTTTATAAATAAATTTAAATGAAACTATTGTACCTATTTTTGGTAACATATATTGGTTGCTTTAAGATCACTTATTATTGTGACTAACATATCTTTAGTAATTTTTTCTGTTGACAAAATTTAATGTCAATTTAATGGCAATGCTATTTACTTAGAAGACTCAAAAAACATAATGAAAACCAAAATTTTCCTAGATCGTGATTAACATTGGAAGAGATGATTATAATCAGCAGAAAGATTATATAGATTAGTGATTGCAGTATACTTTTTTAAGTCCTATTTTTAAGTCCAGGCGTGGGCATTTATTAGCTTTACTTGGGTAACAACATTTGAAGTCATTCTTCATCTGTAAAATTAACTTTAAAATAAATACCAAATCATAGGATATCTACCATGAATAGATGAAACAAATATAATTATGGGATAATAATAAGAGCTGTAGCACTGTCGTCCCGTTGCTCATTGATTTGCTCGAGCGGGCACCAGTAACATCTCCACTTATGACTTATTGTTACTGGTTTTGGCATATAGAATATGCCATGGGTAGCTTGCCAGGCTCTGCTGTGCAGGCAGGATACTCTCAGTAGTTTGCCAGGCTCTCCGAGAGGGACGGAGGAACAGAATCTGGGTGGGCCTTGTGCAAGGCAATTGTCCTACCTGCTGTGCTATCACTCCAGTCCATTAATAAGCACAAAACTATATATATATATGTTATTACTGTAAACTCCAATAACACTTTGCATGGGCCCAAATCCTGATTTACTAAGCTCTCTGACCTTGGCCATGCTACTCAACTGCCCTGTGCCTTGTTTCTTCTGCTCTATAATGCAGAAGATACTAAAACTTATAAACTTATATGAACGGGTCATCTTGAAAATTAGTAACAATACAGACAAAAGGTTTTCTGCTCATATTCTCATCATCTTCATCACTTGTTTCTCTAAAACTAAACCTAGTCCCGACAGAATATCTTGAAACATCTGAATTCAAACCATTTTATTATTGTTCCATCTAGTGCACGGTCTTTTCCCTAGTTCCTTTTTATTCTAACCCACCACAAAAATACTTAATAGCATTTTAATTTTGTATTTTGCACCCATATTAGATTCAGAATGGCCCATGTTTGAATCATCACCAATAATATATTGAAACAATACTTGTACTTTTTAACTTTAAAAACAACTGAAATCTAAGAGAAAAAACCAGCAAACTACTTTGCTACTTTTACTCCATCTATATTTTATTGAATTTTAATCACACCTTTCATAAATTACTTCTATTTTATTATTTTTACTTCTGTAACAAGGAAATGTGATAAACTTTACTGCACTTGACTTTACAAGCTTTCTAACATTTTATCATAACAACTTGATTTAAAAAAATAAAACTTTATTTCCACTACAGGTAGTTATTTTTTTACAAGTGGAAAAAGTTCAGGTTAATAAAAATCAATTTATTTAGGGTAAGTTACAGTGACTCATTTCCAACAAAATGAATAAACAACTCAACCTGAGTGAGATTTCTTTTTTAACTTCCATGAAAAGTATTTTGATAGACTTCCTGGAAAAATCTATTTTTGATTATTAGTGATGGTTATCATATAAGATTATCCTCTTACTTTCTTTGATGGGATGGCTATCCCACTGTCTACCTTAGAATCCTCATTTATTCTCCATATCCTGTTCACTGTCACTTCTGATATTTGTTCTTTAGATACCAAGTACACAACTACATGCATTCTTCTTGACTGATAATTTCTTTCCCAACTTATTCCTTTACATAGGTATTATAAAGACCAATGCTTATTATCTATACTTGAGTAAAAATAAGTTCAGGAGCTGCCTTCCATATCTACAATATTGTATGATCAGTAAATGTTTGCTAAAAGCAGCACTTAAGTAGTTCCATTGAAAGATGATAAGCAATCATTCTTTTGCTCACTATCTCTTCTGAGACAACTACTCTCGGACAAGATATTCTCAGATATCTATGTAGTGCTATAAACTTTTGTTCCATTGTCTAATGTGTGTTCCAAAATGAACAATTACAGCATCAGAATTAACTCATCCTTTTGGTCACTATAACTAAGTCATAAGCAGGCATGTGATTCATCAAGGCCAAAGAGGGTCAACTATGGACATTTGCAGAAAGATGCTTGGTGATAATTTTAGAAAGATGTCTTTTTGCCCTCTAAGATCCTAAGTATAAGAATATTAGAGGTGGGGGAAAAAGAGAGACTGGGACCATTGGTGGTGGGAAAAGTACACTGATGAAGGGACCAGGTGTTGGAACATTATGTCACTGAAATCCAATCATAAACAACTTTCTAAATGCGTATGTCACTGTGATTCAATTAAAAAATTCAAAAACAAAGAAAAGAAAATAATATTAGATTTGGGTCTCTATATTAAGGAATACTAATAAAAATGAAGTCAAAACAGAAAAAAGTCAGAGTTTTGTCACAGCTGTAGGAAAACTTCTGCTAACATCATTTAGTTATCAGCTCTAGACATGCTGGGAGTTCATTACTGTGCTAGCCTATTGCATGAGAATTTTTATTTCTTAAGCTAGTTTGAGTGTTGTTTCTGTCCCTGCCAATAAAAATAAGTCTTAGAAAAATAGAGTTACTCCCTAAAACAAGGACATGAATTTTTAAAACCATGGAATAGAAAAACACTATTACTTACTACGCAAGAATTAAACTTTTATCTATGTATTCAGTGCTATGATGTTGCAAATGATAAGCTAACCTGCCATTATTTTTATAAAAATAAATAAAAGATAAGAAAAACCCTTTTTCTTTTCCAAAATCCTCTGACACAGTCTTCATATTAGATGAAATATATCCTCATATTCAAAAACAAACACACTGTAATGTGATTTTTCTTCTTGTTAAACTGATGAATGATAACAAGTAAATAAAAAACTACAACAAAGAAAATATTTTTATAAAGTGACTATTTATTCCTGTCAATAAATAGTCAATTATTCCTTCCTATATAATACCTGGAGCAAGGTTTCTTGTTCCAGGTATTATATAAGAAGTAGCAATATTTTTTTAATAATTAAAAAAAACCACCTTTACATGCCAAAATCCTAACCATAAAGACCTACTTCATGCATTTTTTTCAATTTGCATGTTATGTATATTTAATATACATAGGAATTATCTGAGAGTATTAGTTAAGCACTAAGATTTAAAGGGTACCATCCCAATGATTCAGATTTACTATGCCAGAATGGGCCAGGAATCTAAATTTTATGCAAGTACCCCCAGGTTAGTCTGAATTAAATAGTACCTTTCTCTCTGAGGTAAAGGGAATCATAAAAAATGATAAACTTCAGAGCTGATGCCTTCCTTACAAGGTGAAAAATGAAACGAGTTTTCGTAAGAAGGGTTTTTTTTTAAAGAGAGTTAGAATTGAGTACATTTATTCTTCTTAGATTCCACAGAGCAGAAGGTATTGACTGCTCCTTTTGACCAGAAAATATAAAGCCTCAGTTCTATTCGTTTCTCATTCAGAAACTAGTTTGTCTCTCTATTTTTTGCTAAATAGGACATGAGGAATTGCTTAGAAATAATATGGCTTCCTGAACCTTATACCTAAGGCATAAAATTTGGTACATTCTTTAAAACATAAAATGTTAGATTTTAGTGGAACCTTATAGGTCATTTAATCCAACCATTATCAGATGTTGAACTCTTTTCTGCACTATTCCTTCAAAGTGGTCATTCAATCTCTGCTTGAACACCTCCAGTGACCCAGAACTCATTATTCTGTGAGACAGCATTTTTTTTTGTCTTGTGGTAAAAGTTTGTGTTTGTTTGTTGATTGGTTGCTTTTTTCCCCTTCCAGTAAGATAAAATCTACTTCCCAACATGTAATTTTCATTAGTTTAAGTCTGTTTTCTTTATTATTTATTCGTATATATGCATTAGCACAGTTTACCAATTACTCAAATAGTATTTGTGTATACACACAACTGCAGTCATAGATTAGATGCTGTCAGCAGTGTAGCAAGTGATGATAATCATACTCATAGCTTTAAGCATTTTTCCCGTTAAATAATGTTAATTATTTTATCATAAATTATGCCTATGAACTTTATTATTAGATATGTTGCACATTATATTTTGTTTTATTGTCTAGACAAAATCAGACTATTTTGGTAATAGTCAATTTGTGGGAGTATTGTATAATTCATAATAGTACTATGAAAATTCTGCTGTCACTATCTTGGAATTCTTCATTTATGAATAGAGTCACATTTTTATTTTGCAAGGAGCTCTACCAATCATGCAGACAGTCCTAGTCATGTCACTTTCTTATTTGAAAATGAACAGCACATTTTCATGGTCTATTAAATTAATGATATTCATTATATACCAGCATTCAGGGTCATTTACAATATGACCCCCACATGCTTTTGCAGACTTGTCATCCATGGAACAGTTCAATGTATCTCTACTCTTTCATTGTTTCATCCATGCAACACATTTCTATTCAATGCTTTGGTGACCTATCGATATGCCTGTTACATATCTATTCTATCTAACTGTGTATCTCATAAGTCTCTCCCTTAAGTGCTCAAGCCAAACAGACAACACTCACTTCCTTTACTTCTCAAATGCTCTGCCTTCTGGCATTTCATTCTTGCATTCTTTCTACTGAATTATTTTTTCCCAATTACTTGCATGGCGTGGATTTCCTTATATTTCAAGTCTATAAGTGCCACCATAAATATATAGATATAGATATAGATATGGACACACATGCACACACATATATGTATGCATTTATGTATATATACATATATATATTACTCAGCAGTCTTATTATTCTTTATAATCTTCTGTTCACTTCTTAGTAACATACAAGAATGATGGCTAGAATAATTAGGGTGAGATTTCAGGTGATTTACATATCTAGCACATGTATCCACACAGTAATTCAATCAGCATTTTTCATGGCACCACTCACAGTGCTCTCTTATTTTGTGTGTTTAATCTATAAGTTGGTATGCTTCATGTAATAATTCTAAGTTTAATAAGAAAACTTATTAAACTGCCTACTCTGTGTTCAGTTCTGAATTTTACATTGTACACTTTTAGATGAACAGGATACCCGAAATTCCTGTATTTTCTGAGCATATTCAGCTTACTAGTTTTGAATTCCTTTCCTTATATTGAATGCATTCCCTTCTGCTAGAATCCTGTCCATTCAGTAATGCTCGTTTCAGATAACATATTCCCTATGAAGCCATTTAAATAAAGCCTTAAAAATACCCTCTATTATCATTTTCTCTTCTTGCTTAGTTAGCTATTCCTTAAATTTTTGTTGAATTTTAATATATCTTGCTTTCCATTAAAATGATTTTTGTATTTATCTTTTAAAAAATAACAGATTATATCTTGTTAATTTTTTGTATGTTAGTAAATACAAAATTATATTTTGATATAATTTCTATTTATACTTGATGGTACTTAATTGGTGTTGATTAAACGGAAATTTCTATCAATATTAATTCTAAAATTTGTAGGAAACCTAGAAAAACTCTTCAAATTTCAGATAGTCCTAAATCATTAGAGGTAACTGTATCAAAATATATTTTAATTTATAATGTCTGAACAATGAAGATTCTGTGAAAGGAATTAAGAATATTTGCTTTCCTTTCTCTTTTTCTACTTTGAGAAATTTATGCCATATAATTCTCATGAATTTCCAGACAAATTCTGAGATACTTTTTGAGAAATTCTGATCAACATGAGAAAAGCATAAGAATGATGTAGGCAGAGTCAATGAACATGATATTTATAATCAAATAAGCTGTATGCTCTAGTTTCACCTCTGACATCTGGAGAAAATCCCTCAAAATAGGTTAGGAGGATGAGAACAATTTATAAACTGATATATCATCATTAAATATGAATATTAAAACTTTTATATTTAATTGCTTTAAAATCTTGATATATATGTTTATGGTTCAAAATGGCAATGGAGTGTATATGTAGACATTCACACAGATGTACTATCCACACATATATATGTGAATACAGAGACATATTTTCTCTCTTCCTCCTAGTAAGCGAATATTTTTGGACTGAATCTCCAAAGAGCAAACAGAATGGGGATGGAGTCAAGAATAAACTTTATATTTTAAAAGACAGAAAATAGGGGCTGGAGCAATAGCACAGCGGGGAGGGCGTTTGCCTTGCATACGGCCGACCCGGGTTCGATTCCCAGCATCCCATATGGTCCCCTGAGCACCGCCAGGGGTAATTCCTGAGTGCAGAGCGAGGAGTAACCCCTGAGCATCGCCGGGTGTGACCCCCCCAAAATAAAATAAAATAAAATAAATAAAAGACAGAAAATAAATGGAAGAAGACTGACGGAAGAAGCTGAGGAGAAGAATGCACATACAAAATGCTTAAAATATGTACCAAAAAGTGTAAGATCAAGTGAAAGCTAGTGAAACTTACAGATCCTCAGAAAAGGGGTGAGAAAAGACAAGGTAGGAAGCAGTGGGAAACGTAGTCCAAATTCTAAGGGAAGGTGATACTGACCCTCTTGAGGTGCCAAATCACCAATTCCCTGCAAGCACAGACCAATGATATTTTCAGATACACGCTACCCCAGAATTCTTATTTATCTGTGAATGCCTGTCAGCAAAAAAGTGAAAAATCGGGGGCCAGAGTGATAGTATAGTGGGTAGAGTGCTCTAAAGAAGTGAAAATTCATGAAAACCTGGGATTTGGCAAAACATGGAGGTCAACAAGAACAGTGAAGAAAGGGACCCAGGGGATAGCTGGCAGCAACAGATTCAGACCACGGCACGAAAGCAGCTGACTCTGGAGAAAAATGTGCAAACAGTGATGACAGAGAAACAGCACAGCAAGTAGGGCGCTTGCCTTGCAGGAGACTTACCTGGTGCTGATTCCAAGCACCAAATACGGTCTCCCAAGTTGGGCCGGGAATAATTCCTGAGCACCAAAGGGTGTGCCCTCAAAAACCAAAGAAAATAAACAGGGGGAGTAAAAAGAAAAATTATATGGTGTAGATGAAGACCTATAAACAGAGGAATAAGGAAAGGGCACAAATGGTAGGCGAAACTCTACTGTAAAAAAAAAAAAGATACTGAATACAAAATAACAGCACATCAAATTCTTCTTTATTTAATATTTTTCACCATTCTTTTATTATAACACCATGATTTACCAAGTTGTTCGCAACACAGTTGTGTTGCCATTGAATGTTCCATTATCAATCCCACCACTAGTGTGGCCTTCCCTCCACTAATGTCCCCAGTTTCCCACCCACCACCCTAGTCTGCCCCTTATATGCACAAATTTACTTCAGATTGTTTGCTACAACACAAGAGCAAATGAAATTATCAAAATTTAGATCAATAACAGTCAATTGGTGATAATTGCTATATCTCCAGCCATGCCTGCACTGGGGTAGTTAGCATTGGGCAAAGCATTGTAGTTTGGCTACCTGGGGTAGCCTCCCAGTGGGCCATACGGACTCCCTTGGGTTCCATAACTTCCTATGGAGTTCTGCTGGTAGTTCTGCTGGAAGGCTGACGTGGAAATAAGGCTGAGCCAGGCTGGGGGGAACTGAACTGGGGCATTTGGGGGTTCCTCTGGATATAACCATAATCTTGGGCAATGCTTGATTGATTCATGGAAGGATGCAGGATGCTGTCTGACTGGCCACTGGGTGCCCGAGGTGGCATCTGGTTGCCTGGCACTGCAGCAGGAGAGAGTGGTCCTGAGCGAGACTGAGCAACACTGGCAGGAGAGCCAACAGCGAATGGAGAGGGGCCTCAGATGCCAGGTGGGTGAGGGGAAGTGTGAGGAGAGACAAGAGACTGAGCCGGGTTACTCTGCACACCTTGGCTGCTGGAAATCCCTGAGGTGCTCACTCCAGGGCTCAGAACTCCTTCTGTACCCATTGGGAGATCATCTATCGAACCAGACAGAACAGGCAAGTTTGAGGGTCTTGACGGAAAAAACTCAGTTTCCTATCTTCTTGTCCTCCCTTACCGGAAGTCACTGAGGGGGCTGCGGATGCCTGAGACTCAAAGGAATCTTGAGATAATTCCTGTGGTGGAGGGAAGCGCTGCTGAGAATAGGCAGTTTGCTATGACTGCTGAGACCGGGCCTGGGGGGATGCAGCCTGCTGGGAAAGTGTCGAGGATGCTGGCTGCCGAGGTTGCTGCTGCTGGTAGGGAGACTGTGCCTGTGGCTGTGAGTAGGGGAGACTGTGCCTGTGGCTGTGAGTAGGGGAGACTGTGCCTGTGGCTGTGAGTAGGGGAGACTGTGCCTGTGGCTGTGAGTAGGGGGTCTGGCTCTGGAAGTGCTGTTGGTTTGTGGACTGTTGAGATGGGTATGGAGTAGGGGACTGCTGATGTGGAGGCTGGGACAGCTGCTGGGAATATGGGCCTGGGAGGACTGGAGCTGTGGTGGCTGCGACTGCGTTGGCTGTGGATACGATGATTGAGCATGAGGGGTCTGGGATTGTGGTTGCTGAGAGTAGCATGGCTACTGCTGCTGCTGGGGGTGAGGACTCTGCTGGTTGTAATATGGAGGCTGGCTCTGCTGAGCATACCCACTGGGGCCTGGTTGTCCATAGGGAGGAATCTGTTGTGCATAAGAGAGACCACCCATGGTACTCTGGCCCTGCATAGTCATCGGGTACCGCTGTGGGGTCTGGGACTCATATGTCTGCTCTGGGTACCCATGTCCTTGCTGTGGTCCTGATGGAGGTCCCTGTTGTTGCGAGTATGGATTAGTCCCGCTGTATGGCTGAGGTCTCATCTTGCCCATCTGATCCATAGGACTGGACGGCTGTGGGGTCCAGACAAGCGACTGCTCCCCGCAGCCGCTGCTCCCGGGGCTCATGGGCACATGATATGAATGATGAGCACCAGCTTTAGTGTTGAACCCCTCCTGAGGTAGCGGTGGCAGCCCCTCAGCACTGTGAGGCCATGTCCACCAGGCCCTTGCCAGTGCCCCGTCCTGGGGCCTGACGCTGTAGTCGCCCCCAATGTTGGGTCTCATTCCTCTGAGCCTGAAAGAGCCTCCATTGCGGCACCATTGGGAAGGACGAGTAAAGAGAGGATTCTAAAATCTCAGGGCTAGGATGAATGGAGATGTTACTGAGACCGCTGGAGAAAATCCACAATCAACGGGATGATGATGATGATGGTGATGATGATGATGATGATGATGATGCTATATCTCACAATGATGTTATTAAAGTTTACCAAATTCTGATAGGAAATGATTGACTTTCAAAAAAAATGCAGTGAATATGAGGCAAGAAGTTTACAGTATAAAAAGGTAGAAGAGGACTTGGAATTCTTTTTCAATAAAAAACCAATAGAATAAAACAGTGGAATTATGGGGCTAGAAAGACTATCATAGTAAGTTCAGTCCAAATAGGAGTTGGACGCTTATGTGAAATGATTGGAATGTAGGAAAAAATTTATTTGGATGGTGTTTTTGAAACTTAAGTCTTGTTACTGAAACCATAGAGAAGGAAAAGAAATCATAGAATACCACTTGACCTTACAATGAGTAATAGCTCCATTGCCATAATAATATGAATGATGATCACCAGCTTGAGATTTTCAGAACCAACCAATAATAAAATATGGAATTATTAATGGTGGTTAGAAAATAGCAATGTTCTTAAGCCAACGATTTAAAAGTGAAACTACTTTTACAAGAATGGAAAAGAGAAGGAAACAGATAAGGGTACTAATACTGACCCTAATGGAACAAGGAAGAAGGTCAAATGTGGTACATGCATTATGTATTTTATTGATTGCATAGATGAACTGTGTTGACTGAAGAGTAATGTAATGATATTAGGTTAAAAAGATAAAGTTGAGGAAATAGAAAGTGATATCAATCTGATTTATGGTTATAGGAAGCTAATAATAATGCAGACAATAAGAAAAGAATTATCAGCAGAAAATAAACCACTTTGAGAATGGAGAAAACTGTACAGTCTTAGCTGCCAGGAATAGATGTGGAGACGAATGAGTAGGAATAAGAACATCAGGAGCCATTGTTTTTCCTAACTTACCCTCTGTGCTATTTTACTTCCCATTCATGTGATTGTATAACTTAGAAAAATAGTTATTATTAATAATGAAGACAATGAAAATTGCTGTGGAGTCAATGTTCCTTAGTAACAAAATTGAAATGATTTAAAAAATTGTTTATATTTTTGAAATAGCAACACACACATGAGCCAATATTTTTGTCTTTCCAATTTATTATGAAAAGCATTCTTTGAGTGTGACTGTTTATGCCCCAGGAGTCTGAATCTGAATGAAATATAAAGTGAGTTTAATAGTCATAGTTCAGATAAGGAGGTTATGTCTCAGAGGGTTCATGGTTTCTTGATTTTTTTAAAACTATTTAATCTTGGCTTAACATCAGTCTTTTTTCTGATAGCTTGTCATTGCAATAGACTCACAGAATAGCTATGCTTATAAAAGCACCTAAGGGAAGTTACCTGGTTACAAAAAAAGAAAGATAACTGTTCCAAACAAGCAATGCACAGAAAGGAATGTACAAAAGAAAGATTAGGGGACTCCAAAGGGAAGAAAACCTGTTAGGTATCTGGCATAGCCAAAAGCAAAGATGATTTCTGTTATCAAGCTGAACAGAGAGCCAAACCTCAGACTGCTTGAGCACTTTTAAAAGTCTACTCATAGCTTTGTTGTACCTTCAGTTTCTATTTTATTTTATTTTTGGCAAATGCTACTGAAGCAACAGAGTTTGGAAGTTAAAATATGTTTCACATTAATTCACACAGATTTTCTTAGAAATGTTGAATTTTTTTTTCTAAAGTCCCTTTTCATTTATTTTATATTGAACCATTCTTTAGATAAAGCCATTATACTTTATAACACTTGAGTTTTCAGTGTATACATATACAACTTAAGCATAGGGACAAATATCAAGTAAATTTGCACTAAATACCTGCATTCACCTTAGTAAGTAACGTAGACAAAAATTTATAGGGACCCAATACCAGTTACTTGAATCATCCTTTTGTATGATGTATGTAATTATAAAATTAAAGTTCTAATATTTCAACTTAAAGAATTTTAATGACTTTCTTCTCATTTAAATTATTATATCATTTTATTAGAAATAATTATATCCATCTCATTATAAAATATCCCATTTTATTACAAAGAATTCAGCTATCGCTATAGATTTGTATTCCTTCTATGTATTACTTTAGTCATATTTTCATTGTAAATAATAAGTAGTCATTCTGTTGGAATAAGTAGCAGGCAGCTATTAGCAGGTCCAACCAAAATAACTTGTCCTTAGTATATATATATATATATATATATATATATGTATATTTTCCTTAACTACTACTTATAAAATCAAAAAACTTTTAGGATGCTCAGTTGTCCTTACCTGTTTTGTTATATATTTCTTTTGTTTTTGAGAGCAGAATTTTCATGTTAAGGCTATGTTTAGGGCTAACGCGAGAGTACAGTGGTCGGGCATTTGTCTTGAACAAGGCTGACCCAAGTTGGATCCCTGAGCATTGCCAGGAGCAATTCCTGAGTGCAGAGCCAGGAGTAACTCCTGAGCATCTCTAGGTGTGACTTTGAAAAAAACCCACTATGTTTATAAGAAATAACAGTGTATAAACTATATAACATCAGTTCTCAAACAAATCCCCTAAAAAACATGTAGGAAAAATGAATGAGAATTGACAGCTATTATAATAGAAAAGAAAAAAAATAATTATTTGGCAACTATTTTAGAAAATGTTTTGGGGCTCATTTTCTTATATGCAAGTTTTCACATCAAAATTTTATAGATCTAAAGTTATTCAAAATGATATCTTCTAAGCATATACTATTTCTAATTTTTATCTTGAGAAACTTATATTGTATTTGTTATGATATACTTTTATAAGATAAAACCCAGTAAATGTTGAAGTTGTCTAATCTTTTAATTTAGCAGTGTAAACACACCTACCTTAAACTACAGATCTGTGGCAATGATATTTTTAGATGGACTCAGTTTAACAAGCTTCGTTAAGCATGGAAGTTAAAAATGTGAAGGAGAGTAAAGCAAGAAAGTTGAGAATTTTTTAAAATTAGTTATTATTTGTTTATTAATTTTTTTATTAGTGAATCACCGTGGGGGTACCATTACAGACTTACAAACTTTCGTGCTTGTATTTCAGTCATACAATGATCGAGTGCCCATCCCTCCACCAGTGCCCATTTTCCACCACCAATAGTCCCTGCATCTCTCCCACCCCCCCCCCACCCAGTCACCCCACCCTGCCCTACCCTTCCTCTGTGGCAGGGCATTCATTTTTTGCTGTATCCTTTTGGGTGTTGTGGTTTGCAGTAGAGGTATTAAGTGGCCATCATGTTCCGTCTATAGTCTATTTTCAGCCCGTCTCTTCCATCCCAAGTGGGCCCTCCTAGCACCCTTTACTTAGTGGTCCCTTCTCTCTCTGAGCTGCCTTTTCCCCCAGCATGCAAAGCTGACTTCTAAGCTGTGGAGTGATCCTCCTGGTACTTATCTCTACTGTTCTTGTGTATTAGTCTCCCATTCTGTTACTTTACATTCCACAAATGAGTGAAATCTTTCTATGTCTGTCCCTCTTTCTGACTCATTTCACTTAATATGATGTTTTCCATGTTGCTCCACCTATATGCAAATTTCATTACTTCATCTTTTCTAACAGCTGCATAGTATTCCATTGTGCAGATATACAAAAGTTTCTTTATCTAGTCATCTGTTCTCAGGCACTCGGGTTTTTTCCAGATTGTGTCTATTGTAAATAGTGCTGCAATGAACATGTAGTGCAGATGTCATTTCTACTATACTTTTTTGCATCTCCAGGATATGTTCCCAGAGGTGGTATTGCTGGGTCAAATGGGAGGTTGATTTATAATTTTTTGAGAAGCATCCATACCATTTTCCAAAAGGGCTGAGTCATTCGGCATTCCCATCAGCAGTCTGTGTGTGGTTGACTTCTATCTTTAGTGCATTGTGGTCTGCAAAGGTAGTTGATACAATTTCTATCTTCCTGATTCTATTGAGGTATGTTTTGTGACCCAGCACATAGTCTATTTTGGAAAATGTTCTGTGTGCACTGGGAAAAAAATGTGTATTCTTTCTCTTTGGGATGCAAAGGCCTGTATAGATCTATTAGTCCTCTCTCTGCCATCTCTTCCTTCAAATCCAGTGTTTTCTTGCTGAGTTTTAATCTTGTATATCTATCTAGAGGTGATAGGGCGGTGTTGAAGTCTCCAACTACTATTGTGTTTTTAGCAATGTCCTTGTTAAAATCTGTTAGCGGTTGTTTTAAGTATTTAGCTGGTCCCTTATTAGGTATGTACACATTTAGGAATATGATTTCTTCCTGCTGTACATATCCCTCGACTAGTAAAAATTGGCCTTCACTGTCCCTTCTAATCTTTTTCAATTTGAAATCTTTGTTGTTGGATACTAGTATGGCCATCTCAGCATTTTGAGGGAGCTGTTTTCTTGTAGGATTGTTTTTCATCCTTTGACTTTGAGTGTTTGTTTGCTCTGACTGTTCAGATGTGTTTCTTGTAGGCAGCAGAATGTTGGGTTTAGTTTCTGAATCCATTTTGCCACTCTGTGTCTCTTAATTAGTGCATTTAGACCATTGACATTGAGGGAGATTATTGTCATGGATTTTGTGCTATCTTTCTGTAGGGGGTTGTTGTGCCTGTAGGAGTGTTTCTTGTTCTTACAGTAGCCCCTTCAGTCCTTCTTTTAAGTTTGGTTTTGAGTCTATGAAGTTTCTGAGCTGTTGTTTATCCATGAAATAGTGTATTGTTCCTTCAAGTTTGAATTGAGAATTTAGCCAGATAAAGTATTCTTGGTGAGGTGTTCATTTCATTGAGTTTTTTCACTATATCCCCACATTGTTTTTGGGCTTGGAGGGTTTCCTCTGATAGGTCTGCTGTAAATCTAAAGGGTGCTCCTTTGTATGTGATTTCCTTCTTTGACCTTGCTGCTTGCAGTATTGTGTCTCTATCCGTGGCATCCATTATTCTGACTATGATATGTCTTGGAGTCTTTTTATTAGGGTCTCTTTTAGCTGGCACCCTTCAGGCTCATTGGATCTGGAATCCTGCATTCTCCAGCTCTGGGAACTTTTCAGCAATGATATTTTTAACTGTGGCTTTTTCATTGATGGGTTGTCTCCCTGTCCTGGTACTCTGATGATTCTAATGTTGTTCCTCTTGAAATCATCCCTTAGGTCTCTGATTCACCTAAGAGCTATTTTGAGGTCTTTTCCCATTGCTTGTGGTTGCCTGTAAGCTTCCTGCAGCTCATCTTTCAAGCTGACTGATTCTGTCTTTGGCTGTGGCCATTCTACTATTGAGGACACCCACTGAGTTTTTAATTTCATCTACAGAATCCTTAATTCGTGACACTTCATTTTGTAGCTTTTTTTTTATTTCTGCTCTTATTTCTTCCTGTATTTTCTTGGCTGTGCATTTCACTCTTTCTATCATGTCCTCCTTTAATCTCCTGGATGTCTGCTAAGCCATTTCTTTGAGTTCATTGAACATCTTCAATATTTCATCTCTGAATTCTTTAGCGGAGAGATCATATTTATGGATAATGCTTGTTGAGGCACCTGGACCCTTTTCATCATCTTCTTGTGGTGGGGATTTTCATTGTTTCTTCATGTTTTTGTAGTAGTGGTGGTGGAACCTTCCAGTTCACTATCAGTATTGCCCTCTTCCTCTCAGGTGCTCCTCAGTGACTTAGGCGAGGTCTCTAGTGAAGCTTCGGAGGATTTTTTTTTTTTATTGGACTTGTAGAGCTTACAGTGACACCAGTCTTATGGTGCAATTGGAATACACTACTGGAATATTGTCCTAATGTGTTAGAGATGGCCAGGATAATCTCCATAGAATTAGGTGATAGAAATGAAGATGTGATTTCTGAGTGCCAGGACAGGGGAAAATAACTGCTGCCGCCCACCCCAATAGGCCACGCCCACTTCTTCGGAGGCCACCCCACTACCGCCATGTGGGTGGGGTGCAGGGGGGGCGGGGACAGAAACCTGGGAAAGGGAGAAAACCAGGAGTGGGGCTTGAGGGTGGCTCAGGGGTGGATAGGATGGTGCTCAGGGAGAGGGTTGGTTCAGAGTCTGACAAAAGCTGAGAAATGTTTATCTTATAAATACTGATGGAAAATAAATTCAAGACCATATTTTTATGATTATGTATTTAAAATATTAAAATATTAATACTCTTTTGATCCAGCAATTATACAAGTTTACCATAAGCTTCAGTCTAGCTTAATAAGAGGAAGAAGACATGCAAAAGTGAGTCACTATATCACACATTTATAATTACCACTTTAAGTGTAAATGTCAATATTTTAAATTTTTTTCAATTCTTTTCTCTTAGGGTTAATAATATGTGATGTGTCTGTAAACTAAAACTTTAGTGAAAAATGAAATAGTCATTGTCACTGTCCTCTCGTTGTTCACTGATTTGCTCCAGCGGGCACCAATAACGTCTCCATTGTTGTTGCTGTTTTTGGCATATTGAATATGCCACGGGGAGCTTGCCAGGCTCTGCTGTGCGGGCAAGATACTCTTGGTGGTAACTTGCCGGGCTCTCCAAGAGGGACAGAAGAATCGACCCCGGGTCGGCTGCATGCAAGGCAAATGCCCTACCCACTGGGCTATCGCTCAGCCCATACTACTTGAATGAAGCAGTATAGAGTAGTAATTAACAGAGGTCCATAGAGACTTACTAAAGAAAAATTCTAAATGTTTCTGTAAAGAGACATTAAAGGTTGTATCAGAAAAGAGGAAACAATCACTATTATTATAAATAGGGAAAAAAATCCTCTTCCCAACCCCTGATAGATGAGCTGTAGGATTTACAGTGGATAAGAAGCACATGTCTCTGCGGTAGCTATGTCTGCATTGCAGCTCACAGGTCACTGAACCACATAAAATACAGTAGCTCCAGGGATTACACTATAAACTTTAAGAAGAAATGCTGCAGCACCCAGCAAATCCAAAAAACCTTCACACATATTCAGGCATATTTAAGTTGTAAGGAACCAGTTGGCTCTTTAAAAACAGATTCCAGAAAACCTTTTATACATATACACATAAACAATATATGTGTGTGTATATATAGATATATATAATAATATAACTTAAAAGAGTGTTGATCTATTTATTTCAAATGTTTCGGGGATGGTATAAGAGTAATGGGAGAATAGTCATAGAAAAATAAAATAAGAGAATGAAAGGGTAAAAATAAATTAATTCAATAAACCTATTATGCTTATCAAAATCCATAAAATGTTATACTAAGAAGGATAAATTTTGCCATATATACACTAAATTTAAATAAATATGGCTAAAAAAATGGTCTGTCAGCCAAGAATTAGTGATTCATAAAATTCCTAAAAGTGCTAGTTATTAAAATGACTAAAATTAAATTCATAGTGTGAGGAAATCATTTTATTGCATAATTATTTTGAAGTTCAGATTTTCTTTTCTGTTTTGCAATGCGGCATTGTTTCTGACAAACCACAGTTTATCAGTTTATAAATATTACTAAAGTAAATAAGGACCCTGGGGGGCTGGAGAGATAGCACAGCGGGTAGGGCGTTTGCCTTGCACGCGGCCGACCCGGGTTCAAATCCCAGCATCCCATATGGTCCCCTGAGCACGGCCAGGGGTAATTCCTGAGTGCAGAGCCAGGAGTAACCCCTGTGCATCGCCCGGTGTGACCCAAAAAGCCAAAAAAAAAAACAACACAAATAAGGACCCTGGAGGTTATTACCTAATTGTTAATTACATACAATCAATACACGATTCTAGAATTAAAAACAATAATAAGAGATGTTTATGTTATAATTATTTTTGCACATATGTGTATATGTGTTTTTGGTTTTTTGTTGACTTTTCACTCTTATAAAAGCAACATTCTTTTGATCATTGATAGTTCTTTCTATCACATGGGAAGATGTTAGGTCCGAACCAGTTAAGTGGAAGTGAAATAAATAGGCAATATTTTTCTAAATTTAGAAGAAATTAACTGCAAAAGTTATCCTTCAGCTAAAATTTACCTTGATACTCTTTAGAAATAAGAAAATAGTTATTCTTAAAGTAACTGTCTGAGAAGTAAACTTAAAAGTTTTAGACACAAGAAATACACAAAAGAAATCTCTGCTAAAATATCTTACTGATTTCAGGATTCAAATACTTAAGAAAAATTAGGAATTCGAGAGAATCAAATCTAATTGTATTATTATGTTACTTCCATTTAAAAATTCTATAAAGTATCAATTCCTAGAAGACAAATGCTATCAAAACTGATTCAAGAATAAATACATAACATGTCTAATCCTCTATTAAAAACTTAAATATGCATTAAAATCTTTAAACAATTAAAAGACAAGATCGTTTCAGTGGTGAGCTTAAGCAACTATTTAAGTAGTTAAATAGTTTTAATTATGAACATTCTCTTTCAGAAAAATGTAAATGAGGGGAAAACTATCCTACTTATTTTCTAAGGCTAGTATTATTCTATTACCCATACCAGAAACTTTACAAGAAAAATATACACCTGTATTCCTCTAGAGCACAAATGGATATGATGAACGTTTTCCAGAACCATTAAAAAATTTTCAAGAATACATAAATTTTATTTTCAGATACAGTGTTAGGAACTACATATTAATCCATGATATTAAATATGATCTAATCATGTACCTAACTATTAAAAATTGTCTTAAAAGGCTCATACATTTTCCCCATTTTTCATTCAAAAACAGTGCATTTATTTCTCAAGTAAAAGTAGAATATGATTTTATTTGCAATAAAGAGATTAAGAAAACTGAATTAATTAGCCTTAAATGCTAGACTTTTCAGGAGAGAGTCCTAAATATTTTAGACCTAAATATTCTTATGAAGAATGCTGCGGTGAGAAATCAAGAATGGATCAAAAACAGCTCTTAAGACAGATTTTGGTTTTGTTTATGCTGTTTTTCAGAGGCATAGGTTCAACCATTGAACCACATCCTTGTTCCAAAGAGTTATTGTTTGTAAAGTCAAGTTCATTAATATTTTCCCGAATACCTAATAAGATTTTTAAACAGAAGCAATTTAATTATTTATCTCATATAAAATATTCCTGTCATCCTGTGCCTCTGTTTCTTAGGGCAATGAGATAGGTGAACGCTAAATACCATCCAACATGCATGAGTTCAGTTTTAAATGTAAGCAAAGCAAACAATGGATCTACGTGCTAAAGTAAAATCTAGACAAGAGCACCCTCCTGCCTAGATAGAAAACATTTTAAAAATCTTTGCTCCTGAGTTCTCTATTTAACATAATGTAATACAAATAAATTCATCCAGGGAAAAGATAAAACCACTGTCTTTAGCTAATGCAATGTAGAAATGTCTGTACATCCCAGATACCACTTCTCAAAAGCTATATACAAGTCACAGAAATAGGTTAAATTTCCAGGGAGTTGCAAAGTGCTTTCCAGTTTTAGCCAGAACCTAGTTTTAAATCTTATCTTTTTTTCTTTTTTTGCTTGACATGTCCCAAGTCAGAAATATGAAAGTATATTCTAATAGTCTAAGAAAAAAACAAAGATAATCAGAAATCGACCGGATTCTAAAACAGCTATGGCCATTCTAGAGACATATGGCATTTTCTGCTTTTCTGTGAGAGAATTCAGAGAAATCAGTTGCACTTCCCATCCTGGGGTTCCAGGAAATATTTATGAATATTTTGCATGTCACCTTCAACGTTTTCTTCAGAAAACCGCAATGAATTTTAGATGCACCAAACTGATCTTAAATAGGATAACATATTTATATTGTTTCCAATTTTTTACTTAACTGAATATATATTTAAGTGCACTTTTAGGTGAGAATAAATAATATATTAAATGTTATGGACTCTTTAAAATTCTTTGTATCTATTAATATACTGATTTTCAGGAAAAACTTTTTAAAGTTATAATTATATAGTGCCTATTCTATCAGACAAACTCTAAGAGTATCAGCACTTTAAAAACTTTGCTTTTTGTTATTTGAAAAACTATTCTATCATTGTATGCATTTGAATTCTGCAACTAAACTTAAAACTGAGGCGTAAGTTAGTGCAGGAAGAACAGTGGAATCGAAAAGATGTGCCTAGAGTCGGAGGTCCTTCATCCTCTTAACCACTTCTTCGACGCTCTTGAAGGCATTCCATGCAGCTCTCTTCCTCCTGCGCATTTCCAGCGCCAAGTCTTTCCTCATGTTGAGTTCTTGACCCAGGTACACATAGTTGCTGCATTCGGAGATGTTCGTTCCATTGAGAGCAAATGGAGCATTAGGGACCAGTTCGTTTTTCATGAGCATCATCTTGTTGAGGTTCAGCTGGGTCCTACACAAACAGGATGAGAACACTATTAGGGTATCCCAAAGAGGAATCGAAAGAGCTATGGTAGGAGTATCACATCTCACTCAAGTGAGAGAAGGAATCCGGAGCTCCGACCTCCGTTGACGATCAAGACTATGGTTCTTGGTGGTGGAATACAAGCACTGGTGGAGGGATGGGTGTTCGAGCATTATGTAACTGAGACTTAAGCCTTAAAGCTTTGTAACTTTCAACATGGTGATTCAATAAAAAAAATAAATTAAAAAAAAAAGAATCAGGGAGGCTGTCTCATTTGCCAAGACATCAAAAATCAGATGGGCCGTACAAGTAATGCACTTCAGAGATGACCGCTGCACTAGAGCTGTTACTGACTGGATTCCACGGGACGTCAAAAGACCTTGTGGCTGCTCACCAACGAGATGGTCAGACTTCTTCGTTAAAACCCTGAATGAATGGTTTGAGGCTCTTCCTGTTCCTGGAGCAAGCAGATATCTTTGGGCTACACTAGCAGGCGACAGGGACAAATGGAGATGTTACTGGTGCTGCTCGAGCAAATCAAAAATCAACGGGAAGACAAGTGATACCAGTGAAGTGAAATTTAAAACTACATGCTAACATAATTATGTTTTTCATTAGAACATATCATTTGCTGATTGTGAGCCTTGAATTACTGGTTTTATTCATAAATATATGTTTTTGATGGTAGTTTTAGGATGTACCCTTTTATATAGTAGTGCATGCTCTATGCACTACTTTAATAAAATCACATTGGGCTAATAATATTATTTTATTTCCCAAAAATGAACTTCAAAACTTCAGTTTTTTTAAAATTTTACTTTGTCCAGCTTCAAAAAAGAGAATAATGACAGGTGCAAGATGGCTGAGAACGAAGAATTTCTATTCACACCCTCCTGCAATCAAATAAAACAGATAAAGCTGCATACAAAGCTACCTAAGACCCCAGCCAAAAAAAAGCTTTAATATTCAGGAAAAAAGGAAAGAAACCAGACAGAAAGGAAATACTCTTAGCAAAAAATAATAATAATCCCATTCAGGATAATAAGACTCATTCTTTTTAGAAGGTAATTCTAAAGTAAAGAATTTTACCCTGGGTAGTGGAGGTGGGGTGAGGGTGATGGTATTGTGTATAACACTCAGCAAACCAATTCTACTATTATATTGCAACTTGCAACACTATAATTTATAAAACTAAAAGTTGGAATCATAGGAATACACCATATGGGCAACCTTTCCCAAACTTCTTGATAGTAGTGGTCATGGACACCACTTTGAATTTCACTCTCAAATAACAAATTCTGAGGACAAAGCTCTGAGGACAAAGCTCTAACTTTCACCTAGCCTTGGCCCTCTGGCTGGGGCAGATAAACAATTATATATTGACAAAATGAAGGATTAAAACCATATTATTATATCAAAATACACAAAGAATGAATGTTTCATTGTACTACTGTATCGCTGTCATCCCCTTGTTCAGAGAGTTGCTTGAGCAGGCGCCAGTAACGTCTCGATTTGTTTTTATATTTATTTATAATAAAAATGAAGATGGACCTATTATATCACTCATAGTAAAAACAATATGTGGCAAATTCACAGCTAGCATCACACATAATGGACATATTTTAAACTTTTCTCTAAGACTAGGAACAAGAAAAGGATGTCCATTCTTAGAATTATTATTCAGCATATTATTAACACAATTACTTAAGAAAAAATTAAGTTATCCAAATTGGAAAGAAAACAATCAGTATTTGCTAATGATCTTACATTATACATAGAAAACTCTAAAGTTAATAAAAACTACTATAAACAGCAAATTGGCAATGTACAAAAAACCATTGACTTTTTAAAAATTTTATTGAATCACTGTAAGATAGTTACAAGCTTTCGTGTTTGGGTTACACTTATACAATGACCAAACACTCATCCCTCCACCAGTTCACATTCCCCACCACCAATATCCCGGGTATAACCCCTCTTTCCTATGCTCCCCTTGCCTCCATGGCAGAAAATATTTCCCATACTCTCTCTCTCTACTTTTGAGCATTATGACTTGCAACACAGACACTGAGAGGTCATCATGTTTGCTCCATTATCTACTTTTGACACGCATCTCCCACCCGACTGATTCCTCCAGCCATCATTTTCTTAGTGATCCCTTTTCTATTCCATCTGCCTTCTCCCCTCCACTCATGAAGCAGGCTTCCAGCTATGGGGCAATCCTCCTGGCCCTTGTATCTACTGTCCTTGGGTGTCCAGCCTCATGTGATGTTATTCTATACTTCACAAATGAGTGCAGTCCTTCTGTGTCTGTCCCTCTCTTTCTGACTCATTTCACTTAGCATGATACTCTCCATGTATATCCATTGATAAGCAAATCCCATGACTTCATCTTTCCTAACAGCTGTATAGCATTCCATTGTGTAGATGTACCAAAGTTTCTTTAACCAGTTGTCTGTTCTAGGGCACTTGGGTTGTTTCCAGATTTTGGCTGTTGTGAACAGTGCTGCAATGAACATATAAGTACAGATGTCATTTAAACTGTGCTTTTTTGCAAGGACATACTTCATCTGAGGGAAGACATGGGAGAAAATGACTTAGTAGATATATACAGGACACTACATCCTCAAAAAGGTGAATACACATTCTTCTCAAGTGTGTATGGAACATTCTCCAAGATAGACCATATGCCTCCATTAAATAAAGAAGATGAGATTGTATCAACAATCTTCTCAGACCACGATGCACTGAAATTAGAAATAAATCACACACAGAAACAGAAAATGAAACCAAACACCTGGAAATTAAACATCTCACTATTGGAAAACGAGTGGCTTAGAAAGGAAATCAAAGAGGAAATCAAAAGATTCCTGGAAACAACCGAAAATGAGGACATGAGTTACCAAAACTTATAGGACACAGCAAAAGCTGTGTTAAGAGGAAAGTTTACAGCATTCCTCAGGAAAGAGGAGCAAGCCCACATAAGTAACCTGGCCTCACAGCTTAAGAGTTTAGAGAATGATCAACAAAAAGAGCCCAATCTGAACAGGAGGAAGGAAATTAAAAAAATCAGAACAGAAATTAATGAGATGGAAACCCCCCAAAAAAAATCCGAAAGATCAATGAAACCAAGAGCTGTTTCCTAGAGAAAATAAACAAGATCGATAAACCTCTAGCAAGACTCACCAAAAAAAAAAAAAGCAAGGAAACCATAATAAACCGAATCAGAAATGGAACGAGGGACATTACAACAGAAACTACAGAAATTCAAAGGATCCTCAGACATACTTTGAGAATCTTTATGCCAATGAAACATGAAAACCTTGAAGAAATGGATAAATTCCTAGATTCCTGTAGCCTCCCAAGACTGAACCAAGAAGACCTGGAATACCTGAACAGACCTATCACCATCAAGGAAATTGAAACAGTAGTAAAAAGTCTCCCCAAGCACAGAAGTCCTGGCCCAGATGGATTCACTAGTGAATTCTTCCAAACCTTTAAAGAGGACTTACTGTTTTCCAAAAGGGCTGAACCAGTCGGCATTCCCACCAGCAGTGAAGGAAGGTCCCTTTCTCCCCACATCCATGCAAACACCAGTTCCTTTTGTTTTTTGGGATGTGGGCCAGTCTCTGTGGTGTGAGATGATATCTCATGGTTGTTTTGATCTGCATCTCCCTGATGATTAGTGACGTTGAACATTTTCTCATGTGCCTCTGAGCCATTCGGATTTCTTCTTTGGGAAAGTTTCTGTTCATTTCATCACCCCATTTTTTGATCGGGTTGGCAGTTTTCTTCTTGTGGAGTTCAACCAGTGCATTGTATATCCTTGTTATCAGCCCTTTATCGGATGGGTACTGCGTAAATATCCTTTCCCATTCTGTAGATTGTCTTTGTACTTTGGTCACTGTTTCTCTTGGGGTGCAGAAGCTTCTTAGTTTGAGATAGTCCCATTTATTTATCTCTATTTTCAGTTGCTTGGCCACTGGCGTGTCAGCTTTGAAGATATCTTTGGCTTCAATGTCCTGGAGGGTTTTGCTGACCTTGTCTTCAATGTACCTTAGGGATTCTGGTTTGATGTTGAGGTCTTTAATCCATTTTGATCTGACTTTTGTACAGGGTGATAGGTGGAGGTCTAAGCCCATATTTTTGCATGTAGCTGTCCAGTTTTGCCAGCACAACTTGTTAAACATGCTTTCCTTGCTCCACTTCACATTTCTTGCTCCCTTATGTGGTAATGCCGACTGGTTCAGCCCTTTTGGAAAAAAATATGGACAATTCTCAAAAACTTAGAAATTGAGCTTCCATTTGACCCATCAATACCACTCCTGGGACTATATCCCGGAGAGGCTAAAAGGTATAGTAGAGATGACATCTGCATTTCTATGTTAATTGCTGCACTTTTTACAATAGCCACAATATGGAAAAAACCAGAGTGCCCAAAAACAGATGACTGGTTAAAGAAACTCTGGTATGTTTCTACAGCTAAACAATGGAATACTACGCAGCTGTCAGGAAACATGGAGTCATGAAATTTGCATATAAGTGGATCAACATGGAAAGTATCATGCTGAATGAAATGAGTCAGAAAGAAAGAGACAGACATAGAAAGATTGCACTCATATGTGGTATATAAAGTAGCTGAGAGGTACAAGCTTACAATGATGCAATTTCTGGCAGATATTTCTCTGGACTTAGTTACTAAAGTACTGAAATACAGAAATCCAAACCCGTGTGGCTGCTAGTGTGGCCTCTCAACCTCATACCTCTTCATCCTCAGCAATAGAAAACAAATTATCAAATGCTTTCTTTTCAGCAGGTCGACTTTAGGGGGGGAGAAACTCCAAATCAATGATAGTGAGTTTTTTGTTGAAATATTGAATGTAATCAAAGTAAAGTGAAAGTAAAGTGAAATTTACCAGTTACACATGCGGGGTGGGGGAGCTGGGGAGGTGGGGGGGAGGGGGGAGGTATACTGTGATTCTTGATGGTGGAATATGTGCACTGGTGAAGGGATGGGTGTTCGAGCATTGTATAACTGAGATTTAAATCTGAAAGTTTTGTAACTTTCCACATGGTGATTCAATAAAAGTATAAATTTTAAAAAATAAAAATTAAAAATTAAAAAAGAAGATTGCAGTGAAAAATTAAAAAAAATAAAAAAATAATGAGTACTTACTCCCAGTCCTCTTTAAGCTTTTCCAGAAAATTGAAGTATCAAAAACACTTCCAAACAGTTTCTATGAAGCAAATATCACCCCGATACCAAAAACAGAGAAAGATATCACAAAGAAAGAGAACTACAGACAGATATCCCTGATGAACACAGACGCAAAGATCTTCAACAAAATATTAACAAATAGAATCCAACGACTCATCAAAAAGATCATACACCATGACCAAGTAGGATTCATCCCAGGGATGCAAGGATGGTTTAACATTCGCAAGTCAATCAACATAATTCATCATATTAATAAAAGAAATAATAAAACCATATGATCATATCAATAGATGGAGAGAAAGCATTTGACAAGATCCAGCACCCATTTATGATGAAAACTCTGGGAAAAATGGGCATCGAAGGAACTTTCCTCAATACAGTCAAAGCCATCTACCAAAAGCCCACAGCAAGTATGATTCACAATGGGAAAAACTAAAAGCCTTCCCTCTATGATTGGGTACAAGACAAGGTTGACCACTTTTGCCACTCCTATTCAATATAGTCATGCATATAAAACCAAGTTCCCGGAAGTGGCTGCACGACATCTTATAGCCTAGTTCTCCCTCTGGGAGAATCTGGCAAGCTACTGAGATTTTCCTGCCCACATGGAATCTCCCCATGGCGTATTCATATACCAAAACCAGTAACAATGATGGGTCTCATTCCCTTGACCCTGAAAGAGCCTCCAACATGGCACCATTGGGAAGGATGAGTAAAGAGAGGCTTCTAAAATCTCAGAGCTAGGATGAATGGAGACGTTACTGAGACCACTAGAGAAAATCGACAATCAATAGGATGACATGATTCAATATAGTACTGGAGGTTCTGGTGACAGCAGGTAGACAAGAAAAAGATATCAAGGGTATACGGATAGGAAAGGAAGATGTCAAGTTATCACTATTTGCAGATGATATGCTACTATACTTAGAAAATCCAAACGACTACAGAAAAGCTCCTAGAAACAATAGGTTTACATAGTAAAGTGGCAGGCTACAAAATCAACACCCAAAAGTCCATGGCTTTCTTATAGACAAATAATGAAAGAGAAGAAAGAGACACTGAAAAAAAAAATGCCGTTTACGATAGTACCTCAGAAAATCAAGTAACTTGGAATCAGCTTAACCAAAGAGCTGAAGAAAATTACAAAACACTACTTCAAGAAATGAAAGAAGACACTAGAAATGGAGACACATCCCCTGCTCAGGGATAGGGAGAATTAACATTATCAAAATGGCAATACTGCCCAAAGCACTATACAAATTTAATGCAGTCTCTATCAGGATACTCATGACAGTTTTCAAAGAAATAGGCAAAACACTCCTGAAATTCATATGGAACAATAAACCCCACGAACAGCTAAAGCAATCCTTAGGAAGAAGAAGATGGGTGGCATCACCCTCCCCAACTTAAAACTCTACTACAAAGCAGTAGTAATTAAAACAGCATGGTATTGGTCTAGAAACAGATCTGCAGACCAATAGAACAGAGTTGAATATTCTATCACAGACCCCCAAATATATGGCCATTTAATCTTTGACAAAGGAGCAAGAAATGTGAAGTGGAACAAGGAAAGCCTCTTCAACAAGTGGTGCTGGAAAAACTGGATAGCTACCTGCAAAAAAATGAACTCTGACCTCTGTCTAATGCCAGGCACAAAAGTCAGATCAAAGTGGATTAAAGACCTCAATATCAGATATGAATCTATTTAAGGTACATAGAGGAAAATGTAGGCAGTACTCTCCATGACATTGAAGCTAAAAGTATCTTTAAGGATGAGACAGCACTGACCATGCAAGTGAAACCAAACATAAACAAATGGGACTACATCAAACTAAAAAGCTTCTGCACTTCAAAAGAAACAGTGACCAAAGTACAGAAAGAGCCCATAGAATGAAAAGAATATTTAACCTATACCCATCTGATAACGGATTAATATCCAGGATATACAAGACACTAGTAGAATTATATAAGAAAAAAACCTCCAACCCCATCAAAAAATGGGAAGAACAAATGAACAGAAGTTTCCTCAAAAAAGAAATACAAGTGGCCAAAAGGCACATGATAAAATGCTCCACATCACTAGTCATCAGGGAGATGCAAATCAAAACAACAATGAGATATCATCTCACACCACAGAGACTGGCACGCATTCAAAAGAACAAAAGCAACCAGTGCTGGTGTGGATGTGGGGAAAAAGGGACACTCTTTCACTGTTGGTGGGAATACTGACTGGTCCAGCCTTTATGTAAAATAATACATGGACAGTCCTTCAAAAACTAGAAATTGAGCTTCTTCTATATGACCCCGCAATACCGCTTCTGGCAATATATCCCGAGGAAGCCATTGAATTTTTACATACAAACAATGATCCTGTAGAAAATAAAATCGAAAAATAATCCACTTATAATTACATTGATAATAATTACCCAGGAATGAACTTGCATATAAAAATCTGTAAGACACTGTTACAAGAGAAGACATGAAAGCTGAAAGATATTTCATGGGTTATGATTTTGAAGAATATTGTTAATATAATCATTCTCACCATTATATGGATTCTATATAATCTCTATCAAAATACTAATGAAAATTTTTCATGGGAATAGAACAAACAATACTGAAATTTGTGTAAAATCAACAAAGACCCTGAATAGCCAAAGCAATACTAAGAAAAAAAGGTAATAAAAAAGGGACGTTTTAACAAGGTTTCCTACACTAAAGTATACTCCATAGCTATAGCAATTTATATGTGGTTTGAATAAAAGTAGGCACATGGACCAATGGAATAGACTTGAGGACCTGGAAATAAATATTAACATATTTGGACTGTTGCTTTCCATTTAAAAGCCTAAAGTTTTGCCATAAAGTGAAGAAAGAAATGTCTAACAGAAGTGTTGATGGACCAGAGAGATAGTACAGTGGGTAAAGCACTTACGTTCCACACAGCCAACCAGGGTTTGATTCCTGGCATCCCATATGGTTCTTTAGCCTGACAGGAGTGATTCCTGAGTGTAGACTCGAGAGATACTACCTGGTATGGCCCAAAACCCAAAAGATAAAAAATAAAAGTTTTGGTAAAACTAGACAGTCACAAGCAAGAATGAACTGGGTGCACTATCTCGTGTCATGCATGGACATTAACTAAAAATGGATTTAAAAATTGGATGATAGACATGAAACCTTAAAATTCATTGACTAAAAGACAGGCAAAATACTCCATGACGTTAGCTTCATGGATATTCCTAATGCTGGTGCCTTTCATCATGACTTTAATGGCAGAGTATATAAACCCCAAATTTAAAAATTAGGTTACATGAGATTGATAATAAACTTTTGCACAATGGGATAAATGATCATTATAAGAAGAACTATGTGTGCTATTCATCTGACAAAGGGTTAATAATCAGGATACATAAAGAACTCACAAAGATCATCAACAACTAAAAAAGCTGACTTTATCAAAAAATGGAGAAAATGATTAAAAAGACATTTCACCAAAGAAGGCACAGAAATGGCCAATCAGTCAAATGAAAATACTTTGATTTCATTTATTATCAGGGTAGCGAAAATTAAAACAACACTTGGAAAACCCTCATTCACTCTGGATGATAGTAATACTAATAAGTTCGAAAGAGAAATGCAAATACCAGATGCTCTCACTCATATATGAAATGTAAAGAAATAAAACAAAGGAACAAAGTTCCCCTCCCCACCGAAATAAGCCTTAGATTCTAATCTCAGAACTGCTATTATCAGTGGATATGGGTGGCAGAGAGTTAGTATGCAAAAGAACAGAAGGGGTCCAGTGAACTTGAGTGGAGGGCTATTGGTACTATGATAATAGGTATGGTGTAGTATACTGTACCCCTAAAACAAAAACATACATGATCAATAAAAGTAAAATAAAATAAATTATTAAGATACTATGACAACTGGACTGGAGCAATAGCACAGCAGGTAGGGCGTTTGCCTTGCAAGCGGCCAACCCGGGTTTGATTTCTCTGTCCCTCTCAGAGAGCCCAGCAAGCTACCGAGAGTATCCCACCTGCACGGCAGGATTAGGCAAGCTTCCTGTGGTATATTCGATATGCCAAAAACAATGACAACAAGTCTCACAATGGAGACGTTACTGATGCCCGCTCGAGCCAATGAACAACAGGACGACAGTACTACAGTGCTACTATAACAACTGAATATAGAATGTGATTTATTGCATCAAACATACAAATTAAATTAGGAGTAACTCACTTGTGTTCTGAAAAAGTCCTTGTCTTCTCAGGACAGTTTTTTTTGTTGTTGTTAAACAGGAGATTTTTAATTCCTTGTATCTTCACGTCAGTGGTTAAAAATCAGCAAACATTGGGGGCTGGAGCGATAGCACAGTGGGTAGGGCGTTTGCCTTGCACCCGGCCTACCCGGGCTCAATTCTCAGTATCCCACATGATCCCCCGAGCATCGCCAGCAGTAATTCCTGAGTGCATGAGCCACGAGTAACCCCTGGGCATTGCCGGGTGTGACCCAAAAAGCAAAAAATAAATCAACAAACATAAATAAGTCCATTGCAGTCTATCAAAGCTGATTTACCAAAACAACAATGGAAAAACTTACTATATTTCATCTTATCCATTTTTATGTATTTCATGTCTTCTTTTAGATATTTCATTAAAGGATTGTTGAAAATTTTTTATCATCTCCTTTAGGGGCACACCTGGCAATTTCAGGGTTTACTCCTGAATCTAAACTAAGTAATAGTTTCTGACGGGTCTACAGGGCCATATAGCAAGCTGGGGATTGAACTGGGTTGACCACATGAAGGCAAGCACCCTACCCACTGTACTATCGCTCTGGTCCCTATTTCACTGAAGTTTTGCAGCTGGATTTAATTTGTCACTTCTGTACCTTATCTTTGGAAAGTTTACAAGAACATAATTTTATTTTCCCACTAAAATTGCCAACTATGCCATCCCTAACACTGCATGACCCCAGCAATATCAGGTGTCACATTGGAGACCACTCTAAGCACCTCTGGTGATCCTAATCCTGTATTCATGCCTTAGCAGGCCTGAATACACTGTTGGTTGAAGCCTACTCCAAAAATTACTAAAAAAAAAAAATTAAAATTTTGCATAATTTCTATCTAGATGATATGTTGATTCCTCTTATTACTCTTAATAGGCTGTCAAAAGTGTTCCTAGGTTATATATATATACATATATATAAAACATATATACGCATATGTCACTGTCACTGTCATTCAACAGAATGATTTGCTCGAGCGGGCACCAGTAACGTCTCCATTGTGAGACTTGTTTATTACTGTTTTCGGCATATTGAATACTCCACGGGTAGCTTGCTAGGCTCTGCCGTGAGGGCAAGATACTCTTGGTAGCTTTCTGGGCTCTCTGAGAGGGGCGGAGGAATCGAACCAGGGTCAGCTGTGTGCAAGGCAAATGCCCTACAGCTGTGCTATAGCTCCAGCCCATATACACATATATATTTATAAAATAATATGTCATTGTAATCAATAAGGGCTTTGTTTTCCAACAAAAATCTTATTTATAACTGTTTTATTTTTTATTTGGTTTCTTAGAATTTCTGGAAAGGCATAAACTATTGTGAAAGGATAGACTTGACTTTGCTTTACTAGGTAGACCTATTCCTGCTTTTTGTTTTTCTTTATTCACTAAAATATGATTTTTGACATTGAAATAGATACTCTTTAATATATATTTCTAATCTACTCTTATTATATTTCTACTTTTATTTCATTGTTTCTAGATGATATATTCATTGGTTGTGGTTGTTGTTTTGTAGTTGTCATAGTTGATTTTAATCAGAAATGGGTTCTGTTCATATATACACAAAATACATTGTTCTGAAGATATATTTCCTGGGTTTCTGTACTAGCATTTTATTTGTTCCAGAACTTTGATTAAGCTATTTAAACTTTCCATGTTTTTTTGGTCTTCTTTACCAAGGCATCAAAAATCAGATGGGCCAGACACATAATGCAATTCAGAGATGACCGCTGCACTAGAGCTGTTACTGACTGGATTCCACGGGACGTCAAAAGACCGTGTGGCTGCCCACCAACAAGATGGTCAAACTTCTTTGTCAAAACCCTGAATGAACGGTTTGAGGCTCTGCCTGTTCCTGGAGCGAACAAATATCATTGGTTGGGCTACACTAGCAGGAGACAGGGACAAATGGAGACGTTACTGGTGACTGCTCGAGCAAATTGAGGATCAACGGGATGACAAGTAATACAAGTGATGCTTTTTTTTTTGTAAGACTGATAAAATGATAACAGTATTTATTTTTTGATGGTTTGTGAAAATTCAATGAGCTAATGAGTATATGGCACTTTAATCAGTACCTTTAACATTTAAGAATTCAGAGAAAAAAATTATTAAATTATAAATTAATAATTTTAAATTAATAAAGCTAGAAATGATTAGTTATACCACAAGTGAATTTTTTATTTATAATTTTTTATCATTTAAGATGTTGAAATGAAGTATCATTTAAATATTATCTAACATCGTTGGGACAAAGCATTTTGTTTTGGGCTAGAAGTTGTAGCTAGAAGTGAATCTCCTAGCCCATTTATGTTTTGTCTAAAGAACTAAAGTGATTGTATAGTTTGAAGAAGAAAATATGTCATATATTTATATTAGTATTCTTTGACTTTAAAAAATACATCAGATGGGCTGGAGCAATAGCACATCCGGTAGGGCGTTTGCCTTGCACAGAGCCGACCCAGGTTTGATTCCCAACATCCTATATGGTCCCCTGAGCGCCACCAGGGGTGATTCCTGAGTGCAGAGCCAGGAGTAACCCCTGAGCATTGCCAGGTGTGACCCAAAAAGCGAAAAAAAAAAAACAGAGAAGTTTATTGTTTTCCTATATTCTGAAAAATATAACATAGCTTCATAAAAAGTATATATATTTTCTTTTTAATTTTAATGTTACATAACTGATCACTTTTGCTTTTTCTTGAGCTAACATGCTTAACCTTTGTAGACATCATAGAATTTATTCCAAGTAAACCTCTCTCGTAAATACTTCTTATTGCTAGTATTTTGTATGTGTTTACTTTTATCACTCTTTCTTTTGTCTTTTCATTGACTTGCTTATTTTTAATTTTTCTACCTGAATACTAAATTCATTTATTTACAAACATCCTTCTTTAGTAGCAAAATATGATTTATTACACCTTTAAAATGCATGCTGGATGACCTGAATCATTTTTCATTTGTAATTTGGAAAATTAAATATACCCGTGATAGGTAATATGTTATGACACATCAAGTCATTTTCTCCAAATAGAACCTATGAATGTGAATATTTGCTTCTCACATTTAAAAATCAGGATGAGGTTCTATAAGATATGGTTAAAGTGGTAAATTCTTTGAATATTTGAGACACTGGGTATTATCCCTAGCACAGCTTGCCCCCCAAGTGTGGCACCCACAAATTTTTAAAATAAGAATATGCCCCAAATTGGTGGCAATCAATATACCTTTAAATTATAAAAGGAAAAATAAACCATAATGCTCCCATTATGGAATATAGATCTTAATCCAATCCTTGCAGATGCATATAACATCTATAGCTAGATGTTATATGTCATTGCACAAATGAACATTTCTAAAAAAGAAGACTTTTCACATGCAAATATACTGTATAATACAATTTATAGGAAATTCTTAAAGAGACAAAACTATTGGAAACAGAAAACATATCTGTATCTTCCAGGGGCTTGTGGTATTTGGAGCTTAATCAAGTGGTACACTGGAGACATTTGAAGGGTGTAAAACTTTTCTTTATTGTACTATGGAGGGTAGATATATAACATTAAAACTTAGGGAGTTGTTAAAACTCATCTTGAACCTCACCACTCCTAAGGGTTGTCCACTCTTGGGAATGGACTCCATTTATTTGGGGGTTGGAGAGATAATATAGTTTGTAGGGCACTTGCTTTGCACACTGCCAATCCAAGTTCATTTGCGGGCACCACATATGGGCCCGGAGACTGCTAGGAATGAAACTTCACCTCAGACATAGGAGTAAGCCCTGAGTATCACTGGGCGTAGCCCCCAAACCAAAAACAAACAAGAAAATATTCCATTTATTTCTCTTCATTTCTTTTAATGCTTTTTGGGGTCAAACCCAGTGATGCTCAGGGGTTTCTCCAGGCTCTGAATCAGTAATTACTCCTGGAGGTGCTTGAGGGACCACATGGGATGCTAGGAATTGAACGAAGGTCAGCTGCCGCATGCAAGGCAAACATCCTACTTGCTGTACTATCATTCCAGCCCTCATTTTGTTTCTGAGTGACTTTAAATAACCTCCTGAATTCTGAATTTTATTTGCTGCATCTGGAGTAGGAAGTGAAAAAAAAAAAGATTTGGGTTTGAAATCCAGCTCTAAACTTTCCTAGTTGTTTAATCATGGCACATAACTTAAAATCTCTAATACTCAATTTCCTTAAATTAAGAAAAGTAGGATCTGCTCAGCATTGTTAGATTAAATACTAATGTAAAAAAATTAAAACTTTCTACAGGGTCAAGAGCAATAGTACAGCAAGTAGGTCATTACCTTTCAAGCACCCAATCCAGGCTCAGTCCCTAGCGTCCTGTATAATCCCCAAGCATGCCAGTAGTGACCCCTGAGCACAGAGGCAGAAGAAACCTCTGCGCATTGCCAGTGTAGTCCAAAAACAAAAACAAAAAATGTAAAATTATGATAAAACCCTTAGATTGCACTATAATTTATGCTCAAAATCTAAATTGCTCTCCACAATAACTGAAGTTTAATTTTCCTCCTATATTTAATAATTCAGATTTTTAGATACATGTACATTTTTCTCTGAATTTAAATGCCTAATCTCTAAGTTTATTGTATACTATACTCTTGATGAACATTACATTTTAATTAGATTTTGTTTGGAATTAATAATGTCATAATAACTTTATTTTAATATTTTTCTAATAAATATTTTTAATCTTCGTTTTAAGTCTTTACTGTTTTGCTTTACACTTTTTATAGTCATTGTTTAAATTTTAACCAATGGATATCCAGAAGTAGAAAATGGGAAAAATAAAAAAAAATAACTATAAGGAATGTTTATTTTTTTATAAAGGAGTTGTTAAATATTCAAGTGTTCTGATAGGAAAAATCTTCAGAGCAATGCATAAAAAATATATATAATGGGTATCTTCTTACCATAATAATCTCATTATTAAACTGAATTCCAGAAAAGATGGAGCAGCAGCTTTAAAGTGCTAGTAGAAAATAAACCGGGACTAAGGATTCAATATGTAGCCATGTCCATAAAATTAATACATTTAAAGTTTTAACATGTGCAAGAATTCAAGAGTATATTAGACAATTTTTCTCCCTTATTTCTTTCTGGGTTGCTATTGATCCAGCTTGAAAAAGAAAACTAACTTAACTACACTAGATATATTTTATTTCATTTTTTATATTTCTTTTTTGTTCTATTTTCTGGAAGAATACTTTTAACTTCATTTTGAAGACCTTTAACTGAATTTTTTACTACGTATTCATATATTTTTTCTATTTCCAAGAAAGCTGAAAGTGCATTGAAAATTCCAAAATAAAAGTGTTTCTAGCTCTCCGCTGCTGCATAACCATGGCCCCAGAGGCCAGCTAAACTACTTTGGGCACCAGCAGCTTCTTGCAGAAATGTCTCTAGACTGTGAACTGAGCCCCAGTCACCATTTTATGACGATCACAAAAGGGAGGTACGAGCTTGCAGTGATGCAATTTCTGGCAGAAATTTCCCTGAACTTAGTTACTAAAATACAGAGATCCAAAACTGCGCGACCTCATATCTCTTCATTATCAGCAATGAAAAACAAATTATCAAATGCTTCCTTTTCAACAGGTCGGACTTTGAAAGGAGATCTCCAAACAATAATAGTGAGTTTTTTGTTGAAATATTGAATGTAATCAAAGTAAAGAGAAAAGTAAAGTGAAATTTATCAGCTACACAGGCGACGGGGGGTGAGGGGAGGTATACGGGGGTTCCTGGTGGTGGAATATGTGCATTGGTGAAGGGATGGGTGTTTGAGCATTGTATAACTGAGACTTAAGACTGAAAGCTTTGTAACTTTCCACATAGTAATTCAATAAAATTTTTTTTTAAAAAGTGTTTCTAACAACCTGAAAGGAAAAAAATTGACGATAAAGACAAAAAGTAGAGTAGGATATTGATAATTTTACTTATATAAGTGTATGATATATTGACTAAATATAAGCAAATGTTAAAGTGTTAGAACATTAGGACTAGAAAGATAGCTCAGTAGCTGAGGACAGGCTTTGCATGCAAGAGCACCCAGAAACACATGATTTCCCCTCCCCCCCTTACCACCTAGAATGACCCCTGATCCAGGGATAGTTCTAAAGTATGGCTTTGGTGGATTGTTAATCCAATAAATAAGTAAAATAAAATAAAATTAGGAAGTTAGAAATCCATGTCATTCATAGTATGTCACTGTCACTGTCATCCTGTTGTTCATCGATTTGCTCGAGCGGCACCAGTAACATCTTTATTATGAGACTTGTTGTTACTGTTTTTGGCATGTTGAATATGCCACAAGTAGCTTGCCAGGCTCTGCCATGCGGGTGGGATATCTCGGTAGCTCACTGGGCTCTCCGAGAGGGATGGAGGAATCGAACCCGGGTGGACCGCATGCAAGGCAAACATACTACCCACTGTGCTATCGCTCCAGCATAGTATATAATTAATAAGTCAAGTATAAAGCTGAGTGTTGTAGGTGACATACGAAGTGGGGAGTGAGGAAAGTATTAGCCTCAAGAAAAGATAAGTGCTACCACTTTCCTATTCAATCGCTTGTCAGCCAGAAGAATTGCAGATTAATAAAATCAGCCACAAACACTTAGATGCTTGTGTCCTATCAGCCCCATTTGGCATCAGTCAAACTGCTCCTGGGATCCTCTTGATCTTCTTGGTGCACAAATGAATTCCACCACCTGAGTTCTTGAGGAGCTATAGTAATTGTAGCAGGGAACTGCTCTCTGCAAGAAAAAGAAATCTATTCCTGACCAAGCCCAGGTTGCTAAGTGGTATTATATCCTCGCCAAAAAAAGAATTTCAGGCAGGAGATGTATTGTGAAGTAAAACATCGTTGGGAGACATGAGGGTACAGTAGAGAAAGACATTCTTAGGGAACAAGGGCTTCTCCAGTAAGGAAAGAATCAAGAGCATAAATCCTAAGTTGAGATGTGGGCATACCCATTTGCTTCTGAAAAAATATTTTTATAGGATTTTCCCAACTTGCCCCTAATTTGTGCTTTAGATGTAGATTAGAATCTGTCCTAATGTGTTGTCAAGGGGAAAAGCTTGGAACTTTTGATGGTCTTCTTTTATGTTCTTATCATCATGTTTTGTTTCTTAAGAAATTTGTCCTCTCCTGAAGGGGATCCACCCTGTGCTGACATCAGTAAAAAAAATTTTTTCCTGGCTCTCACTTCAGCATCTCAATGCATATCCAGGCTTCATGTTTCTGGGTCTCATCAGACAAAAACCTAAGAGTTTTCAGCGCTACATTCCTTCCTGGGCATTGTAAAAGAGAACCTATTTCCACTTCATTTGTTTGTTGACAGAGTTCAATTCCCTTTGATTGTAGTACTCAGATCCTTGAGACCAGTCAGTTGAGGGTTTTTCATAGCTGGTTGAAGACACATTTCTTGAGTCATGGCCACTTTTATCCACCTTCAAAGCCAGACTTAATGAGTTGAGTCCTGCTCATCCTTCAAACTCACCTCCCTCTATAGCTCATCTCCTACCTAGTGGAGAAGTTAGCTGCTTTTAAGTTCTGAAGTCATTAGAGTAGGCCCATATAAATAATCCAGGACAGTCTTCCACCTCTCAAATTCCATACCCTTAACCACATTTGCAAAGTCCCTTTTGCAATATAAGAACTGTCATCACTGTCATCCCATAGCTCATTGATTTGCTTGAGCGGGCACCAGTAATGTCTCCATTTTGAGACTTATTGTTACTGTTTTTGGCATATCAAATATGCCACTGATAGCTTGCCAGGCTCTGCTGTGTGTATGAGATACTCTCGGTAGCTTGCTGGGCTCTCCGAGAGGGGCAGAGGAATTGAACCCAGGTCAGCCATTTTTGCAAGGCAAATGTCCTGCCGCTGTGCTATTGCTCCAGCCCGCAGTATAAGAAAATAGTCAAAAATCATTGGAATTAGAGAGTATCTATCACAGGAGCATAGAGACTGTTACTCTACCACATTGACTATATTTGTAGACTAGATTTGACTCAAACCAACCAATGCCTTACATTGTTCATAAACCATACAATGTTTGTTATACCTTTCACAAAGACTATGCTATAATCTGTTCTATGTTATAGATTTTGAGAGGCATGCAAATGTTAATGCAGGTTCAAAAACATTGTTCAGTAAACATATAGGAATTGTTAGAATGTTAAGATAAAATAATTCTTCACTGTCTTTTTAGAATAGTTTTTCTGTTGCTTTCCTTGTTGTCTGTAGCAAATATAAATTGATGAAAAATGTAAATTGCTCTGTAATTTAATTAAAGTGTCCGTCAAACTGATGCTGCGACAACTCTATATTTCTCTATAGGTTGTCATCTGAAAATGACTCCTTACTTTCTATTTTTCTTTCCTTTCTGATAAAATTATTGTCTTTCTCAGCCATCCCACTTCATCACCCTCAGCATCTTACATTTTATAACATAAGGTTCAATTCTTGGTAGCTAGCTTAGATGGAAAGAAATAGTTAATGGTAGAGTGCCATTTTCTGTATCAATTTCATCTGAAACACAAGGATAATGTTCCCAGCTGTGGCATCTGGCTCCTTGGCAATTTCATCAGACATTGCCAGCCGTTATTGTAGAGTTCTGGGCTTGTCACAAGGATTAAGCTGTTGTGCAGCTGTTTCTGCCACCTCGGTACAGTATCATACAAGTTGGCTTTCAATTTCTTCCTCTGAGTAATTCCTGTTTTTCTCTCTATTCATATTTTGCTAAAATACCTAAGAGATTTATTGTCTAGATAAGGTCTGCATTCCAAATATGCCATCAGAAAGGAGAAAATGTGTACCATACTCACCATCAATAGAATTTCTATCTGATCTCAGTAAAACTTCCTTTGCAAATAAGAATAAAATTAAAAGGCTTCAGTGCTTTTGTTCTAAGTATGTTTATTATGTATAAGGATAGCTTTTTAAAAAATTTTATTAAATATCCATGACAGGCCATTACAAAGTTGTTCACAATTGGGTTTTAGTCACATAATGATCTAACAGTCATCCCTCCACCAGTGCAAACCTCCCACCATCACTGTCTCCTGTCTCCCTCCCAATAGTCCCCAATAACTCCCCAACCAGCCTGCCTCTATAGCAGGCACCCTCCTCTCTCTTTCTTTCAATTTTTGTGCATTATGGTTTGCACTAACATATGACTCAGAGACCTGGGTCCTACGAAAATAGGACGAGAATGCTGTTCGGAAGAGGAATTGAAAGAGGAATTCAAAGAGGAATCGAAAGAGCTATGCTTGGAGTATCACATTTCACTCAAGTGAGAGAAGGAATCTGGAGTTCCAACCTCTGTCAATGATCGAGAATCAGGGACACTGTCTCATTTGCCAAGACATCAAAAACCAGATGGGCCAGACACATAATGCAATTTGGAGACGACCGCTGGAATAGAGCTGTTAATGACTGGATTCCACAGAACGTCAAAAGAACGCCTGGCTGCCCACCTATGAGATGGTCAGACTTCTTCATCAAGACCCTGAACGAACGGTTTGAGGCTCTTCGTGTTCCTGGAGTGAACAGACATCATTGGGCTACACTAGCATGCGACAGGGACAAATGGAGACGTTACTGGTGCCCGCTCGAGCAAACTGATGAGCAATGGGATGACAAGTGATACAAGTAATACAAGTGATAGTTTGCAATATGGGTACTAAGAAGTCATCATGTTCTTTCAGGGCATTCAGTATTTTTCTCAGGAAGGTAGGGCTGGAGTAACATTTTTTAACTGTGTGGCAGCTTGGGGTATGGACGTGATTTCTGAGGTTTCCAGAAACAAGGAGGTGGGAGGGTTGTAGCAGAAAGCCTTGGAATTTTAGTCACAAAACCCACATACCCGAATTTTCAACAGATTATATCTTGGTGAGGTGTGTCCCAAGATGGTGGAGTATGACCATGGGTCATGGCAGTGATTTTGGATTGTTGAACCAAGTGGTTGCTGGGGAATATGCTTGGGCATGCACCAGGCTAAACTGCCCACCTCTGATTTACCCCAGTCTGTTCTGCAGTGTGCAGGTGCAAGGTTAACTGCGGCTTTTGATCTCTCAAGATTTATTTATGGGTCTCTTAAGCAAGGCCGGTGAAAGAGCTTACTTGGTAGTACTGGAGTTGGTTTGTGGAGTTGACTGCCAGTGCTTCCAGATGTATAGGAAAGTGGCAGCAGTCTCAACTCTGAGGAAGCCTGAAGATTTCAATCACAAAAACCGCATATCTGGATTTTCAACAGGTTAACATCTTGGTGACGTCCATTCTGATATGGTAGAGTCTGGTCTGGAGCATAGCAGTGATCTTAAATTGTGGGAGTAAGATGCTGCCATGGGCTCTACCTGGGCAGGCACCAGACTGATCCACCCACCTCTGATTTACCCTGGTTTGTTCAGCCTTCTTGTATGGACCCAAGATTAACTGTGTCTTTTAATCTCTTTCGAGATTTATTTATGAGTCTCTGAAGCAAGGCCAATAAATGAGCTTATATAGCTGAGCTGGAGGTGGTTTGTGGGCGTGGCTCCCACATACCAAACTTTTGTCTGTTTCTCAGAAAACTTGGTACCAAGTTGCTGGGGTCCAGCCAGAGGTAAAGTACAATTTGGGGGTACAAGGAAGCCATCAGATTGACCTGCTGGCAGCACCGCACCCCAGTATGTAAGTATAGCTTTTCAATAAGAGCAGAAAAGCGAAATACAAAATGAATGTATTCTGTCAAAATTTTTTAAATGCACAAGTTACTTGTTTAAGTAACTTTTCTAATCTATTGTTATTTCCATCACATAAAATGGAAAGCATTTCTTAATAGAGTGTATGTGGTGAATGTTCTCTTATCTTTTTCATGAATTCATTTGCTAACCATGGTTGTTAAATCTCTAACTAACCATCAGTGTCAAAAGGATTGATCTAGTGTGTTCATTTTCAACTTAATTCTAATGTTCTATAAGCAATCTCATTTCTTTTGATGTTTAAGAATATGTCATACCATATAATAACAGATTTTAAAGCTGTAATGGAATTTAGAAAATCTTCGGTACTTCCATTTATTTTACAGATGACAAAACTGAGAACCAATAATATTAAATAATCTGCCTCAATTCAGTTACACACAAAAAATCAGTGGCAAGAGCAAGTCCTGAATTCGACTCAAGTTGATAGTAATACTTTCCTTCTTCCCTATGACCCACTCCCACCTACTATTCAACACTTTTTCAAGACACCTTCCTCACATGTGTGTGACTTACCTCTGCCTCTCAGTCTTTGATTCTCCTACCTTAATCTAAGATAATTCTAGAAACACAATGGAAAAATCTCTAAACTCCATTGTGTTCAATTCTCTTTAATGAGATGAAACAAAACTTAACAGATGCCCATCTGCTAAAGATAGCAGAAAACACTTAAGGTACTCAAAGTTCAAGAGTTATGCTAAAATAATAAACAAATGGTTTAAAGTCATTGGTTCAAACTTTTTGAACCTTCGGGCTGGAGCAATAGCACAGTGGGTAGGGCGTTTGCCTTGCACGAAGCTGACCTGAATTCAATTCCCAGGATCCCATATGGTCCCCTGAGAACTGCCAGGGGTGGTTCCTGAGTGCAGAGCCAGGAGTAACCCCTGTGCATCACTGGGTGTGACCCAAAAAGCAAAAAAATAACAAAAAACAAAAAAATTCTTTTTGAATATTGAGATATATGATCTCCAAAAGTATAAAAAAAGACAGAAAGAAAAAGAATAAGACTTTCTCATTCCACTGTTCATTCCACTCTGGGAAGGTCACATAGAAAGTTTTCTCATCTTATTGTGAAATCTACCCTGGAGATTCAAGTCTAGGCTTCACACTAAAAGCCAACTTGAACTTTCTGTTTGAAATTGATTATTATTAGCCAATGTGTATGTCATAAATTTAATTGTTCTATAGCTTACTCACTTTTATACTTGGAATATAGCACCTACAATTTCCATTTCGTCAGCTTTGTTAATTGAAAGTTTGCATTTTATTTGGAAGGTGATTAATTGTTTCATTATGTAGCTGTTCTCTGGGAACAAGACAAAAATATTTCTTTGCAGCTTAAGTGTCACTGAAGAAATTAGGCCAGAATCTATCAAAGTGTGACACAACCCCACAAACGAAGGCTGTAGACCTTGAAAAATTTGTTATGTTGAGAGACTTTTTGAGCAATGACATCTGTACTCTTTAACTCCCTTAGGCACTGAGTTGTCAGGTAAGGACTGAACAAGAGAGAAATTATATTTCTTAAGATGATTGTAAACAGAGTAGTTAACAACCAATAGACAATGGAAAAAGATTCATCCCTGCTGAAAATAACACAGTAATATATTTGTTGATGGAGAAAATATTTATCTCTGCCCAAGAATGGAAAAAAAAGAGTACAATACTAATATAATCAGAATCCCAGGGGGAAAAATTATTTAGAAAATCTTTTTTGTAGTATGGAGTCTCAAAAAGTTTAAAATGGAAGTTCAATACTATCTGTTATTCTATTTTGACTATTTACCTAAAAGATATTAAAAAAACAATAATATAAAGAAATATGTCATAATTTATCATAGCCAAGAACTAGTAAGAATCTGTTTGACTAGTGACAGAGAAATGAACAAAAATGTACTTATGTATGCAATATAATATTACTCAGAAGTTTACAAAAAAAATATGAAGTCTGCCATTTGCAAGCAACATGCATAAACCTATGAGTTTATATTTAGTGAAATCAGTCAGACAAAGACAAACACCATAGGATTTCACACATATGTGATATATTTAAAAAGTTAAAGGATGAACTTTTAGACAAACGTACCAGTCTGTGGTTACCAAAAAGAAAATACAATAAATTATATAAAAAGGAAAACTGCATAGTGAATTGGATTTTATATAGTGAATTTAATGTAGAATATTCACATGTTGGTTTTTAGTGATATACATCTGAAACATATAAAGTTATAATTCAATGTTGCTTCAATAAAAAGAGCAATTTATTTCCTATTCACTTTTCTTTAAAATACACATAATATATTAAGAAAATAAAAAAGAAAAGAATGCAGTTGAGTAAATAAGATTATGTTAATGGATAAAGGTAGTCAATATATATTAAAATTTAATCACATGCCATTGGACAAAAGTTAATCAAAGTTTATATCACCCTTGCTAGCTAAGTTTATGATCTAAGACAATAGTGCCAAAGGCATTGTCAGTCTGATTTATACCAGGAAATATTTTTTATAATAGCTTTGTTTATTTTACTAGTTGGGAACATTTTCAAGTCATACTACAATGCTTCTGAGCTCCCTGAGGGAAAGAGAGTGTGAAGGAAAATAGAGAACAGATGAGATAAGAAGTCGTGTACTGATAGGATGCAAAAAAAGGAAAAGAATAGAAAGTCA